>NW_024870981.1:887500-1250000 GCF_019054845.1 Dipodomys spectabilis
CACACACACACACACACACACAAACACACATACACACACACACACACACACACACACACACACACACACTGACCTAGGCCAACTCACACTAGCCTTCTCCAAAGGCACCTTATCTCCTTGTATTAACTGACCTAGCAGAGAAAATTGATCCCTTGTAAATGACTATTTTAACTAGGGCTTGCTTGTTGGCACGAGATAAACAAAGAAAGGGTCTGGTACCCATCACCTCTGGCTCAGGTTCACGTCTGACACACCTACTTAGGAGGGAAAGATCTGAGCATCAAAGATCGAAGCCAGACATAAGCTGGAAAGTCGGTTAGAATCCACTCTCCATGGAACCACCAAAAAGTTAGAAGTGGAGCTGTGTGATAGAGCACCAGCCTTGAGCATGAAAACTCAGAGACCACTCCCAGAACATGAGTTCAAGCCCACACACAAAAATGGTCCCATCTTGTCGCCCCCAGACTGCCTGAACCTTGAGTGCACTCTCACAGAGTGTAATACAGCACTGGTCGTGGGTAGTGTATCAGAACCTTCAGAAATTGGGTGGTGGAAGCCAGGTCTACTCATTCATGTGCTCTTAATCCACACCAGCCGGAAGGCAGAGCGTGACAAAGCAGGCAGCCTGCAGAGCGGACAAGATCTGGCTCTGCCAGGGCGATTTGAGTGGGCTTTTTAGAGGCAGCACTTGAAAGGGGGTCTTGCTTAGCAAGAGGATCTGACAGGAAGCACAGAGAGCAAAGATCCTGTAGATAAATTACAACATAGTTGAGCATGTTTATTTCCAGCCAGGGCTGCTGGTGAGAAACTCAATACTGCTGTGCAAGACTATCCCGAGACAGGCCTGAGGGTTCATAGAAGAACAGCTATCCAGGGTTGGGATTGTGTCTTTGCAGTAGTGGGCTTGCCTACCACACAGGAAACCGTGGGTTCGATTCCTCGGTCCCATCATACACAGAAAAAGCCAGAATTGGCACCATGGCTCAGGTGGAAGAACGCTTTGCCTTGGGCAGAAGAAGCTCCTAGACAGCACCCAGGCCTTGAGGTCAAGCCCCAGGACTGTGAAAATAAAATAGCACTCCGATGGACATTGGTGACAGGTGGTTGGCTATGCCCTGTAGATCTTAGTAGATCCATCCATGCTTAGTGTCTCCTTCTTTGACAGAGGGGAGCTGGACATTCCTTCTGCCCTGGACACCCCTGGAGGTGGTTATCAGCAACCCTCCCAACATCTTCCACCAGGACATGGAGTAGCTGAGCCCAGAAATCCACAGGTACAGGTTGGATGGGGCGGGGAGATACAGGGCAGCCACCAGAAGTCCTAGTGGGTCTGACCTGCCCCAGAGGACCAGTCCATCCAGAGGAGGTGGATGGGAGCTTAGAGAGGGGTAGAGATGTGGAGGGAGCTCTTTAATGCCCATAGCCCCAACCAGAAACAAAACTTCTCTTTGGTTTCTGTGAGGGAGATAGAGGAGTGTCTAGGTGGTAGTGTACAGAAGAGGACTAAATGGAAATTCTAAAGAATGAATCACTGTAAGCCATGTGCTGGTGGCTCACGCCTGTCATCCTGGCTACTCGGGTGGCTGAGATCCAGAGGATCTCGTTTCCCAGCCCAGGCAGGAAATTCCTATGAGAATGTCATCCCCAATCTCCAAACAGAAATGGTGCCATGGCTCAAAAGGTAAGAACTGGCCTTGAGCAAAAATTATCATCAGGGAGAGTTCCCAAGCCCTGAGTTCAAGCCCCTCAACAAAAACAACAACCAAAAAACCCCAGAAAGACACCCCTTGCCTGCAAGTGATGGTGAAGCAATGGGGGGTACTGTGGTTAGGAGACCAGATGCTAGCCTAAGTGTACAGAAATTTCTAAAAACTCTCCAGGTTTGCCCCAGTGTGAAGTCACAGCAGCGTGGGCATTGCCTTACCTACTACTCCAGAGGTCCTGACCTGTCTTAGGCATGGAGTGGGCTAATGCGAGCAGGGATGGGTGGGTATTGTCAATTATATTCTCTCCATCCATGGAAATATAGTTTGGATGCTGGTGTCAAAGTCTGAAGTGAAGGGTTGCATGTGGTTTGTAGCCTGACAAGTTGGGTTTCACCTGGCTATAAGAAGGTAACTGAAGCCGGGTGCTGCCAGTGGCTCACAGCTGTCATCCTAGCAACTCAGGAGGCTGAGATCTGAGGCTTGCAGTTCAAAGCCAGCTTGGGTAAGAAAGTCTGTGAGATTTTATCTCCAATGAACCACCAGAAAACCGGAGGTGGTGCTGTGGCTCCAGTGGTAGAGCGCACACTTTCAGCTGAAGAGCTGAGGGACTGCGTGCAGGCCCATAGTTCAAACCCCATGACTGACAACCAAAAATAAGGTGGATGAGTTTTCTGCATAGAGTTGTGTACAGTAGGAAATGCCATGCTGTGTTATGAGCCATTCCAGACGTGTGAGAGGCTGAGATTTGTCTACAGTTGGTGCAAAGATGGTAGTGCCATCATCTTGGGGTTTGGGATGTTCTGGTGCTCAGGGATTGATAAGGCCTTTGGCTACCCCTGTGTGTGTGTGTGTGTGTGTGTGTGTGTGTGTGTGTGTGTGTGTGTTTGTGTTTCCCTCATCTTTCTCTGTCCCATTCCTGGGTGCCTGTCTTCCTTTTCCTGACCTCGGATGTTGCCCCTCTTCCATTACAACCTTGCCTTTAGCCCCCTTTCAGGGTCTACAATGACTCCCAAATTGCCAGAAACCTACATAGTCCAGCTTTTCATTGGGGCCCAAGTCCGGCTGTCCATATTTTTGGCCACCTCCAGGGGATTCTGAGTCAGCAGGGCTGGCTGGTGTAGGTTCTCCCTTACCTCTGGAGGGGTGGGGTTCAGTCATGTGATGTCTTGTCCTTTTCCTTAGCTGGGCCTTTGGCTGAATGTCCCTCCCAGCATGCTGGCAGTGGAGTGAGGGAAGGGTGGTTGCCAGTGGCTCTGACCAACTCCTGTAAATCATAAGTTCATCACTTCTTCTGGCACCATATGAGCACAGGTATTTGCTTATAATACCTCCACATAGTTTAGACGTCAATGCCATGTACTCTTCTGCCAAATATGCAAGGACATCCTTTGTAATTCTCCTTGAAATTTCACTGTTCTTCTCTCTACTCTCCCATGCTAAGTCCTGTGATGATCATGTTGATTTTCTCCCCTGTTACATTCATCATTGCATCTTGGCAAATACTGGTATGCATTACTGTAATTCTGTCCATTCTCCTTGTGCTTTGTCTTGTACCCCTCTCACCGCGGAGGGTCAGAGGTTGGGGATATTTTCTTCACTCTTTAGCTCAGACATCTATCTTTACTTTCTAACAGTACATTCATTGAATTCTTTCTGTAAAGTCTAATGTCTTGAAAATGATTACTGCATTTTCATGGCTTTGCTATTTGGCATTAGGGAAGAACATAGGTCAGTAAATATAACTTAGGTAAAAGAAGATTGCAATCATGCCTCCATAGATGTTGTTAATTGGATAATGTTTACTTCAAGGTCTATCTGCCTGCTTCCTTTTCACTGTTTATTTTTCAATGTAGCCTTTTCTTCTGGAAAGTATTTATGGGTCTAGTGAAGATCAACCCCTACTGTACTTAGTCATTAATTTTATTCCAACATCATTTCACAGATCTTTCTGAGTTTCTTCAGGGTCTGTATAGTAATGCTTCACATTATTAGATATGTTTTTAATATCGATGCATCCGATGATAAAGACACATTGCTTAAGTCACCATTTTGTTGATTGAAAAGAAACCATGCTGCAATCTCACTATATTGCAATTTTCTGGTTTTAAATTCTTTTAGATTAGAATTGATGCTGGAGAATGAACATTCTGTGTACAATTTTATATTTTCCTAATTTTTTAGTATACTTTCCAATATTGTATAAAGTTAAAACATTACTACTTACTTAGTTTTAGGATGTCTAAAATGGTTAGAGTAAAAGTTCTATTCATTCACAATTTTAAGACAATATTGTCCATTATGACCAAGTGAGATATTGTAAACATTTTATTTTTGGTCCTTAATGGTGGTGCTGGGGAATCAAGTTCTTAGCTTCATGTGTCTTAGTCTACTGTGTGCCTCTGAACATGATGTAACCTATTGTTTTATTTTCAATCAACTGGAATAAAGAAAAATTTCCCGAGGAAGGAATTAGCACTTGGTTACTTTCTCCTGTATCTCTCACACACATAATAGTAATATAATTCTACACTGACAGAAAATGGTGTTCTTATACTGTATTTATTAGTAGTAACTTCTTATTTTTTGTAGCCCCACTCTTCACTAAGTCTTGCCCATTTGCTATCTCTCCTTTCCATAAAACTTGCCTAGATCAACTGGAAACCCATTTCTAGTCAGCCTCCTCCTTAAAAAGCTCAGCCTTAACTACCCTACCCCCTGGTAACCCTGCTAAAAACTTTCAAAGGCCTGACTGCAACCAGACTCCTTCCTGATAGCCCTCCTCTGCTTTAGGGAAATCCCTCTTCTACTCCACCCCTTCCTGGAATCCCTGCTCTGCACCATCAGAAACCAGGTCACATCAGTATCTCCTTCTATTTCCCACCTTGCTGCAATAGAACCCCGCCTACACCAGGCTCCTCCCTCAAATCTCCACCTCATCCACCAGATAAAGTCTGCCTCTAACTATTCTAGTCCCTCATAGTCGAATTGCTCCCATATCCTAGTACTTCCAAACTCCTCCCTTCCCTTTTATACCCCACCCCCAACTAGACTTCTCACTCCAGTGCCCCCCCCCGGTTTCATCAGAAACTCTGCCTATAACTAGCCTACTTGTAAGAGGCCTAACCTCTCAAACACAGCCCTTAACCTACCTCTTCCCACAAAGCCCATCATGCTATACCAAAAACCCTTCACCTTCCTATAATTGCCCTTGAAGCCCTGCGTTCTTGACCAGAAGCTTCTTACACAGCCCATCTCCTGCCTGGAAAGACAGCCCTGCTCCACCACAAGCTTCTCTATTTCCCACATCTATGCGCTCAATGGCCTGCCTTGCTCTCCAGATAAACCTGCCCCCTATTGGCTCCTCCCTCAGTTCCAAATCCTACTCCACCAGATACCCTGCCCACAATTATCCTACCCATTTTTAGCTCTTCCACTCCTTCTCAAAGCACCTCCTCCAACTAGCCCCATGGCTCTAAACCCTGCCCTGCTCCTGAAAAACCCCACTAGAAAACTCCCACCACTCTATGCCATTTCTGGACACCCACAATGCTCCACTGGAAACCACTGTTCCAGTTGGGCTCCTTCTAGAAGCCTAGAAAACCCCCACCACACTCTCCCATCTCTGGACACCCACATTGCTTCACTGGAAACCACTGAACCAGTTGGCCTCCCTCTGGAAGCCTCACTAGACTCAACTGTAAATCCCAGTCCCTCCATAGTCCCTTTTGGAAGGTTGTTTTGCCCTGCTGGAAATCCTGTCCATAGTCCATGTCCTGCCTTACAACACTGAAATACCCATCCAACCTTACTCCTCTTTTCGAAGTGGTGACTGGCTACAACAGAAACCCCATCCTAACTAGTTTAGTGCACTGGATCTTATCACTGCTCTCACAAAGCCCTGGTCCTGATAAACGCCTCCATACATTGTGACTACATCCTGCTCTGCTGGAAACCCCACCTCCACCCTAATACACTTCCCAAAGCCCTGCCATTCTCCATGAGAAACCACACCCCTTACTAGCCTATGTCTTCCTAGTACCACCTTGCCCTCTCAAAGCCACACCCTGAAAAGCCACTCCCTCATACCTTCGCATTCCTGCTCCAGAATCCCCACCTTCTGTCAACCTCTGGCCTCCCTTCCCTGACCTGCTTTATCAGAAACCTCACCCTAAATATCCCACAAGGGCTCACAGTGTTCCACCAGATCCCCTCCTCTAAGTAATCTCTTCCTTTGTAGCCTTGTTCTTCCTTTTCAAAGCCCTGCCCCAAACAGCCTCCTCTCCCGTGACCCCACCTTCTTCCAATGAAAACCTGTCCACCTGCCAGACTCCATCCTAAATCCCGCCTTCTCCGTAAGAAACCCCTCCCCTAACAAATCTAGTCCTTCCTGTTCCCTTCCTGATGTCTCAAAGCCCTACACAGACTGGCCTTCACCCTCAATGCCCTGTCCTGTTCCACCTTACAGGCTGTGCCAATACCAACTCCTCCCTTAAACCAGACAGAGCTCTACCAGAAACCCCATACCACCTCTTCCATGAAGGTCTCATCTAGTAACTTTTATTACAAATGTGATTTTGAACATATCTGTGGAAATAAAAGTTCTAGCCTCCAGCTGGTCTCAATCACAGAGAAGGATTTGTGCCTGTTTTTGACTTTTCAGCTAGTCCTGACAATGTAAAGTGCTCTTGTGTAAAACTGAATAAAAATCTGGCCAGTTTAATTTCAGGTGAGTACCGCCCCCAGCCTTCCTCAAACAGAAGGGATTCAAAAGACCAATTTTTGAAATGCCTTGCTAAATAAGCAAGCCCTGAGAAAATGAAGCTCAACAAAGTTACTTAGATTAAAATAAATACTGTATTAAATTTTTCTTTCAAAATTTTAAAATGTACATATAAGTGATTTTGAATTTTTGTGTGCTTAAAATTTTCAGTGTGTTTTGTATGTTTTGTGAACATTTTCATGATAGAAATTGTCAGCATACTGTAACAATTGGCTGAGTTTAAGTTTAAAGTTACAAAGGTTATGAGATTTGATCATTACTAAAAAATTTTTAAAGCATTTTCACATTGTTTGAAATGGTTTTTTATGGATTCTTTAACTTAAAAAATAGAAAATCTGGTGTTTTAGAATGCATAAGGCTGTTTACACTGTAATCAAGATTTATGGCTTAACAAAAAGGAGAAATTTAGGAGTGAAGGGTGAACAGGTAGAAGTGCAGTTCAGCTGGTCATGCATGGTGGAACAGGCCCTGGGAAGAGTCCACACATGGTGAAAGAGGGCAAGCTGGCAAAAGTGCAGTTCAACTAACCCTAAGGAGTCGGATTGGGTGTGTGCCCATGTCCACAGGGACAAGTGGCCCATATTTATTCTGCCCCATTACCCTGCAGATAGACACTGGAAACATGATGGTAAAAATGAGTGATGTGAAGATCTGATTAACATTGCTAAAATTACCCCTTGGATCTGTTAAAATTAAAATTAAGAAGGCCTTAAAAAGAGGGTTAAAAAGTTTATTTGTATAATGTGGTTTGCTCTCAATGATATTCTGTCATTGGACATGTTATTTTTAATGCAAAAAGGTGTTAAGTCTAGCTTCTTGGTACAGTGATGGTGATTTTAATTTTTGTATTAAGAAAGAAATGTTATTTGAGCTTAAAATTTTCATGTGTATCTGTTTTAAAACAAGCAGCCAAAAGGAAATGAGCGACACCTAGCCTCGAGAGTTTAAGGGGTTTTTCAAAATGCAACTAAAAACTAAAGTATAGAATATTAAAACAGAGATAAATAGAAGGCTTACAAATTAGGAATGGATTTCTGTATATAAAGTTTAAAAGTAAAATTGTTTTAAACATTTGTGTCAAAGTACAAAAAGGAAAAATTAGAATTACCAAAGTTATTGCTTAATTCCTATTTCAGTTTAGTCTCAGAGGTTTTATTTTTTGTAACAGTTCCCAGCAGATCCACAAAAATGAGTGAGGATTCTTGTAAGTTTGTCAGATGTAACTTTGGCTCTTAATAAGTTTCAGGTAAGAATATGCTTAAAACCTACTTCTATGTTGACTGCCTTGTTGCTTTTAATTGGAGTAAAATGGCCTTTTATGAGACTCATTGATCTGAAAATTGGTTCGAATCCAGCCTGTGCAGATAAAGGTCTCTGTGAGAATGTCACCTCTACTCAGCCAGCAGAAGTCAGAAAGAGCAAGCAGACCTGGTTTTGGATTCAGTGTGGCAGAGTGCTAGCCTTGAGCTGTAGAGCTGAGGGACAGCACTCAGGCCCCAAGTTCAAGTCCAGCAACCAACTAAGGGAATTGCCAATGAGACATTGTTCCCAGTGTGGAGAAGACACTCCTTGGACGAAAGTAATGGAGGAGCATCCAGATACCGTAAGCCAATGCTTAGATGGCAGAAATAATGTAAGATCCTTGAGTCATTTGTGCATGGCCCTTCAAAAATTAGTCAGAGCAAGGAGGTCATGGGAAGATAGTTTGTAAGCATGCCTAATGTCTATGACTGTAAGGGACAGGAACTTGTCAGTCATCTGTGATAGTAGTAAAAAGCTAAGGCTGTAAAATGTGGAGGATAGTTTAAATCCCAACCCCTGTATGTGCCAAAAGCTCTAATTGGCAGTAACTTTTGAGCTGACACCAGCTACATGAAATTCATCTGCTCAGGAAAAGTTTGTAAACCTGAGAGTGTGTTTCTATTGATATCTGTCTGAAGGCTACATAGGTATCTCAGACATTGTTAGGATTACTAGAGATTACGTTCCTAAGCCATCCATAAAGATCCTTTTGCAAACCAGAAGGCTAAATAAGCTCCACTGCTGTAGCCAGAAAAATGGTCTGTGCATTTGTCAAAAGTTAAAATATTGTTCTTAATGATATCTAACCCTGGTAACCTCTTTGTAAAATAGGCTAAGTTTATAGGTTCCTGGCAAGGTAGGATCAACACTCCTGAGTCAGCTTGAAGAAGTGACAGAAGATGAATCTTTGCCCATCATCCCCTTTTAAGAACAAGGCAAAATATTCACTTTTTTTAAAATGTGGCAAAAATAGACAGAGGGAAAAGGCATGGGTAATAATAGTACAGGCCTGAGCCCTGTATATATATCTGCTTAGAAAATCTTAGCCTTATTTAAAGAACTATTTGTTTAAAAAGTTGTCATCTTGGTAAATTGTCCTGGGCTATTGTATAAATTGTCTTAAAAACTAGTGGGGTCACAGCCTGCCAAGTGTATACAATGTATCATTACCAGTCTAGGTAGGAATTTACAGTGCAGCACGAGGTGTGACAGTCCCTTGGAACCACTGAGAGACCCTGTTGCTGCTGCAGCACATACTAATGTGTAAACTTCAACAACAGCCTGACAGTTACCTCGAGGAAATCTACATCGTCACCCAGACCACCTCCACCTTGGTAAAAGTAGACTACACTCCTGCCTGATTCCATCACCTGAAAATGCTTCCCAGTTCAAAGCTGCTACAACTAAGATCTTGTGGGACATTCTCTTGGTAATATGCAGTAACCCTCTATACTCCCACAGTAGATATTGGGAACGAGGATATCACTGGCTTGCCTTAGGCACTTCAGGGTCACAGCCTAGTCTGGTTCTGGTATGGTAATAACCTGCTTCCTTCTGGGTGTGTTTTAAAGATAAAGGAGAGATTTTTTTTAATCAATGAAGTTAGTATGAAGAATGAGACCCAGCCCTAATCTTAGCCTTAAAATCTAGCAAGCTTAGGCTGGGAAGGTGGCTCAGTGGTAGAACGCTTGCCTTGCATGCCTCAGGCCCTTGGTTCGATTCCTCAGCACCACATAAGCAAAAAGAAAAAAGCTGGAACTGTCGCTGTGGCTCAAGTGGTGGAGCACTAGCCTTGAGCTAAAGAGCTGAGGGACAGTTCCCAGGCCCAGAGTTGAGGCCCCACAACCGGACACTCCCCCAAAAATCTAGCATACTTTTCATCCCAATGGTGCCTTGAGGCTTTCTGAGATAACTCGGTTCCACAAGTCAAAGGAAAAATGGGCAGTTTTAAACTTTCACCACAAAGAAGCTCAAGGAATTGTAAAGAAGATGAGGGTAGTACAGAAAGCCTTAGGAAAGGAACTGGGGGAAAATTGGTATCCTCTGGATTAGAAAGGATTTAAAAAGTAAGGATTGTCTTAAAATGTTTGTAAAGAAGACAAACCTCAGAATGTTTAAGTATGTAACAAATGGTATGAGTATGTCTTAAAATTGGAGCTTACGAGTACAGCTGGTATAAAATTAAGTTAGCTGTTATATACAGAGTCAAGATTGCTAGAAGAAAATGTCAGGGCCTTTGGTACTGTTAATTTTGTTACTCACAATTGGACCTTGTAGACTGGTGTCCTTTGTGAAAGAGAGGATCAGCACAGTCCATCTACTAGTTCTGAGATCCCAATACCAAACTGTAAATATAGAAGACTGTGCCAATTAGGGGAACATGATTGGACCATGATGCTTTACAAGAGGAGGGAATGAAGAGCCAAAGTAACTCCAACTTGAGATTAACCCCACCATCTTGTGCTAGGCTGCCCCCAGAGTAACCCCAAGAGAGAGAAAAAAAACACAGGTTGCCACCAACCGTGCCCACCCTTAAGAAAGCAGAACAGTTGGCCAAGTATTTGAGGAACAGAACATACCAACAGTTCAGAAAAAGGGCAGTATGTTTAGTGTGGACTCAAACCAATCATGTAACTGCTTGTGTGGAAATTCCCTAAACTTGTTTGTTCAATACTATAAAAACTGTGCTGATTTTGTGCTTGGGGACTCTTACTGTCATCGGTTACCAGTGCGTGGAGGACCAAGCTTGAGCTTGCAAATAAATGACTCTTTTGCTGTTCCCATTGGTCGTAGTTCTCTGATGGTCTTTTGGGGGTCCCAAGTCCGTACAAGAGGGCTTGATATAAAATGTCTCTGCCCAGAGATTTGAATGAAGGCATTTATAGTTTAAATGATTTAGGGTAATTATTAACATCTATCACATGCTGAGGTTTTTATTTATACCCCTCTTTCACCCTTTCTTTCTTGCTCCCTTTCTTTCTTTTTTTCTTTTCCTTCCTTCCTTCCTTCCTTCCTTCCTTCCTTCCTTCCTTCCTTCCTTCCTTCCTTCCTTCCTTCCTTCCTTCCTTCCTTTCTTTCTTTCTTTCTTACTTTCTTTTAGTTCCTTTCTCTTTTTCTTTCTTTCTTTCTATCTTTCTTTGTTTCTTTCTTTCCTTCTTTCTTTGGTTCTTTCGTTCCCTTGCTTCCTTCCTTCTGTCCTTCCTTATTTCCTTCTTTCTTTCCTTCCTTCCTTCCTACCTTCCTTTCCTTCCCTCTCTCCCTCCCTCTTTCCTTCCTTCCTTCTTTCTTTCCTTCTTTTGTTCCTTCCTTCCTTCCTTCCTTCCTTCCTTCCTTCCTTCCTTCCTTCCTTCCTTCCTTCCTTCACTTCTCTCCTCCTTCTGTGCTTTCTTTTCTTTCTCTTTCTTTCTTTCTTCCCTTTTCTTTCCTCTTTTATTAAATGAGTATGAATTTAGATATTTTGTTTGCTGAGCAGTATTATACCATTAGAACAATCCTTTTTTAATTTAGTTACTTTGCTCATAGGTTATCAATTTTGCTGAGGGCTGAACAGAGTCTAAGTTCCTTACTTATGTCTGCCAAGTAACTGGGATCACAAATGTATTCCAACTTGCTAGACTTTAGGATAATATGAGAATCATATTACTTTCCTGGCACACTGGTTCTGAGGTGTGATCCTCTCAAATTCTCCCCCTTTAGTTAGTGATGTGAGCTCCAATAGATGGCCCTCAGTATAGATTATCTAAATGAATGATTGAAGGTAATTTCACTTTAATCTCTTTTTTCCCAGTTCAGGGACTGTTATAATTTTATTTCTATACAATTTTTGTGTATATGTGCACATTACTTTTAAAATGTTGCTTTCCCTCACTTTTTTTTCCTTTTTTATTTTTGTAGGTCATGGGGCTTGAACTCCAGGCTTGGGTGCTGTCCCTAAGTTCTTTAGATCAAGGCTAGCACTTTACACTTGAGCCACAATGCCACTTCCAGTTTTTTGGTATTTAATTGGAGGCAAGAATGTCACAGATTTCCTGCAAGGGCTAGCTTTGAACTACCATCTGCAGATCTCAGCTCTTGCATAGCTAGGATTACCGGCATGAACCACTGGCTCCCAGGTAAATTTTACTTATTTTAAGTTCTATGATTTAGTTGAGGGATTAGCATGAGTGTGGAGAAAGGAAACTTTCATTTTTTTTTGGGGGGGGGTGGAGGGGAAGACATTCAAATTTTATTTTCCAACAGCATCAGCAGGTACAAACCCCAGGGACCTTCCTCGGCCCCACATTCATTGGCAGGCGTGTTCAGCTGGGTTGGGCAGTGAGGAGCACCTCAGGGTGCTGGTCCCCTAGAACGACGCTCACTTCACAAGGTAAACAGGTGAGCCCCAGTATTACAAACACTGACAATTCTAGAAGGAAAGGCACGACGTGGCAAGAAACAATCTTTTGGGATCCTAAAGTCAGGTGCAGTATGGAAGAGACAAAACCTGGGGTGCAATCTTTGTCCTCATTCCAATATGGGGGGAAAATTCGACACAATGGAGGAAGACTCCCCCCACCCACACCCCCAGGCTGGGTCCTTCATGCTCATAAAACCATTAGGCCAACCTCCTGTGTACAAAGGAGGACAATAATAATACAGGAATCAAAGATTTCACAAAGGTCTTAACTGTTCCCACCCATACAATCAACTCTGAGCTTTTCAGATAAAGCCCGTATTATCACAGTAGTCAGATATTTTCCTAAGTAAATTTTGCTTCACATTAAAAAACATCTCGACCAGAATTCAGGACTTATTTTGCTGTCTGTCAACTTGTATGTTATCTGGGAAAATAAACTTAATGTCTTCCATGCGTGGTAAAGACCTTTGAATGGTCTGATATGCTGGTTCACATCTATAATCATGGTTAGCAATCAGAAGTAAATAGATCACAATTTGAACATAGCCTAACCAAAAATATAGGCAGTCTCAATCTCAACAAACTAGTGGATGATGTTGAAGCATGTCATTAATCTGAACACCACAAGAGGCTAAGTCTCTGCCCAATATTTCTGTCACTTAGATAACTGGCTCACTTGGAGGCAGTCACCTCTCCTGATTCAAGAGGAGGGAGGAGTCTCCCCCACTGTCCCTGGGTGGACCTCCAGAATGCAGTGAATGTGCTTGCTTTCCTCCTCCAAATGGCTTGAGATGCCATCCTGCTGAGTGCTCATTATTTGATTCCAGTGACCTGTGGTAGAGGTGTAAGGTAACAGTAAATTAAATTTCACATTTTCCAATTGAGCTGTTCTTCACAGCCTGTGAGTTCAACTCACAAAGTGTCCATTTTTTGAGTTTTGAGAATACTGAGGTAGGAGAGAGACGGAGGGTGAGTGAAAGAGAGGAGAGATAGATAGAAAAAAAGAGAGGAGAGAGAACAGAAAGAAAGGAAGGCAGGAAAGGCAGGAAGGCAGGAAGGAAGGAAGGAACGAAGGAAGGAAGGAAGGAAGAAAAGAAGGAAGAAAGGAAGGAAGACAGAAAGAAGGATGGAAGACAGAAAGAAGGATGGAAGGAAAGAAAGAAAGAAAGAAAGAAAAAAAGAAAGAAAGAAAAAAAGAAAGAAAGAAAGAAAAAAGAAAAAGAAAAGAAAGATAATAATTGAGAATGAATGGTTTGGAGTCAGGAGTTACATGGCAGAGGTGCTACCTGTATTTGGTATTAGGTCTGCCCAAGCCATGCAGACCCTATGCAGACACTTCCCCTCTTCTTGGCTAAGTTTCCCTACTTTATGTGTTACCTAGGTATCTGGCATTCCTGGAGGCAGACACCTCCCCCTCCTGCTAAATCACAACCTGGTCAGTCTCTGGTCACACTTTCCATTTGACCAGAGGAGATTCCCAGGCCCTGAGGTCACATTCAGTGTGGCCAGAATCCCCCACCAGGCCATATCTCATCCGGTCCTTGGCCTAGATATGTCCTGGCCCAAGGTTGTGTCAACCCCCTTTTTTTCACATGCCTCTCCACCATATATGGCATTTGCAGCAGTTCAGTAAATAAACTACTTTACATGACTGAATACCATGTGGTGTTCTCTTCATTGGCTACCTAATGAAAGTTGCCTAATTAATATACCTTACACTTCAGAGTTTCTAGTTATGAATTCATGGATATTTTTCTGACATATGTGAGATCAGTATTTACAAAACATATGTACTAACTCATCATTTAACAGTATAATTCTGCCTGGAATCTTTTTGTTTCAATTTTTTTATTTTGAAAATAATGTACAGAGAAGTTGCAATTACATTTGCAAGATAATGAGTGCATGTCTTATTAAGCATTGGTGCCTCCTCCTTTGTTTCCCCTTTTCATCCCTTACCATCTCCCACTTCCTCCTCCAAAGTTGTAAAGTTCCTTTTTTGACATAATGTGTTGTACATATCATTGTTGCTATGGATCCACCTGTATCCCTATTTACATAATTTGTTTTTACCCTTCCTCTCTACGAAGACTACCAACATCTGAATTTTTAATAGCAGCCTAATTAACCTTAAAGTCTATTTTGTTTGTTTTGCTTTGTTTTGTTTTTAGCTTAAAGTAATCGAAGATTTGGTGGGACAATCTGAAAAGATCTCTGCCTTCATATTTTCTAATCACCCTGGGCTACAACATTTGTGATACCAGGTCAGATGAAATACTAGAAAGCAGATGCACATCATAAGGTCCATGGCTTTGGGATTTCTCAGATTCTTTTTTAAATGTAATTGTTACTACTGTGTGTAGAGTGAGTTTACCATATCACAATTCATGAATGTGTACATTTGCCTTGTAGACAATGCCAACCTTTCCTGAGCTTTCTCCCAGTTTTTGTTTGTTTTGTTGTTGTTGTTTGTTTTTGTTTTTGTACCTAACCATCAGGTTCAACTCAGGATTGGTTGCTGCACCTGAGTTTTTGTAATCAAGGCTACTCTACCTCTGGAGTCCCAGCTCCCTTTATGGCTTTTTGGTTGTTAATTGGAGAGAAGAGTCACAGATTTTCTCACTCCTGCTGTCTTTGAACTGTGATCATCAGCCTCCTGAGTAGCTAGGATTATAGGCCTGAGTCCCCAGTGTCCAGCTACTAACGTGTTGGTTTCATGCTTCCCTGGTTGTGTTACAATTTTCCTTGACTCTTGGCACTAATACTACATATTTCCTGGCTCAAATCTGAATTGGTGAAACATGCTTGTATTTTGAGGAAGGCAGGATTAGGAAACTATAGGCCATAGGGACATATAAGCTAAAGAAATCATTTGGAACATGGCAAAAAGACAAGTAAATTTATTGCCAGTTGACTGTGTCTTGTCTTTATTTCTAATTTTGCAATGCCTGTGAATGATGTTAGACACATCCAAATGGCAATTGGCAGAAATAAGGTTCTCATCCTGTTCTAAAAACAAAACAAAAAGCCACCAAAAATATTATGTATGAGTCCAGCAATTTCCTCAAATTAGAGACCAATCTGCCCTAATTTATGAAAAAATGTCCTTTATTCAAGTGCTGCTACTTTATCTAACTACAAATGTAATGAAATCTGTAGTAGTCTGTAGAGTTGTATACCATAGTTGTCATTTTAATTTACAAGAAATTCCGACTTTAAAATGTTTATTTATTTTTTTGACAGTTGTGGGCTTTGGACTCAGGGACGGGGCACTGTCCCTGAGACTCTGTGCTCAAGGTTGTTAGCATTCTACCCATTGAGCCACAGAGTCACTTCTGTTTTATCAGTTGTTAATTGGAGATAAGAGTCTTATGGGGACTTTTCTTCCTGGGCTGGCTTTGAACTGCGATCCTCAGATCTCAGACTCATAACTAGCTGGAATTACAGGCATGAGGGACTGGCACCTGACTTCAAATAGTCATTGTTAAAATGAACTACTAGGTGCCTCTGGCTCACATATATAATCCTAGCTATAGTTAGGATTACAGTTATGAGAAACAAACACTAGTTAAGTGTTGTTCATGATGGTTTGTATTGCCATGCTTTAATATTGTTTGTTTCTTATACTACAATGCTCTTATTTTTATTTTCACTTAGGTGGGGGTGATAAGTGCTAGCCAGTATTGAACTTTCTTTGGTTAAGATGGAGCCATGTGGACGATCTTTCCTAGAATGGCATGGAAATGAAATCCTCCTGCTCTCAACTCCCCATGGGCCTGGGATGATAGAAATATTCCATCACGCATAGCCAGGGGTTGGGGAGCATTGCAGGTAACTTTACACTGGTCTGGAACTGATGTCCCAAATACCTAGCTTTACAGGCAAAACCACGTTATATTCCATTTCACTTTGAATAGCTTATGTATATACTTAGAGAGTACAATGATAACACACTACATGTTAAATATATAAAATAGCCAATATAATTAGCAGGTTTATCTCCCTAAACATTCAAGCTAATTTATTTTGGTAATCTCCTGACTCTGCTAGCTATTTTGTAATATACCATAAACACGAATACACTGACAATGTGCAGAATATTGGAAGCTGATAGAGAAAGGGACAAGTTAGACTATGTTTGGTAAATATATATTTATCTATTGCTCCTCTGAAGAATATTATCATATATTCACCATGACAATAATTTTCCGCAGTGCAGAATTTCCCATTTCATAATCTGCCATCTTCATCTTTTTACATCTTTTTACATTATAAATATGAATGTCTTCCTGTTTATTATAATGTTTTGAAATTATTATATGATGGAATTGAAAATTTGTAGAGTCTACTGAAATTATCTCATTTTGTTTGGATGTGTAATGCTAAATCATTAAGACCATGGTTTCCTGAAATTTATGCTAACAGACTATATCATTAAATTATATTCTAACTACATCTTATTATTGTATTTTTATATAGGGTTCTACATTTACTGTTTTATGATATAGAATGTTGTGAATCTAGACTGAAACTTACAATCCCGCTGCCTCCAGTAACACTGTTTTATCACCAGGTTATGGAGGCTGATAACTCTAACTAATCAGGAGTTTGAGACCTGAGATTTAGTTCAGACAGCCTGAGCATGAAATTTTATGAGTCTCTCCTCTCCAGTTCACTACAGAAAGCTTACAGTGGAACTTCGGCACAATTGGTACATCACTACCATCACCAGAAAGAAACTCAGGCTTGTCATATAGCCCCTGAATTCAAGACCTAAAACACAGATATGCACAACACACCCTCACACACATACACACACACACCAACACACATGTACACACACAGATTCTCTGGCAAAGTTGTAGATTAAATTCTTATCCAGAGATTGGGCAATAGCACACTCATTTGTGAAGGTTTTTTCCTGATTATTTTGAAGGAGGAGGATAGTTCATGGCACAAAGATGACAAGACTTTAGTGAGGAATTCTTTATAAATGACTACTTTATTAAAAACAAACAGGAGCACAGTTTTTATATTTAAAGCTTACATTCCTTCAACTATAGTATTTCTCTATAATAATCATTGAATTATGAGAAGACAATGCAGCACCTCTTCCCTCCTCCCCTTCCCCTCTGTCATAAAATATGACAAAAGTATCAAAAATACTCTCTTATCTTACAAGAATGTACATCTCTAAAAAGGTCTGAAAATATGTGTAAGGTTTATTTTTCAATACTTGTATGATTTTCCCAACACTAAGTACTTACCTTTTTTCCAGATGACTGCACCCTGGGGCAAAAAAGATTAGGAACCAAAATCTAACAAAGTCCTAGGATGTAGATGTCAAAAATAGATGCAAGAAGTACATGGCAGGCTGAGAGGGCCCTGAGAGGCAAAATGATTTCTGCTGGATGAGAGGAATAGTGACAAATAAGGCATGGATCTGACCTAGAAAGTGTTCCTTGAGGTTGAGAGCATGCTGATTTCCAGACCTAGCTGAGGATGTTGGGATTTGACAATGTTCTCATGTGTATAGAGTGATGTGGGAGGGGAGATTTCATGCTCCAGTATGTCTTTGGGGTGGTCTTATGTGAGTAAGCAGCTTAGATCATTGGGCTCTGAGAGATGACACTCTCTACCTCACAATGGAATAGAATATGGAACTCTGAGCGCCAGGCAACTGTAACTGACAGTTAGCTCAAGCCAAGTGGCCTGTTGTTTTCAAAGTTCAAGAGACTCTGGTCTCAGGCATGAGAGGTGTGAGTGCCTCACTCAATGCTGCAGACATTGGATCAGTGCCAAAACACGAATCCATATTCTCAGACCTTTTTATAAGAAGAAACCAAGGAAATCACAAGGCAACTCAGGCCAGGTATAACTATGACAGGAAACCTATTTAATCTCATCCTAGCCCACATTACAACGTTCTTCTTGTGTGCTTTTATATGTGTATGCTGAGAAAATATTTACTGTGTACTTTTCAATCCACTCTATTTCTCATTTTCAAGTGTACTCCCAATTCCATGTTTCAAAAATCCATTCCTTTTACCACCTCAGTGTTACAATGAGTCAGCCCAAACCCTGAATATGCCTTATAATATAGGGAGCTTGTACTCAGGCTTGTTGGAAATGCTGGTAATGGACCTGGTCCCTGCCTACCAGAAAGGTGATCTTTTCTATGTTGGAAACATCCTTCACCACTATAGAGTAGGAGACAATGGAGCAGTCACTGGATATTGTTTAAAAAGTGAGTGTTCCTCTTTCAAACAGGGCTAATGAAACACCCTGGCAGATTATTGGAATATTTGGTACCTCTCTGAGACTGTTTCACTGGGGTCTGATCACAGGAGCTTGTCTTGCGCCAAAGAAGTTCACTTCCCAGCTAACTCCTTAGGACTGGGCTGCCAGAACATTTCATTTGCCACAGAAGCTAGTGGTGCCTTAGCAGTTTGCTTGCTGAGCGACTAGAATTAAAGGAATGAGCCAGTGGCACCCAACGTCCACCCTCACCTAGGAAACCATTGTCTTGGAGGCCTTTGAAGGAATATAGACAGAAGAAAGAATGCAACTTGAGCTTGAATTCGGGGCCTGAATGCTGTCCTGTTCGTAGCAGTCTAGAATTTGATTCCCAGGTCCAGGTCAGGCCTTTGGCTGGTTAATTGAAGTATCTTTAGAATTTCACAAATTAGACTGTGTTCAAACTGTGATCCTCAGATCTCACACTCCTGGTTAGTAGGATTAGAGGCATGAGCCATTTTGCACTTATTTGGACAGATGCATATAAGCATCCTCACAGAATTTCCTTGAAATTGTGTAGACATATCTCCACTTTTTGTCTGTCATGTTTACATTACTCTGTGGACTTATTTTAACCAGTCCCAAGTGTGTCCTGTTAGTTCAGAAAAAGGAGAAGCACAGAGTTATTCTCCTTCTCTCCTCCCACTGGTACAGATCCTTCTACTGTAACTGGGAGGATGATGATCAAGATGAAGAAGAAAGTGGACGTTGGGACAAAGAGAAGTTCTGTCCTTGAAAAATGGGTATCTTTGAGGTTTCTGATTCAAAGTCAACATTCTTCTTTGCACACCAGTTGTGATTTTCACCAGGGGGTTGAGGCTTGGCACTTCAGTGGATAGTAGATTACACATTGTGGATGCGCTTGTTGTTTTGGACTCTCATGGATGACAAGGAGGTCTGTGTATACCAAGTCAGATTCAGTGGGGAAACAAATTTCTCCGCCTATCACAGGGAGAAATTTAGAGTATTGTATTTGAGAAATTGTGAGGAGCATCCTGCTTGCAGGAGTCTCTTCTCACCTCCCAACATGCATGTCCTGCCAGAAAAACGCTATAGGCTCAGGATGTTGAGGGCGGGCTCTCATTTTCCTTGTCTGATCACAGCATGGTTTGTTCCATCTTTCTTATGTGGATGGACTTCTACCATGATTATTTCTCTGAGTACAAGTACCATGACACCATGAAAGAACTTGCACAGTATGTCAAGATCAACATGCCCTCTTCAGACTTGCCCTTCTTCTCACATATTCTTCTGGAGCAGCTGGAGGAACGCATGATCCTTGAGACCAAAAAAAAGAGGAAGAAGTCCTTGTTTAGATGCCTCAGAGCTGGTAAGTACAGCTGGAACCTGGGTCTCTCGGTCTGTGCCTCATTGGCCAAGAGCCCTTAGTACGCACCAACATGGCAAAATGTCCTTTTATTGATATTCTTTGCAAGGTAATATCTGTTCTCCTTTTAAAAGAACTTGGATGTAATCACTCATTAGAAACACCCTACCTTCTCATCAGTGTTCAGTCCAAACCCAAGTTCTACAGCTTTCCTCATTAGATCCTCATGAAAGTTTAGTCACACCTTAACTTCTATAGTTCTAAGACTCCTGAACCTATTTCCATGTTCAGGTTTGTATCACCGTAGAACAACTGCTGCAGAACTCCAGATAAAGAACTCATCAGTGATGTCATCTATGGTGACTGATAGAGATCAGAAGCCATCACTAATCTCCAGAAAGGATGTGAACATAGAGGGCTTTTTTGAATTTGTGGAAAGGCCCAAGCAAGTTTTGAGTCTTGTGGACATCTCACTGGTTCTGAACACCACATGTGATGCAGGTGCACCTGCACATACAACCAAGGAAGAAGATGATCCAGAATGTCTCCCATTGACAATCACAATCCACCTAGATCGGTGCCAAACCAGTCAAAAAGACTCGTCTTGGTGTGCAGGGTAAATGTGTGCTAATGGAAAATGACCCCAGTCTATGTTCAGGAAAACCAATAAGAGAGGTCCAAAATCTAGAAGAATGAGAATCTAGAATACCCAGACCAATCTGTCCTCCTGCAGGGGATCCAATTTCCAATTAAGAAATTAGAATCTGTCTATCCCTGGACTCAGGAAGAAAATCCTGTCTTTAATGAGGAAATAAATCCCTTTGAGGACTCAGAAGCAGAATTTCTGCCTGAAGGCAACTTAGAGGCCAATCTAGATTTAGAGATTCCATTCCCCCTTCCTGGAAAAATCTTTATTTTTCTTTTTGTTCTGATTTTTGTAAAGCGTTAATTATATTTATTTTTCTAACTTTATTAAAATGTCAATATTTTTGATATATTGTAGATTCATGAATCCTAAATATGTTTCTTTTCAATCCTACAATCTGAAGCATCTTGCATACGTGTGCTGTTGGGGGAAAAACACAGAGTGACAGGGAGCTGTACAAGAGAGCTTACTGTGTATAAAGGGAACTGTTAAGTGCACAGGGAGCGACAAAGAAGCCAGGTCATACCTGGCTGGGGTAATAAGGTGTCTAGAAAAGGTTTTGGACAGCAGATAAAATGTCCTAGAAAGCTATTCTGTCAATTGGGACAAATGACACAATACTTATAGTGGTATGTGGGACACTCATCCAACAGTGAGTACAAATCTGTATATATTTTCTCTGTGCTTTGTGTAAATATGGAAGAAAAATTTGGCTCCAATAATATAAAAATCTACTTATGGTTGATATTTGACAAAATATATAGGAAATATGTATACTGGAAAGTAAAAATTGTCATCAATAGAAGAAAGAAGGCTTACATAGATGAAGAAACACAAAATCAGGCAGGAAAATAACACAATTAAATCAGTTGTATGTAAATACATGTTATATTCTTGATGTTATATATAGTATAATATATGAAATTGAATATGATTTTTCAAACTACAAAGGCATTTAAATTTTTAGTCTTGAGTAATTATTTCACAAAATATTAGTGTAAAATATTTTTGGGGAAACACAGCTATACTTTGATTATAATTATATGATTATATGAATATATATTTGTGTGTTTCTAGAGCTAACACTGATTATAAATAGATGAATAAACATATACATATATTTGTATATATCTGTCTATGAAGTGAATATAATGAAACTGACTACGCTATGTATAAAAATGCAGCTATGAGTTGAGTAAAAGAGACTCAGGCCTGTAATCCTAGTGATGTGGGAAGCTGGGTTCTGAGGTTTACCCCCAAGGCCTTAGATTTTCAGAGGAGGCCTGTACCCTTCAGTGTAGCAAAGAAACACATATGCAGTGGGATCACACTCCCCAAACCCAGAGGAAAGTCAGTAGAAATCAGGACAAGCCTCTTATGACACTCTACTCAGTTTCTGTACCAAGATGGCCATCTGTAGAACCTCAGATAGAAAGTAGACATTTCCTCCAAAAGAGTCTAAAAAGAGCCTTCTGAACTATAATCTCTGACTATACTGAATTAAATCTTATTTCCCTTACCAAGCTGCAAACACAAAGAAATATGGCAAGGGCTCAAGAGAGATGGAAATAGACGTACAAATACATAAAATTATATACTCTGTTTCAGTAATTCAATGACAAATCACCAAAGCATGTCTTGAATTTTTCTTTTTTTTAAAGGAAATGGAAACATACTCTGAGTGTATCAGGAACTGGATGACAGTTTTGTTGTTGAATTGTTGAATGCACTCCTGGGCAAAGGAAACACATATATGGAAGACATTATGTTGGGGTGAATGTCCTCACACAGCTTCACAAAATAATGGCTATACCTTCTATGATGTCACAGCCACCATTGCCACAGCAACAAATAGGTGTCAGGCACTGGTTTTGCCCTGAAGTGGACTCATCAACACCAACAGGCACAAAGAATGAGAGGGAATGACTACTAGCCACCAGACTTCAGCTTGAAGAGCTGTCCTGACCAGAAGCTAGGATAAATCGAGCTGGGGAAGGTGGATCTCCATGTAAGACACCTGAACACAAAGGATTAAGCAGTATTAGAGGTATTGGAGAAACAGAAGTGAATGTGGCTCTCTCCTTACCAATTTCATGCTGAAACGAAAACCAAAAATCATAATTATAATTCCTATAAATCAGAGACATGACATTGGTGATTTTGTAGCAACAACTTCACAGTGAGTATGGGAGGAGACAACCTTGAACAAGAGATAGTTGATATGGGAGCCATCATCCAGGCAATTATCTAGGAGCAGGTACTCCAGGCAGTAAGAACAGCAATTACATCCCCCATTGATGGGGATGAACCTGACTTCCTTAAGAAAAGGAAAACAGCACTGACATACTTGCTTGTGAAATAAGAATGGAAATGTACAATGAAAAAAAAAGAGGTCAGAAATGAAGATAAGAATAAATTAGATAGATATGGGATACTGTGGATTACAAGAAGAAAAGTTCTGATATTAGTATAAAACTGACATGACCCACTGGAACCAAAGTGCTAAAATAGCAGTCAGACACATCTGATTCATCTAAAGAATACTTCTAAAATGTGATTCTAGCTGGGCTCTTGTGGCTTACAATTGGAATCTTACTTACTCAGGAGGCTGATATCTGAGGATGAGTTTTAAGGAAACCCAAAGAGGAAATTTGTTAAGACATGTCCAATTAAACACCAAAAACATGGTATGAAGTTGTGGTTCAACTGGAAGATCACTAGCCTTGAGGAAAAAACTAAGAAACAGCACCCAGGCCTTAGGTCCAAATTCCAGGACATCAAAAACAAAGAAGCCAACAAATAAAATTTGGTGCTCAGTCATTCATCACTTAGCATTCTAGTTCAATGTATTTGGTATGAGTCTTAGAAATTATATCCTTAGCAAATGCTCTGCCCGGATATTTTGCTTCATTATCAACTTTCAAACCCCTGGCAGCACCAATGTCTCCTCCCAGTTAGCATAGCAGTCAACCATTGGAAATTTGAAGATATACTTTATTAATCATAAGAATTCTTATCATCTTTCCACATACATCAAATGAGTAGTCGCCACATTTCACTATTCTGAATGTTTATAATCCTCCTTTGAGTTAATAAGCATTAAAGCTTAAAAATTCTAGAGTGGTTATCAAATTAATTCAATAGTCATCATTCTTCCACCCAATCTTGTAACATATGTTTATAAAAGGAGAGATTATTTGAAAGTGTGTACATGATACCTTCTATCTCTAATAATCTCAAGAAATAGGGTTTTACAGAAACATCCTGATTGTTTTGCCAAAGGAAAGGATAAGAGATTTAAAAAAGAGACCTAACATCTCACAAGGAAAATGCTATTGGCTTTAGAACAATTTCATTTTCTAGAACTGTGGAAATCAGTTTCAGAAATGCCAGAGGCAAAGGGTATTATTCAAATCACATTATCATGAGGTACAAGCAGTCTGTCTAGATCAACCTTCCAGGAAAAAAATTCAATGAATGAAAAGCAATGCTTCTAAAACAAGCCTGGTGTTGGTGGTTCATGCTTGTTATCCTAGCTACTTAGAAGTCTATGATGAATGGATCCCAAGTCAAAGCCTGGCCAGTAAAATCCTCCCTGTCTGCAACCAGCAGACAGTAAACATTAGCTCTATTCCTGAAGCCCAGATGGACGGCCTCTGACAACAGACACCCAGACACACAACAACACCCCTATTTGAAATATTATCAAATACATTCACGTAATATCTCCTGCTTGGGAGATAATGTTTAAAAGATGTATCAAAGACAGTTCAAAAAGGCATTTAAAAATTGATATTGGAAATATGTACTCACTGACTGAAATGTAAGTTACTGCCAGAATGGAGCTAGAGGCCCATTTGGTAACTTATCCACTCAACCATCTTTCCTCACATCCTGTCAGCCTGAACAGTGAGACTTTTGAATGCAAGGAATGTGTGTGAGCATATAGCTTGTAAAAGTAATAATCAAAAGTTAGGCATTGGAAGCTCAGGCCTGTAAAACTAGGTACTCAGAACTCTGAGATATGAGGAACTCAGTTCAAAGCCAACTGAGCAAAAAAAGACACTTACCTCCATTTAAACAGTAAATAAAGAAAGCTGAGCTGCGCTTCAAATGGTAGAGCATATAAAAGCTAAGCAACAGTACCTAAGTCCTGAATTCAACCCCAGTACTGCCTCTCATACACAAAATAATCAGGATTACACCACAGTATATGCACATGTTGACAAGGGATGTAGATGAATGGGATGATGACATCAGTTACCTCACATTTAGTCTCAAGTTTTCTGTACAGCATAGCCCAGTCTGTGAAAAGGCATAGGTGAAATCTTTCCTTAAAATCAGCGGATACATCCTCACTTCCCTCTGCACATTTATATTATGTATACACACCTATAAGGGCTAAATTTTATAACTAATTTTCTTTTTTTATTGTGAAAATACTGTACAGAGAAATGCATAATCTTACACACATGCTTCAGAATTATGTGCCATTGTTTATGTTTCATAGGGAGCACAATATATTCAGCCTGTGGATCATTGTTGTAATCTTAGCTGTTCACAAGGATGGAATCTGAGGATCACAGTTTGATGCCAACCCAAGCTAATAAATCCTCAAATTCTTAACTTCAATTAACTAGAAAAAGCCAGAAGTGGAGATATGGTTCGAGGGGGCACAGTGACAGCATTGAGTAAAAGCAATCTAAGCAAGAGCTCCAGACCCTCAGTTCAAGCCTGAATATTGGCCCACTAGTACTTCAAACGCCAACCTCCCCCCAAACACTAAACCAAAAATAATGTCAAAATATTTTGTAACTCGTGAAGCAAAATCCAATGAGAAAACATAGTTGCTAGTTTTGTTTAAAGAGGTTGGCGGGGAAAACCCCAAATTAAACATGTGTTCAAACAACATAATGAACAAGCAACCAAGTAAAATTTCCCAGTAAAGAAACTTCCTCAGTATTCACTGGGACCCCTGACAAAGAGACATTTTTCTATGCTTTTTGAAAATTAGTGTTTTTTTTTTTTTCTGTAAGGTAAATAGTATAAATCTTTACTGTAAGTTATAGGAGTAATTGGAAGCTCCAAGTGAAATGAATGTACAACAAAAAGTATACAATATTACAAGTTTCTATGCCTCGGTTGACACACTAGAAAGTTGTTATACTGTGGCCTCTCGGAAAGAGAAGGGGGATGCTCAGCATCACTGGTCATAAAGGAAATGCAAATCAAAACAAAAATCACATTTAGATCCCACTCACCCCAGTTAGAATGTCCATTATCAAGAAAACAAATAACAGATGCTGGGGTGGATATGCCTAAATGAGAACCCTACTACACTGATGGTAGGAATGTAAGCTGGATCAACCACTCTGGAAGGCAGTATGGAGGTTCCTCAAAAGACTAAATATAGAACTCCCTTAAGATCCAGCAATCCCACTCCTCACAGTTATCCAAATGATCTCAAACTTGGGGGCAATAAGCTACCAGAACAACTATGTTCATTGCAGTATTGTTTACCATAGCTAAGATATGGAGCCAACCCAGTTGCCCCTCAATAGATGAATGGATCAAGAAAATATGGTATATTTACAGAATGGAATTTTATGCTTCTATCAGAAAGAGTGGCATCGTCCCTTTTGTAAGAAAATGAAAAGACTTGGAAGAAATCATGCTAAATTAATCAAGCCAGGCCCAAAGAAACATGAGCTCTATGATTTCCCTCACTTGCAACGATTAGCATTAGCCTATTACTCCTGAAAGTGGATCATAGTAGCACAGGAGTTATGAATATATACATGACCATACAAAATGATGCAATTGAAATGAATGCCAATATATAGAAACGGCAGGTCTTCTTTTGTTTAGTTGTCAAGCGTGATGTAACCAATGTACTACAGATAGTTCATTCTTCTTACTTTATGTTATTTTTCTTCTCCTATTGGTTTTATCCATGGCAATTCCCATCTGTGATTGTGGTACCCTGCATTCTGTATATTCATTTATCTGATTGGGGGAAGGGAAGTGAAATAACAAAATGCTGAAATAAGTATAAATGGTGATGCATTGCAACAATGATACTCACAGGACATTGTGGGGGGAATTAACTTTACAACGCAGGGGGGGATTGGAGGGAAGGAACAGAGGGAGATAAACACTGGAGTGGGTAACAATGTTCAATGAGAAATGTAACTTACTCATGTAAATGTAACCCCTCTATACAGCATCTTTATAATAAAATAGATTTTTAAAAATATAAAAATTATTTTTTTCATAAAATTTCAAGCTGATACCAACAGAACTTCTGAGTTCGTGTCAAAGAGTTTTTCAGGACTTTCAAGAAGCTAGTCCTAAATACATATAACCACAATTAAGAGATAATGAGAAAAGTAGTGCTTTTTATTTTGTTAGATGAATAAAGGAAAATTTGTTTTTGTTTCTGTTAACATCGAATATGTGTTTGTTATCTGCATTGTTCCCAAGTCAGACTAATCTCTTGTCCTTAACTTTCTTTGGTATATATAACTTGGACATGTAATCTGAGATATAAGAAGTTCTTTGTTCAATTTGGAGGCACTCTTCCCTGGTCAAGAAGTTAGACTGGAAGAGCCTTCACACTTGCTGTGGTTTCTCTCGCACAGCTTACTGAGGAACTTAGGAGTTTGAGAAAATGACTGCTAATTAAGTGCCTCTAAATAATAAGAATTATTGGTAGAAACTGAAAACATATTTGGGTAATAAATAGACTAGAAAAAGGTTAAGTTTGCTATTTTATATCACTGCATTTCTTTTTGTCTAAGTATAGAAGCCAGACTTACACTAAGGTCCTAGAAGAAGCAAAATGGCTTATAGAGCTCAGATCATTTCCTTCCACAGAAGATGACAGCAGCAGAAGATATACAGGTCCACAAGTGGCACAAGGAAGTGAGAGTTTGATTTCTCCTTAAATTTTAGGGTCGAATGTTCAATAAGGAACCCTATGGACTGATGACAGCTTAAGGAGGTATCATTTCCTGTGTTGTTCCATCTTAGGAAGCTGTCACCAGTCTCCCATCACACTGTAGGTGCCATGCTTGACTGGTGACCTCAGCTGTGTCCTGAGAAGGTCCAGCAAGGCTCTGTAATGTTCACTGGAGAGTCAGGATTACACTCTAACAGGACATACAGGAATGTGGTAATAAGGTCTGAGTCAAGGTTTTGTCAGATCTAGATGATTAGTAACAGTCACTACTGTCTTCTGGCTAAGAATGTGGGTATATTATCAGGGTCCTGCACACAAATTTATCACAAGTGTTAGTTTGCACCATTAACTTATGAAAGACAACAAAAGGTCATTAATGCCCTCTGACAAATTCTCATTAATATTTACTAGGTTAAAAGCTCTATAAAATCAAGTTCATCATGAGGAAAAAACCCAAACAAAAACCAAAACTGTTTTTCTGTACATATCATATGTGACAAAGTATTAAAAGTTAATGAAGCTGGGAAAGTTAAATGGATTTCTTTTTTACTATGGTTGAAACTGTCTTTTACATTTCAACTACTTAACAAAAAGAAGGCAGGCCAATCATGGCCAGTGGCTCACACTTGTAACTCTAGCTATTTGTGAAGATGAGATCTGAGGAAAGTGGATTATAGCTAGACCAGGTTAGAAAAATCTGTGAAATTTTGATCTCCAATTAACCATCCAAAATCAAGAAGTGAAGGTTGGTTCAAGTCATAGATGGCTACCCTTGAGTTAAAAAAACTAAAAGTCAGCTCCCTGAGTTCAAGCTCCATTATACACACACACACACACACACACACACACACACACACACACACACACACACACCTATTTTATCTAAAAAATAGCCAGTGACCAGGAAACAGAAACAAGATGATATTTTTCTTTATTTTCTTTCATTTTTGTCATGTTTCTTCATTTATCTCTCTTTGAGAAGTGAAAGGGGTCATATTAAAAGTGAGACAAATGATGAACATGTTCAACAGTGATATTCAATTGGTACTATATTGAAAATGACCTATGCAACTTGTTTGTGGGGGAAAGACGGGAAAATGAAGAGATGAAGGGAAAGGGTAATATTATCCAAAAAGAAATGCACTCAGGGAAGTAGTGTCATTCTTTAGCAATAGATCTCAGAGACAGTGCTCAGGCCCTTGATTCAAGCCTGATTACTGACTGAAACAAAAACAAATACAAAAGAAATGTAGTCATTACCACACGTATGTAACTATCCCTTCTACAGCAAAATAATGATAAGAAGAAGAAGAAGAAGAAGAAGAAGAAGAAGAAGAAGAAGAAGAAGAAGAAGAAGAAGAAGAAGAAGAAGAAGAAGAAGAAGAAGAAGAAGAAGAAGAAGAAGAAGAAGAAGAAGAAGGAGGAGGAGGAAGAGGAGGAGGAGGGGAAGGAGGAGGGGGGGGAAGGAGGAGGGGAAGGAGGAGGAGGAGGAAGGGAAAGAGGAGGAGGAGGAGGAGGAGGAGGAGGAGGAGGAGGAGGAGGAGGAGGAGGAGGAGGAGGAGGAGGAGGAGGAGGAGGAGGAGGAGGAAGTTAATAAAACCAAACCAGTGAGAGAGAAAAATTGAGAGAGCAAGGGAAGGGGTGATATTTCAAAAAAGAAATATATCCATACCTGACTTATATGACTATAAACTCTGTGTAGCTCATATTTGTAATAATATTACAAAGAAAAAACAGAAATATAGTGCTGGAGGCATAACTCAAATGGAAGATCTGACTAATATGTATGTGATACCAAGTTCAAAACCCATTATCAATTTCCCCTTCAAAAATGGCTCTTCTCATCATGTGTGCTTTCCCTAGCTTATGAGAAGGGGTGCAAACAGTTAAAGAGAGAGAAAAATAAGCTGTCAGGCACAGAACTGTGCTTTTAAGGAGCAGTACTTGCTAGAACACGTGTTGACTAGAACAGATGATGACTCCATGTTTTCTGAAATAAAGAGACCTAGTTGAACTTGAATACAGGCTCCACTGTATATGAGATAGGGACTCAAAATTAACTAAAATCTCTGGAGCTCAAAGTCTTAATAGTTAAAATGAGCATAACAATACATATCTCACATTATGAGATCTGGATGTTATCAAATCTGGAGTGGGTTTTATCTTATGTGTGTGTGAAACACTCAAACACTGCTGGAAGAAGTATAAACTGGCATGATGTTTACTAAATTACTTAACAGTAATACAGCAACTATACCGACTCCTGCCTGATATCTTACAAAGAGGCTGAGAAAAGAGGATCAAGGTTCTAAGGCAGAACAGGAAAATGGGTCAGACTCATCTCCATTGACCTCTAAAAGAGCTTGAGGTGGAGTTTGGTTCAAGTTGTAGAGTGCTAGACCTGAGCAAAAATCTCAGGAACAGTGCCCAGGCCCTGAGTTCAAGCCCTAGGACCAGCAGAAGTGCCCGTGCGTATGTGCGCGCACGCGCGCGCACACACACACACACACACCACAAACACACATACACAAACACACACACAATTTTGTATGTTCCTATCACCCCACTTAACAATACTTTCCCATTTCCAAGCTCACCAGTTGTTGTTGTTTTGTTTTGTTTTAAAAGGGACTTGCTGTGTAGCTCAGGCTGCTCTTAAGCTTACAATCCTTCTGGGTGCTGTGATTACAGGCATGTGTACCATAATTGGCTTCACTCAGTAACTCTATCTATAACATTTTTTGCAAGAAATTCATTCATACTCATGAAGATATGTGGCTTAAAGCTGTTCATATTAATATTCTACTATACAAATATAAATAATATAGCTGGACATGGTACTATACTATCACATGGTAATGCCAGACAGAATTAGGAGTTGAGGAAAGCCAGATTTACACTGCAGAACCTTGTCTCCAAGGAAAGAAATTCTATAAATATAAATCTACTCTGAGACATACAATATGTTAAATTAATATAATGGAACATATAGATTATTGTTAATGGAAATAAAATCTTGGCAGAAATTTTAAATACATACATATGTATATATATTTAAATTTGAAGAAATAAAATTTCAAGTGGTATTATCTGCATTTTTCAGTCTGTCACCTACCTATTTACTCACACATTGATTTCTGTTTAGTCTTTACAAAATACTGTTCTCTCACATAAGTACAAAAAAACTGCATAACAAAAAGTACAAAAAAGTGCATTATCATAAATGCAAATGTAGTTTATTCCCTACCATGATAATTTGGAGAAAACATGCACTAAGCTAATGGCATTGAATACTGCTCAAGAAGGGGACTCAAAGAGAATGTAGATTATGTGTTTGTGTGTGTGTGTGTGTGTGTGTGTGTGTGTGTGTGTGTGTGTGTGTGTGTGTGTGTGTTCCATGAGTAAATAATGGAGTCAGAAGTGACCTAATATTCCTGTTTAGTCTTTTTGCTCAAAGCTGACAGTCTACCATGAGAGCCACATCTCCACTTCTGGATTTTGGTTTCTCAATTGGAGAAATATCTCAGATTCTTCTGCATAGGCTGTTTTAAACCAGGATCCTCCGATTTTTACCTCTAAAGTAGCCAGATTTTAAAATATGAGCCATAGGTGGACAGCAACTACATTAATATTTTTGCATGTTTGAATGAATTTTAGAGTAAGACGTATATGTTACTTTTGAGAATTGAGAATGTAGGACAATAGTAATTAATATTTAAGAGATCATAAAGCAAACAAACCTGAAAATAGAATTTAGCTGAGAATAATAGGGAATAAGTCAAAATTACCCATGACAGTTTTCAGTCTGTGCACAGAAATGATTGCATTGTTGGAGCCCAAGGCCATCAGATAGCTAAGCTCCAGCTGGCTTCTATGCTCATGAGGCCAGCTAGTGCTATTCACAAGAATGTGATGTTGTTGGATGGCAGGGATCAGCTTCAAGTTCAGAACCTGAAATATTTCTATTGATCTAGAAGTGGAAACACAGCAGGACAAGAATGTGATTAGAAGTGCTGAATGCAAAAACCATAGACTCCAAGGAAGACAGAATAACTCTTTCTATATCTGAAAGAGTATTCTCCCACAAAGAATCCTGAGCCGAATATGGTGGTCAATGTGTGTAATCTCTGAACTTGAGAGGATGATTTAGAAGTTAGCTTGAGACCAGCCTATGTTTTAGGCCAACAGAAGGACACATAGTAAAAATGCTATCTTAAAACAACAACAACATTGTAAAGCTGGTTTTGACATGACATTTTGTACTTTTCATTGTTGCAACAGGTCCACCTGAATCCTTAAACGACTTGGGAGGGGGGGTATGATTGGGTGGGGGGGAGGAGGGAGGTTGGGACGGGAGGTGAAGGGTAAACAAAGGAGGAGGCTGCTATGCTTGGTAAGAAATGTATGCATTATCCTGCCCATGTAATTGTAACCCCTCTGTACAGTATGTTCTCAAATAAAATAAAATTAAATTAAAAACAACAACAACAACAACAACAACAGTCCCAATAACTGGGAATATGGTTAGTGGTAGAGTGCTGGCCTCGCATGCATGAAGCACTTGATTTGATTCCTCAGTATGATATAAGCAGAAAAATTGGAATTGGTAATGTGGCTCAATTGGTAGAGTGCTAGTCTGGATCAAAGAAGCTCAGGGATAGGGCCCAGGCCCTGATTTCAAGCCCCAGTCTGGCAAAATTTAGCAACAACAGCAACAACCAAATGCAAAGTGCTGTTTGTTGAAATAAATATGTTGAAGAATTGTTGATGCTCACTGAAAATTGTGCTGTCGCCATTCATAATGAACTTTGTTAGAAAAAGTAAAATAAATTAATGAAATATTATCTGTCATTAGACAGGACATAGTGAGATCTAAAAATGATAGCTGCCTATGGTGACTTGACACAACTAACATTACAGATACACTTTCTAGATTGTAATTTTTAAGGATACAATCGTGGGTTTTTTCTTTTTCAAAATAATTATACTGCCGGGGGCCAGTGGCTCACCCCTGTAATCTCAACCCTCTGAGTAGCTAGGATTATAAGCATGCACCCCTGGCAACTGGCTAAAATAATTGCTTACCTGAGACAGAAGCCAGTTAGTATTAATTGTCAATCATGTTTAACTTTGTAAAATAAACTTTACTGAAAAGCCTTACAGTAGAAATAAGGAATAAAATGTGTCTGTTTGTTAAAAAGTTCTTACTAAAAGCTACATATTTTACTTGATTTTTTTCTTTCAAAATTGTGTTTTCCAGAATCATACCTTATCTTTCCTTGCTGTTTCTTTCATTTATTTCATACATGCCCACAGCTTCTTCAACTATCATTTATGTGAAGAGCTTGCACATATCTATTTTCAGTCCAAATTCCTTGTATGCATCTATCATACACATATTCAACTGCCATAAAAACTTGTGAAACAATAATCACTCCTTTCCATTACTGGATATTAATGTGTGAGTAAAATTTAGGAAAACAAAGAATAACATCAATAAATATAACTAGATTTTAATAGTAAGGTTAAACATAAATTCAATATTGATTATTTTCTGAGCAATTTAATAAAAACCTCAAGGAAAAGAAATCAACTATTTTGAGTGCTGATATTGTGGTTTAAACTAAGGATCTTAACTTCTCACTTAAGCTTTTTCCCTAAGGGGTGGTGCTATATACATGAACCGCAGCTCCCCTTCCAACTTTATTTTGGGGATTATATAGAGATAAGAATCTCATGGAATAAAAATTCAGCTGTGTCCCTATCTTGGGGTTCATTTCAATTAACATCATCTTTAATGGTCATATGGTACCATGTACTAGTTATTACAAGTAAAGGAAACTATGGGACCTATGTTTATTTGGGCCTGGAATATTTCACTTAATATAATTTTTTTCACATCTTTCCATTTCCTTACAAATGGGAGATGTCATTTTTCTGATAGAGGCATAGAATTCCATTATATATATATATATATATATATATATATATATATATATATATACATATATAAACATATACACATATATACACACACACATATATATACATATACATATACACATATATGTACATATATGCATATATATGTGTGTATATATATATATATATATATATATATCACATTTTCTCTTTTTTATTGGGCAAATACCATACAGAGGGTTTGCAATTACATGGGCTATGTAATGAGTGCATTTCTTATCAAGAATTGTTGCCTTCTCCTTTGTTTCCCCTTCCCATCACTTTCCATTCCCCCCCACCCCTCGTCCCCCCACCCCAAGCCACAGTAGTCATGTTAGTTTTTCAACATAATATCTTGAACATCTCATTGTTGCAATGGGTCCACCTATATCCCTATTTAAACAATTTGGTTTTCCTTTCCCCTCCACAAATTATACCACCATAAAATACAGTGAAAACAGGGGTTATACTGTGGGGGAGGGTCATACAAAGCAACAAAAAAATCATCTTATAAATATGTTAGAAACAAGCAAAAGAAAGAAAAAAAAGTTTGAAGCCTTATCTTGGGGTTCATTTTGCCTCACATCAACTTATCTGACCTTTTCTACTTGTCTCAGACATATACTAGTTATTGCAAATAAGGGAAACCCTGGGACATAAGTTTCTTGGGGCCTGGTTTATTTCACTTAATACAATTTTTCCAAGTCTTTCCATTTCATAACAAATGGAGCTATGTCATTCTTTCTGATGAGGTATAGGATTCCATTGTGTATATATACCACATTTTCTTGATCAGTTCATCTACTGAGGGTTACCTGGGTTGGTTCCATATCTTAGCTATAACTGCCAAGACAGCCATCTACCATCTCAACAAATGAGCTGGCCATCGTGATTTACATCTGAAATCCTAGCTAATTATGTGGGAGGCATAGGTAATAAAGTCTCAGCCAATCTAAGATCACACCTGTGCAAAAAGTGCAAGACCTCAAGCAAATTATATGGACTAGAAGTATGGCAACATTGGTTGAGCTGCTTGGTGCTATACAACAAAAGTCCTGTCTAGCAAGCAGAGAACTCCTAGATAGAACCCTAGTAATACTCCTTTCTTCCACCAAAAAGCCTAAATAAGTTTGTCCTATTTGAACATCTAATTTCAAGGCCACTGACAGATCAGAGATGGTGACCTTCTCTTTAAAACCTAACTTTCACCCTAATGATAATCCAATTCTAATGTTTAAGAAAGATACTCTAGTTTTTAATCATTCTAATGAATATTCCAGTTTTCACTCTGGAAATGAGTTTCAGTTTGCTCTAATTCCCACAAATTTTCTGACTCTACCACTAAAGTTATCTTGTTCCCTCACATGAGCCATTATATTACTTGTCCTCAAGTTCTCTTATCAGGAAAAATACTGTAGTTTCCATTGATTCTAACTTTTCCTGAACCACTGTATCTGAAAAGTTTCAGATTTACTTACCATCTGGTCCATTACTTACCGCTAACTCTCAACCTAAACCTGGCTGGAAAACTCTCATTAATCACTACAAGAATGATCACTGAGAAATAAATATAATGATAATGTCTTAGTTACTATTCAGCCTCACATATTTGCTTCTACTTGTTAGTGAACACAATTTTATACTAAAAGCTTTCTTATTCGTAACAGTAAATAAATCAGAAGAAAATACTGATCCTAATCTTAATCCAAATTATATGGCAATGCTAAGACTAACACAAGTACACTAGTTTTCACTCACCCTTCCAAACATAAGTTTCAAATTTTTCCAATATCTTAGTCATTTTCTAACACTAAACTTAATCTTTCTTAACTGAAACATTGAGAATAACCATCAGCCTAATTGTAAGAAGATTCATATATTAATAGCAATACTCTAGTATACATTCATTCTAATTCTTACCAGGCATATATTAAAATTTACCTTCAATTTGACCCTCATTTTTTTTCTCCTTTACTCTAAGCCTAACCATGGCTGGAATCCTAACCATAACCTTGACAGTACTCGTATCCCAATTCTAAAATGTATGAAAAATGCTCGTTTTGTGCAAGCCTAACTGAAATTCCACGGGTAATTCTTGAAATAAATTGCAGGTTTTCTGTAAACCCTACAGATTTTTTCACTCTTAACTCTGAATGTATTTTGTTCCATAATAGGAATCATTATACCCATTGATCTCAAACCCTGATATTGTGAAATGCATTGTACTTCCATTATCCCAGCTTTTCCTAAATTCCTAGAACCTAAAAAGTTTCAGCTTTACTTAGTATTTAACATTTCTTTTTTTTTTCTTTTTGTGGTCGTGGGGCTTGCACTCTGGGCCAGGGCATGATCCCTGAGTTCTTTACCTCATAGCACCGCTTTTGTGTTTTATGGTGGTTAATTTGAGATAAAAATCTCAGGCACGGTTTTGCCATTTTTTAAGTTCTGTGTTGATTTCCTTTTTCAAGATTTTAAAGTTTTCATCATAGAGGTCCTTCACTTCTTTAGTTAAGTTAATTCCGAGGTATTTTATTTTTTGTGGGGATATTACAAATGGAGTTACTTTCCTAATTTCAGCCACACTTTTCTCATTGTTGGCATACAGAAAAGCCATTGATTTTTGGGGGTTAATTTTATAACCTGCTACTTTGCCAAAGTTTTGAATCAGCTTGAGTAATTTGGGAGTCGAGTCTATGGGATTCTTTAAATACAAGATCATGTCATCTGCAAAGAGGGAGAGTTTTATTTCTTCTTTCCCTATTTGGATCCCCTTTATGTCTGCATCTTGTCTTATTGCTGTAGCTAGGCATTCTAATACTAGATTGAAGAGAAGTGGAGAGAGTGGGCATCCTTGTCTTGTTCCTGAGTTAAGAGGAAATGGCTTTAGTTTTTCACCATTGAGTATAATGCTGGCTGTAGGTTTGTCATATACAGCCTTTATTGTATTGAGGAATGTTCCATGGATTCCTAATTTTTCCAAAACCTTCATCATGAAAGGGTGTTGGATCTTGTGGAATGCTTTTTCTGCATCTATGGAGATAACCAAATCTCATGGACTTTCGTGCCTGGGCTACCTTTGAACTGTGATCCTCAAAAACAGCTTCCTGAGTAACTAGGATAATAGGCGTGAGCCACTAGTTTAACCCATTTCTTTACTCTATCCTCAACCCCGGTTAACCAGAAACCTAATCCAAATCACATTCTGATTTAACACCAAATGGCTAATGTAAGGAAAATTGTCTAGATTCTATTCAATCACACATTTTTTTTTGGCTTCTATTTCTTATTGGAAAACTAAAATTTACCGTAAAGCTTATCCTTCCCTAACCCTAATGGGAACAAAAAAGTATCTCTCACTTTAAACCAAATTATATCTGTATGTTTAAAGTAACACAGACTGGTTTTCATTCATTCTTGCCATTCATTCTTCTTAAAATATGTGGCAGTTTTACACAATGTCTTACATGTTTTTCTCATCCTAACCCAGCTCTAACTGGCACACATTTCCTAATCCTAAGCCTAGATGTAACCGAATCATCACGTAAATAGCAAGCCACTTTTTCATATTTATCCTAACTCTTGCTCAGCCTGTAGGTCTAAATTTTACTTGCATTTTGAATATATTTTTAAGTGTTTTTCTATTTCCAGTCAGGATCCAAATAGGGAAAGAAGAAATAAAACTCTCCCTCTTTGCAGATGACATGATCTTGTATTTAAAGAATCCCATAGACTCCACTCCCAAATTACTCAAGCTGATTCAAAACTTTGGCAAAGTAGCAGGTTATAAAATTAACCCGCAAAAATCAATGGCTTTTCTGTATGCCAACAATGAGAAAAGTGTGGCTGAAATTAGGAAAGCAACTCCATTTGTAATAGCCCCACAAAAAATAAAATACCTTGGAATTAACTTAACTAAAGAAGTGAAGGACCTCTATGATGAAAACTTTAAAATCTTGAAAAAGGAAATCAACACAGAACTTAAAAAATGGCAAAACCTCCCACGCTCCTGGATTGGAAAGATTAACATCGTGAAAATGTCAATACTTCCCAAGGCTATCTACAAATTCAACGCAATACCTATCAAAATTCCACCCTCATTCTTCAAGGAAATAGAAGAGGCAATCCAAAAATTCATATGGAACAATAAAAGACCCCGAATAGCAAAAACGCTCCTCAACGGAAAGAACACTGCTGGAGGAATATCAATACCAAATTTCAAACTCTACTATAAAGCCATAGTAATCAAAACAGCTTGGTATTGGCATAAGAACAGACCTCAGGACCAATGGAATAGAATTGAAAACCCAGAAATGAACCTACAGACCTATAGCCATCTAATCTTCGATAAGGGAGCTAAAACAATAGAATGGAAGACAGACAGCCTCTTCAGTAAATGGTGCTGGCAAAACTGGTTAACTACATGTAGAAAACTAAACCTAGATCCTTATATATCACCCTGCACCAGAATCAACTCCAAATGGATCAAAGACCTTGAACTCAAAGCAGACACTCTGAAAACATTACAGGATGGAATAGGAGAAACCCTGGGTCTCCTTGGCTCAGGCCGAAATTTTCTGTTCATTATTTTTTAAAATTTTTATTTTGTTGAAAAGACGCTTTAAAGAAGGATTAGTTACACGTGTAAGGTAAGGAGTACGTTTCTTGTTGAGCATTGTTACCCACTTCTTTCTTGTTCTCCCACTATCACATCCCTCCCCACTTCACTTACCCTTCCCTCCCCATGGTGTAATCTTCATTTTCAACATAGTGTCTTGTGAGTATCATTGTTGCAATGGATCATCCTCTGATGAACCTAAATTTTCTATTTCTCTAATCCTAATTCTAATTCTGTCTGGGATCCTAACCATAATAATAATGATAACTCAATTCAAAAGTTAACAAAAAATATTCAGGTTTTTATTCATCCTATTAATTCTCTGTACATCTTGAATTATCTTGCAGTTTAGCTTCAATCTTCCAAATTAGTTTATATGCGCATCTATAAAGATGTAATTTTATGTGAAAAACAGAAGATCTTTGGAGGAAGGAGTAATGAGAAGGAAATAGAGGGAGTAAAATCCAATACATTAAATATATTATGGAATTGTCACTTCTGACAATTACTATCTATTAACAAAATAACTAAATATTAATAAAGAACACACTGCCTTCTAGTGTTCTTTAAGAGAGCCATGATCTGACTTTTGAAAAAAAAACTCGTGCTAGATAAAATTTGTCCATGCATAATTTATATTGTTTGCCAATTATTTAACTTAATGAATAAAAATTTATCGAATAAGATTCTTTGACAAAAAATATAAAACAGTGACTTAGCAATTGTTTGAGAAAAAGTTATTCTTATGAGTTTTAAGAAACGGAATTGATATTTCCCTACAAAGCAATGAATTAGGTTTACTAATCTAGTATTTGTAGTAAGTTTAGAGAACATAATTGACATGAGAAACAACTAACTGTATATCTTGTTTCTTGAATGAGTGATATTTTAAACATTGTCTTTTATTCAAATAAATACTTAGGTTTACATTTCAAAATAAGTGCAATTTTATCTCCTTTCAGAACATGTACTTACCCTGCAATTAAATGTACTAGCATATTCAGGTATTTAAAAGCTAAATTTTCTATGTTTTATATGCAGCTCTACATATTCAGAATGACATGATTTTTATTCATAAATATCTAACCCCAGATTTTTCCTTTATCAATATAAATTTTCTCATGAGTTTGTAGTGAAGGCTCCAGTAACCAGACTGGTTAAAACAATTTCCTGAATTCAAAATTTTAAATCAAATCATTTTTAAGCTTTGATAATATCATTTATTGTCTCTTCAGAGCAATTAAGCTAAAACAAATACTACTTTTTAAACATTTCACTCACATTGTAAAGAATATTAACATAGGTCAAAAAGAAACTAATTATTTCAGACTCATTGTATTTGTTGATTTTATTGTGAAGAATGTAGAGTGTAGAAGGTCCTTATACTCAATAAATAGTTTTGGTTAAATTAAATCATATATCTGGATTTCTGATTTGGAGCTTAATCACATGGAAACAGGAAAATAATAAAAAAAAATTACTTTGGGATCACCAGAAAAGGATATTTGTGCATGTACCACAGTTGCTTTATTAGTTTGTAGTTGAACACTGCTTCGATTTATATCTTGGCTGTTGTGGTGAATAATGTGAATAACAATGAACTACAGATATATTTATGAGTTACCCACAGACAAATAATCACACGATTGGTGGGTCAGACAATATTTCAACTTTGGATTTCTTTAGGAAACTGCATACAACTTTCTACAACGAGAACACTAACCTGTATTTTGACCAAGAGTGTAGAAAATTTCCTTTTCTCCACAGTGTCACCAGCCAACATTTTTACCTTTTAAGTTTTTTTAAAGGACATGTTTTTACTGTGTGCAGTACCCAAGACTGGCCTTAGACCCAAATCCTTTTACTCTAACCTCCAATCACTTGGAATTAGCAGCCTTTACCACCACACCTGGTTCTTTGGCTATTTTTATGAGTTATAATAGTTAAGAAGTAGTATCATAGTAATTTTGAATTGCATTTCTCTAATGACTTCTGCTCACAAAGCATTAAGCCAACATAGACGTTGTATTAAATACAAATTTGTAAATCCACAGGTGATTTTCAGGGCTTTTTGGAAAACATGTCTATTCAGAACTTTTGTCCATTTTTAATCAAGTTTCTTGTTAATCTCATCTTTAATCTCTCTATAGAAAAATCAATAATTAATTCAAGGTAGTAGAAAGGAAAAAATAAGCTGCTCCTAACATTTTTAAATTTTTAATAACATGATATTGCTTAAATCATTTTTCTGTTGACGCTTGAGACTCTATAACTCAATTTAGTTAGACCTTTTACAAGGCTATATATATTTTATTTATTTTACTTTGTTCTTTCCTGCATGAATAATTTAACTTGGTTTCTTTCAGTCTCATGTAATTCAGATTTCAAACTGAAGAATAAATGGAAGGAAGCAAACAAAAAATATAGTTCCCCTCATCTGATGATGCCTCAACAAAAATGAGGAAAGTGTTCATCCTTCTAAGGACCAACGATAGAATATTAAAAAGACAATTTATTCTTCTAGGTCTTCCTTATCTTTGCGATGTAACTTAAATGATACAAAACACAATATACTGCTCAGATACTTTTATGTTTTATCAGTTTTGCACATTTTCATATGGATTTCACCTCAGTCTACAACATTCCTTCATCCTTCTGTCCCTGTTATTTTTATATTATCACAACATAAGATAACCAGTTTGATTTACAGCATAAGTTATCCACTGGCTTCCTTGGAAGCAAAGCATGGTCAATAGATATTACTTCTGGTTGCTCACACTACATGTAATGGTTACTGTACTACTTATCACATTCTATTTGGTATTTAAAAAAGAATGCTGGCTAAACTCAAAGCTCATTCATAGGTTTACGTTAAGTGTTTCACAAGTTTTATGCTCTTAATTCTTAAGATAACATTCGTTATAATGCTAATGTTATTACCATTGTAGTGTTGGGAAAAATTATAGTTAAAGACAGTAAGTGCATGGCCCAAAGACACACACAGTGAGGAAGAAAATGAGTCAAAGTTTCCAAAAGTCTTTCAGCAATACCAAAAAGGTTTATAAAATCTCTCCATTCTCTTACACTCTCAATTCAATATTTATATTGCCCAAGAAATAATAGCGTAGCAAATATTACAAATGGTGATTGTTTTCTATCACATTTTGTCTTCAACAGAGACTGTGGTGGTGACATTGGGGTATCATGCACAGAGCTGAGCTTAAAAATTGAGGTCCGAAGACAGCCAAATTTCTTCTGTCCCACAGTTCCAGTTTCTTTTTTAAAACGTACCAGAACTTTTAAATATCATCACTTACTATCTTTTCACAATCCCCAAACGAATTAAATTGACATATAATCACTCCAAAAGGCTTTCAAATAAGGAGATGATACAACAGGCACCCATAAAGTAAATTTTCTTTTATTTTTAAAATTAGTCTAAAAACATTGTGCTGGCTGGTCACACTTATAATCCTATCTACTCTGAATATTTGCTCAGGAGACTGAGATCTGTGGATTACACTTGGGAGCCAATCAGGGCCAAAAAAAAAAACTTCATGAAATTATTTTTCAAAATGTTTAATGAACTAGCAAAGAGCCAGGAACTGAGATGTAGCTTACATAGTAGATCACCAATCTAGATAGGAAAGGCCTAGCAAGACCTTGAAGCCCTGATTTTAAACTCTGAGCATGATGATATACATGTATGACGTGTGTTAGCAGGTACATGCGTGTTTGCTTGAATGCTGCGGCACTCACACTCACATACATTTATTCAAATTACCTTCATATCAGTGTTCTGCATTAATTTCTTTGTTAGCGATATTATATGGGTAAAATAGAGGAAATAAACTCTTCCATCTCAGAACATTTTTATATGTTTTTTATTGTAATAATACTGTGCAGAGGAGTCACATCTACATGAAAAAGGAAACTAGTACATTTCCTAACAAGAATTCTTACCTCCTCCTTTATATTTCCCCTACCATCCCTTCCCTTCCACCTCCACAAGTACACTCCCCTCCCCCTTCCTTCCTCCACCTAAATTGTAAAGTTCATTTTTCAACATAGTGTCTTGTGCATCTCATTGTTACAATGGGTCAACCTGTATCCTTATTTGAGCAATTTTTCCCTTCCCCTCCCCAAATTAGAGAAGGATACATTCAAGATGTATGTGCACCAACTTCAAATACAGAGAAAACAGGGGTTATAGCGTGGGGAGAAACATACAAAGAAACAAAAAAAATGCCATCGCTCATTATAAGTACATTAGAAACAATAGCAAGAAAGAAAAAACCACTTGTGTCACTATCTTGGGGTTCAATTTCTTTAATATCATCTTATCTGGTTCTATGTACATAGCTTTTCAACTTTTCTGCTTATCCCTGACATACATTTGTTATTGAAAATAAGGGAAATCATGGGACCTATGATTCTTTGGACTTGGGTTACTTCACTCAATAAAATTTTTTCCAAGAGTTTCCATTTCCTAACAAATTGGGCGATGTCATTCTTTATGATGGAGGCATAGAATTCCATTGTGTATATATACCACATTTTCTTGATCCATTCATCTTGTGAGGGCATCTGGGTTGGTTCCATATACTAGCTATCGTAAATAATGTTGCAATAACCATAGTTGTGCTGGTAGTTTTAGTATGGTCTTGTTTATGATCATTTGGGTAGATTCCCAAAAGTGGGATTAATGTGTCATAGAGGAGTTTTATGTGGAGTCTTTTGAGGAACCTACATACTGCTTTCCAAAGTAGTTGAACAAGTTTACACTCCCACCAAGAATGCAGTACGGTTCCCTTGTGGCCACATACCTTTCAGCATCTGTTGTTGTAAAAATATGGAATGCTCCACGAATTTTCATGTCATCCTTGCGCAGGGGGCATGCTAATCTTCTCTGTATCGTTCCAAAGTTAGTGCATGTGATGCTAAATTGAGCAAAGAACATTTTTTTATATATAAAGTATAATTTGTATTGATTTTATGAAACTAGACAATTTAACAAAAATAAGTTCAAAAGAATTGTTGTGAAATTTTAGAATCATGTAATTCTTACATAAGCACACATTTAAGAATAAAATCAAGATAGACATGCCAAAAACAAAATAATTCCAGATATTTGTAGTTCAAGAGATGTGTAGGAGGAGGAATTCAATTATTCTATACAAGGCACCTGTCAAAATGAACATTGCAGCAAGTGTTTAGGTTTGTTAAAGTTTTAATGTTTTAGGGCTGGGAAGGTGGCTCAGTGGTAGAGTGCTTGCCTTGCATGCATGAGGCCCTGGGATCTATTCCTCAGCACCACATAAGCAAAAAGAAAAAAGCGGTAAGTGACGCTGTGGCTCAAGTGGTAGAGTGCTAGCCTTGAGCTGAAGAGCTGAGGGACAGTGCCCAGGCCCAGAGTTCATGCACCACAAACGGACCCTCCCCCCAAAAAACAGTTTTAATGTTTTAAATATGCTTAATTTTGGGATTTTGCTTATATATGCCAAAAATAGGACTGTTTGGCAGGTATAAAACTTTTTGATAAAGTATTTAAGATTTATGGTAGTAGACATTAAGTACTAAGTATGTACATTTTAAAGTATATGGAAACTTTATTAATGAGAAGTTGCAAAGTCTTTGTGTAAAGAAGCAGAGTGAAGAGTTAAGACTTTAACTATACAGTTTTTGTTAAAAATTTAGAGATTCCTTACTTTATTTGATGATATAAGCCATAATGTACACATGTATGTTACTAGTCACACACATACATATACACATGTATTCATGCACACATGGAGAAAGACATATAATTACAGCCAACACAATTTCCCCCAGTTGTTGAATATGCCTTAAACGGAATACTTGGAACAATATATGTTGAAGATGTATTTGTCTCTCATAGTTCATTTACCAATCCTCTTATCTCTTAAAACTGGTAGTTTTAGAGAGATTTGATTTACAAAATGCAGTACAAGTGATAGCAAGTCACTTGGAAACCTCAGTAAGTATAAGTGATATGGTGTCTCCCTGCTCCTCACGGAATGCTTACTCTTGTAGACACTCTCAACCACCGAAGTAGCAGGAAAATACCCTGGTAAAGAGTAAAGTTATAAGGCTTTAAATGGCATCCTTACTTGAGCTCTTTTCCCAACAACCAGCATGAATTCCTAGGCAGATGTGTGAGTCCTCCGAAAACTGGACTCTACATATACATTTTACTAACCCATGTGAAAATTCCTATATGAGAAATGCTGACTGAGGTCTTGCTGATTTCCTGGCCAAGAAAATAAGAAAAAAAAGAAAGTATTTTTAATGTTTTAAAGTTTGAGAATAATTTTTAACCTGTCAATAAATGTGTAGAATACAATTATACCAACTGATAAAATAATGATGGCATTTCATTTATGTGCTCTTGGACTTGGCCAGTGATTTTAAATGTGTCTACAAAAGTAGAATCAGCATAAATCAAGCCAGCATTTCTTCATTTAAGATATAAGGAAAGGATACTGGTTGACCCATTGTAACAATGAAATATACAAGACACTCTACCAGAGGATGGGTGAAGGGGGGAGGTGGGGTGGTGTGAAGGGAAGGGATGGTAGGGTTAAAAACAAAGGAGGAGGTAACAATGCTCAATAAGAAATGTACTCATTACCTTACTTATGTAACTGTAACCCCTCTGTACAGTATTTATAATAAAAATATATATTAAAAACATACAAGGAAAACTTATCCCCATTGTATACACACTTAATCCAGAAATTCATTACTGAATTCAAAACCTCTTAGAATTAAATTCCTAAATAGCAGTACTGCATCTATATACCAGTATAAAATTTAAGCATTTTTATTTTTTAATTTTTCACATCTCCTTTCTATCCCTCCCTTTCTCTTATCCTATTCCCGTCCTTCTCTGAATATTATGTTTTTAATTTGCATAATTTTAAGTGTTTCACTTTTAAGCTTTTAATTTTTGTTTTACTATTTTTCCTTGTCGTTTTTTTCTCTTTCTTTTTTCCCCGGGCTCTACTATCATTCTATCCAACCTATTCCCTGCTTTTAGATTAAGACTAAGTTAGCTCTCCCTCTACCTTTCCACATCCCTCTATTCGTATTTATACCCACATCTCTCGCTAAAACTAATAACTTCTGGTTTGCCAAATTCTTCTTTGCTGTTCGTAGCCTATTAATGCATAGTTGTTTGATATTGAAAAGTATATCTGTTGAACTAGATTATATCTGCATGCTTTTGACTGTGCAACTACAGACTTTGCTGATGCTTGCCCTAAGATAGTTTTCTAGCACAAACTGCTGTTACTCTCATCCCAAATGGGCAAAATAACCCGGAAAAACACAAGAAAAATGTCACGTCCGGGTATCTCAACTCCCACTCATGATAATCAGTGGACAGAACAGATAATGAATAATCCAGAGCAGAACTCCCAAAAAGCTCTACAAACAATAATGGTAAACATGATAAATAAAAAGATTGAAAAACTGCAAAGGACTCTGTTTGAGCATGATAGGGAGAGAGAGGAAGCAAACCGAAGATCAAAACAGGAAGCTCATGGGTGTGAGGAAGCTACTCAAAGATAGATAAAGGAATTGCATGAGCAGCTTGAGAACACTCAAAGAGAAATAAAAGAATTGTGTGAGCAGGCTGAGATCAGTCAAAGAGAACTACAGTAATTGCATGAACGTGAGGAAGCTAATCAAAGAGTAATACAGGAATTGCAAGAGCAAGATGAGCATAGGCAAAGATCAATAGAGGCATTCATGGAATCCATAAACAGAGAGCTGAAAGAAGTCAGGGAGTCCACAAAGGGAATGCTGAATGGATCCCAACAGAAGGAATGGAATTCCAAGGAAATCATAACCAATCAACTAAGTGAATTGAGAATAAACATTGAACACCAAATTAAGGAAGTAAAGTATTTCATACAAGATCTAAAACAAAGATCCAACAAAGAATTTGAAGTCATAAAAGCCGACCAACTAAAAGGAAAAGAAAAAAAAAAAGTAGAAAATCTGGATAGTTGAATAGACCATGAAGAAGATTGAATTCTGAAGATAGAAGACATCCTAGATATTATAGAGAAAGGACATAAAACCATCCTAGACAAATCTAAGAAATATGATAGATCTATTCAACATTCAACCCTTGGAAGACACCATTAGAAGGTCTAATCTGAGGATAATTGTTGTAGAGGAGCACGTAGAACCAGAAGTCCATGGTCTAGGAAATTTGTTTAACAGGATCCTAGCAGAGAACTTCCCAAACATGCAAAAAGATAGGCCTATTCAGATACAAGAAGCTGTTAGAACTCCCAATAGACCAGACCAGAACAGGATTTCCCATTGTCACATTATATGCACAGGATCAATTCAGACCAAGGAAAAGATCCTTAAAGTTGTCATGAAGAAAAGATCAATCACCTATAAAGGGAAACCAATTAGAATCACCTCAGATTTCTCAGCAGAGACAATCAAAGCAAGAAGAGACTAGAATGATGTAAGCAATGCCCTAAAGACAAACAACAACCAGGAATACTTTACCCAGCTATACTCTCCTTAATAATCGGAGGTCAAATAAAACACTTCCATGGCAAAGAAAAATTGAAACTATATATCTCCACCACACCAACCCTACAAAAGAATCTTAAAGATATCCTCCACAGAGAAAACCAACAAGACCACAATAAAGGCCAAGAAACAGCACCCAAACTGAGAATCCAAGAACCATAGGAAGAACACAGTTGACGCAGCCCGAAGAAGTTGGATAAAATGGCAGGAACTCTCAAATACCTCTCAGTTCTATCTCTCAACATTAACGGATTTAACTCTCCAATTAAGCGACAAAGTCTGTCTACTTGGATTAAAAAGCAAGATCCTTCTATCTGCTGCCTTCAGGAGTCACATCTTGCCCACAAAAACAAACACATTTTCAATTTTAAAGACTGGAACAAAATCTACCAAGCAAACGGCCCCCATAAACAGGAAGGAGTTGCAATCCTAATATCAGATAAAATAGACTTTTAATTAAAATTAGTGAAAAGGATGGTGCATACTAATTAAGGGATCACTCTTTCAGGAAGATATTACCATTCTGAATATCTATTTGCCGAACAACGGAGCACCCAAATTTATCCAAGAAACACTACTTTCCCTCAAATCCCACATAGATCCAAAGACATTAATCGTTGGGGGCTTTAACACACAACTTTCCTCACTACATAGATGAACTTCTCAAGAACTCAACAGAGAAACCGCAGATATAAACAACTGCATAGATCAACTAGATTTAACAGATATCTATCAAATATTTCACCCAGCAGAATCAGAATACACGTTTTTCTCAGAAGACACATGGAACATTTTCCAAAATAGACCACATTTTAAGCCACAAAGCAAACTTGTCCAAATTCAGAAACATTGAAGTTATACCTTGCATTCTATCAGACCACAAGGGAATAAAATTATAATTCAACACCAAAAGCCACCAAAGAAAGTCATGTAACACATGGATCCTGAACAACACACTGCTGAATCATGAGTGGGTCATGGAAGAGATTAGAAAGGAAATTCAAATGTTCATGATATTCAACAAAAATGAACACATCAATTACTAGCTCCTCTGGGACACAGCAAACGCAGTATTCAGAGGCAAGTTTCTAGCTCTGAGTTCCTACATCAACAAATTGGAGAGATCTGAAACCAATTTAATGAGCCTCCTTGAAAAAGAGCAGCAAGATAAACACGATCCAGAAAATGGAAATAAATAATTAAAATTTAATCAGAATTAAATGAATTGAAATGTAAAAAAATAATAGAAAGATTCAAGAATCCAAAGAGTTGATTCTTCGAAAAAATTAACAAAATTGAGAGACCCTTAGCAAATCTTATCAGAAAAAGAAGAGAACGTACCCAAATAAACTCACAGATGAGAATGGAAACATCATCACAGAATCAATTAAGATTCAGAACATTATATGGGAATGCTTCTAAAACTTTCATACTAATAAGTTTGAGAACTTGAAAGAAAAGGACCTTATCCTAGCAAATACTGACATGACGAAACAAAGCCAAGATGAGTCAAACTATCTTAAAAGGCCTATATCAAGCATTCAAATAGAAACAACAGTAAGAGACCTCCCATCTAAGAAAAGCCCAGGACCAAATGGTTTTACAGAGGAATTCTACAAGGCCTTCAAAGCAGACATCACACCAATACTCCTCCAAATCTTCAATGAAACTGAAAAAGAAAGTTCACTACTGAACTCATTCTATGAGGCCATCATAACACACATCCCAAAACCAGGACGGGACTCATCAAGGAAAGAGAACTATAAACCCATTTCTTTGATTAAGATTGATGCAAAGTTTTTCAACAAAATTTTGGTCAATCGACTTCAACAATTTATCCAAAAAATCATACACCATGATCAAACAGGATACATTTCAGGGATGCAAATCTGGTTTAATATATGCAAATCAATTAATATACTTCAGCACATCAACAGCAGCAAGGATAAGAACCACGTGGTTTTCTCAATAGGTGCAGATAAAGCATTCAACAAGATCCAACATCCCTTTATTATGATGGTTCTGGAAAAATGAGGAATCCATGGAACATTTCTCAATACAATAAAGGCTGTATATGACAAAGCAATAGCCAGCATTATAGTTAACGGTGAAAAAATAAAGCTATTTCCTCTTAACTCAGGAATGAGACAAGGATGCCCACTCTCTCCACTTCTCTTCAATCTAGTATTGGAATCCCTAACTACAGCAATAAGATGCAAATGTAAGAGGGATCCAAATAGGGAAAGAAGAAGTAAAACGCTCCCTCTTTGCAGATAACAAGATCTTGTATTTAAAGAATCGCACAGAGTCCACTCCAAAATTACTAAAGCTGATTCAAAACTCTGGCAAAGTAGCAGGGTTTAAATTAACCCTCAAAAATCAATGGCTTTTCTGTATGCCAACAATAAGAAAAGTGTGGCTGAAATTAGGAAAGCAACTCCATTCGTAATAGCCCCACAAAAAATAAAATACCTAGGAATTAACTTAACCAAAGTAGTGAAGGACCTCTATGATGAAAACTTTAAAAAACTGAAAAAGGAAATCAAAACTGAACTTATAAAGTGGCAAAACTCCCAGGCTCCTGGACTGGGAAAGATCAACATCGTGAAAATGGCAATACTTCCCAAGGCTACCTACAAATTAAATGTGATACCTATCAGTATTCCAACCACATTCTTCAAGGAAATAGAAGAGGCAATCAAAAAATTCATATGGAACAATAAAAGACCCTGAATAGCAAAAATGATCCTTAACAGAATGAACAGTGCTGGAAGAATATCAATACCAAATTCAAATTCAACTACAAAGCCATAGTAATCAAAAGAGCTTGGTACTGGCACAAGAACAGACCTCAGGACCAATGGAATAGAATTGAAAACCCAGAAATGAACCAACAGACCTATAGCCATCTAATCTTCGGTAAGGGAGCTAAAAAATAGAATGAAAGAAAGACAGCCTCTTCAGTAAATGGTGCTGACAAAATTGGTTAACAACTTGTAGAACACTAAAGCTAGATCCTTATATATCACCCTGTACCAGAATCAACTACAAATGGATCAAAGACCTCGCAGTCAAAGCAGACACTCTGAAAACATTACGGGATGGAATTGGAGAAACCCTAGGCCTTGTTGGCACAGGCCAAAATTTTCTTAATAGAGACCCGGAAACAACAAATCAAAGAAAGGTTGGACAATTGGGATTGCATAAAATTGCAGAGCTTCTGCATGGCAAAGGACATAGCTAGCAAGATTAATAGAAAGTCTACGGATTGGGAGAAGATCTTCATTAGCCATAAAATGGACAAAGGTCTCAGATCGAAAATATACCTTTAACTCAAAAATTTAAATCCCCCAACAAATCTTCAAAGAAACAACTGCCCAATAAATATGTGGGCTAAAGACTTAAAGAGAAAATTCTCTGAAGAGGAAAGAAGGATGGCCAATACACACATGAAGAAATGCTCAACCTCCCTAGTCATAAAAGAAATGTAAATCAAAATAATATTGAGATACTACCTCACCCCAGTTAGAATGGCTATAATCAAGAACTCTAATAACAACAGATGATGGAGGGGATGTGGACAGAAGGGAACACTACTTTATTGTTGATGGGAGTGTAAACTTGTTCAACCAGTTTGGAAATCAGTATTGAGGTTCATCAAAAGACTCCACATAGAGCTCCCCTATGACCCAGAAATCCCACTTTGGGTATTTAACCAAATGTTCACATACAAGACCACAGTAGAGCTTCCAGCACAACTACGTTTATTGCATCATTATTTACCATAGCTAATATATGGAACCAACCCAGATGCACCTTAGTAGATGAGTAGATCAAGAAAATATGGTATATATACACACTGGAATTTTATGCCTCCATCAGAAAGAATGACATTGACCCATTTGTTAGGAAATGGAAAGACTTGGAAAAAAATGAATTAAGTGATGTAAGCCAGGCCCAAAGAAACGTAAGTGCCATGGTTTCCCTTATTTTCAATAACTAGTATATGTCTGAGACAAACAGAAACTCTCAGACAAGTTGATGTAAGGGAAATGAACCCTAAGATATATATTCAAATGTTTTTTTTTTCCTTTCATGCTATTGTTTCTAACACATTTATAAGATTATTTCTTTTTTGCTTTGTATGTCCCTCCCCTACTGTACCTTCCCTGCTATCATTGTACTTGATGTTGGTATAATTTGTGGAGGGGAAGGGAAAAAACAAATGGTTTAAATAATAGGGATACAGTTGGACCCATTACAACAATGAGATATCTAAGTCATTATGCCAAAAACAAACTTTAAAATTTTGGTGGTGGGGGAGTGAGGATTGGGTGGGGTGCGGGGAGAGGACGGGAAGTTATGGGAAGGTGAAACAAAGGAGGAGGCTACAATGCTTGATAAGAACTGTACTTATTATCTTGCCCATGTAATTGAAACCCCTTTGTACAGTATTTCCACAACAACAAAGAAAAATAAATTTAAATATGGAATGAAATTAGTTCCAATAATGCATTGCATTAAGGTATTTAGAAATAACTGAGAAACTTAAAGGTGCATAAGATTTTTTTTGTTGGAAATGAAGGGATATTGGAATTTGATTCTCTATATTTTAAGCGATTTGCTTAAAAGAATAGGCAAAATTAAAGTTACATTTGCAGCAGACTTGACATATTAAATTTTGTATATCGAAAGGGAAACAAGCCTCAACAATATGTTAATTCTCTCTTCTTATTTATCTCTAAAGGTTTATGCTTCTTGTCTCTGAATATTAAAACTTCAAAAAATTTATGCTTAGCTAGTTGTGCAAAGGGGTTTTGTTTCATCAAGTCAGTGTTGAATAGAATGTATGTGCATTTCAATATACAGTGCATCTGGATCATTGTCAAACTTCACATTTTTCTTCCTTCCCTTACCCCAACCCCACCTATCCCTTCATGTTTCCTACTTACATTCTCACATATGTACATTGAATGTTATGACTGTATTAGTCCACCATTTCCCTCTCCATTCTTCTACCCTACTCTTTTTTTGCCCAGATCCTCTTTTAATAGTTGTTTCAACTTCATGTTATTTTGTTAAATATCTCTACTTTGGCATTTGGTGATGGGTTTGCCACATCTTCTCTTCCATGTTTGACCTACATAAATGAGTATATTTCTCCACATTTATAATCTCTGAATAGCTAAGATAGATCTCCTTTACTATTCACCTTCTGTCCTAAATTTAGAATTGGACTTTCAGGGACATCCAATAAAGCATTTTTACTCTCTACATATTGAAGATGGAAGGGAAGTAATTTCCATGCTCTCAGCATTATGTTATCCATCATGAATTCCCATCACTTATCACTACAGCAGTCTAAATTTAAAGTCATATCTTCTGCATTATATTCACACAGTATAAATGAATATCAAGGGCAATTTACCTAATATTGGAAGTTTAGGGATGATCTTTAATTTCTTATGATAGAAGCAGGAGTCAGTTTTAATTTTCAGATTCCACTATGTAGTGAGCCCTGTAGTCATCTAAATTTTCGATAAATTTCGAGTTACCTTTTGTTAATAATTTAAAAAGTTTTATTTCAGTATTTGAAATGCTGCTCCAATTATTTTAAAAGTTTCACAATAAGTTAGACTGAACTTTTTCCTCCCATGTTCCCCACTAGTTCAGATTAAGTCTCCTTTCGCTTTATTTTTTGAGAGACCAAGGAATGAGGGTAAACAGAGTGATGATCATTACTCAGATATCTCCTTCCTCTTCTGTTTCTGCTGTTCTTGTTAAGAAGAAGACTGGAGCAGGGAACAAGAGTGATGTTTGACTTCACCATACAAGGGGGCATTCCTGGCATGTCAATTATTGTTTCTCAGAATCACTGAAATTGCTTACTCTTGCCATCTCTCTGACAGTAACCTAACTGTGGCTTCCTTGGTGCAGAAGGAAGCACACTAACAGGTTATTACCCATAAATTGGTATTTTATATCTCAGCTTACTACTACCAAAAATAAAAAGCTTTGGCTACATAAAAGCAAAGGTACTGATTGTCCAACAAAACCTTAGTGAAGAGTAGACAATTCTACTCAGCTACGCCCTCCTCTCATATCCTGCCTTCCACTCCCCTCCCCTCATTTAACCTCCCTTCATTTCTTCTTTCTTTGTGTCTCTCTCCTGCATATTCATCTCTATCTTCTCTCTTTTTCTCTTCCAGTAGCAAGTGCTTTGGTTTATCAGACAACACATAAATAATTGAACAATTTTTTTTCCTCATTTTGTGATTTTTTATTCTTAAGAAGTGTGTTCTAGCACAGCACCAGTGGCTTGCACCTATATAGTCGGTAGGTTCAAATTTGACAATTGCAATTCGAAGCTATTACAAGTGGATAAACCTAAGAGATTCTTTTCTGCACTTGTGGTAAAAGGAAGACGTGAAGGTGTGGCTCAGCTGGTATAGAGCAAGCATTGAGAATTAAAGCCCAGCTAGAGCTCAAGGCCAGGAGTTCAAACCCCAGTACCAGCACAAGATTAAAAAAATGAGTCCTTAGAGTTCCGGGAAGATGGCGGAGGAGAAGCTGGAATCTGAACAAGCTCTCGCATTGAAAGCAGTTTTAGAGTTCCAGTGAACAGTCCTAAGCCAGAGAATCACACCAAGTGTGCCATCACAGGACAGAGAGTTAGACAAGAGAGGGGAAGCCAAGACAAGGAGACACATCTGAGCGCCTGCCAGCAGCCGCCGCGGCAGCGGCAGGGTCGCAGCGGCAACCGCAGCCGTGGCCATACCTGAGCGCTCACACAGAGAGTCCGGGACAAAGGAGCCAGACGCAGCGGGCGAGAGGATTCTACTCAACACCAGCAAGAACCGACAAGGAGCGGACATAGTCATCCTGCAGTTTGCAGACCAGAGACAACACAGGATCCAAGGCTCGGCATGAATAGAAGCCCGACATCCTCACTCCTTCTCAGGGAGCAGAGGAGGGAAGGCCACCCCTCCCCCCCCAGCACCGGTGATCTCCATCTTGGATAAAGACGAAGCTCAGAGGAGCTGCTAGCTCCAACTCAGGCCTTGGAATAAAACGAGTCATTTAACAGGTCACAAGAACTTAACGGCGAAGTGACCTGCCAGACTCAGCTCCATCCAGGGAAAAGTCACCCAGCTCAGGCACCAGCCATTGGAGTGGCTTTCCTCACTGGGTAACCAGAGCCAGAGGCTGCCCCTCCCTCTAGCAGCCTCCACAATCAATTGAAAAACAGAAACCCTGAGAATGGCTCCAGGGTGGGCTCTGTGAATTTTTCACAAAATAGCCCCAGGGAAAAGCTACTGTTTGTTGAAAGGCCTCAACCCTACCAGAACCTAGCCTCATCACCCCTCTTTTGTGATTCTCAAAGCAGATCACCCTCCCTTTAACTAACCTGGGAGGGGGATCTCAAAATCTTGGGTAAAGCAGAGCATTTTTCTGCCTGTTCGAACAAACTGACTTAAGAAACCAATCAAGCCACAGGACCTCAAGCTGACCAGAGACTCCAACAAGAGGCTGGTTACAGACAAAAGGGAGATACAGGATTCTTCCCACCCCTCCCAAAAAAATCAAAAAAAAAAAATCAAAGAACTTTTTTTTTTCTTCTTTTCTTTTATTTTTTGCTACCTTATATATATATAAATTTTTTTTCCTTTTCTAAAACTTTTATTAATCTTTAATTTTTGCCTTTTTTGAAAAAATAATTGTTTTCCAGTAACTTTTTTTCCCTCTTATAATTTTTATTTTAGGAATGCGTGAATGTACGTTTTCCTTTCTTTTCTTGTCTTCTCTCTCTTTTTCTTTCTTTCTTAATTATCTTTTTGTTTTTTGTCTAGCTCTACTGAACTTCTGATCTTTTTTTTTCTCCCTTTCTTATTCTTTTCACCTTTTCCTTTCTTTTGTTCTTCTGTATGTGACTTAACTCTTGTCCTGCACATCCTCAGATAAACCCATAGTTAACTAGTAGACCCTATCCCCCATTGTGTACACACTTAATCCACAAATTTATTACTCAATCCAAAACCTCTGAGACTTAAATTCCTTAATAGCAGTACTACCTCTTTATACCTATATAATATTTTAAGCATTTTTTAAGTTTTTCACATCTCCTCTTTCTCCCTCCTGTTTTCTCATTATATTCACATTCCTCTCTAAATAGATGGTCTTTCAATCTCCATAACTATATTAATTTTTACGTTTCTAATTTTTTTCTGGTCTCTTTTCATTTCCCTTTCCCTTTCTTCTTTTTCTCTCCCTCTCTACTTGCATCCTACCCAACCTATTTCCTGCATTGGGATTAGGACTTAGTCAACTCTCCCTGTGCCTCCCCGCACCAATCTATTCCTAATTTTTACCCACATCTCTCCCTAACCCTAAAAATTTCTGGTTTTCCAAATTCTTCTCTGCGGTTCGAAGCCCATTAACATATAGTTGTTTGATGTTGAATAGATGTATCTGTTGAACTAGATTGTATCTGTAGACTATTGACTGTATAAATGCAAACGTTGGTTGATGGTTGTCTTAAGATAGTGTACTAGCACAAAACTGGTGCTATTTTCATCTCAAATGGGCAGAGTAAGCCGGAAAAACACAAGAAAAATGGCAAGTCCGGGTATCTCAATTCCCAATCTTGATAATCAGGGGTCAGATCAGATAATGAACAATCCAGAGGAGAGTTCCCAAATAGCTCTACAAACACTGGTGACAAACATGATAAATGAGAAGTTTGACAACTTACAAATGACTCTGTATGAGCGTGATAGGGAGAGAGAGGAGGCATCCCAAAAGTTTATACAGGAATATCATAAGCGTGAGGAAGCTACTCAAAAACTGATACAGGATTTGTGTGAACAACTTGAGAATACTCAAAGAGAAAGGGAGGAATGGCGTGAGCAGGTTGAGAACACTCAAAGAGAACTGCAGGAATCCCACGAACGGGAGGAAAGAGAACTGTAGGAATCCCACAAACGGGAGGAAGCTAATCAAAGAGTAATTCAGGAATTGAGAGACCAGGTAGAGAACACACAAAGATCACTAAAGGCATTCATGGAATCCATTAACAAAGAGCTGAAGGAAGTCAGGGAGACCACAAAGGGAATGCTGAATGGAACCCAACAGAAGGAATGGGAGTCCAAAGAAACCATAACCAATCAACTAAGTGATTTGAGAACAAACACTGAACACCAAATTAAGGAAGTAAAGAAATTCATACAAGACCTAAAACAGAGCTTCAACAAAGAACTTGAAGCCATCAAAGCTGACCAATTAGAAGGAAAAGAGATAAAAAACAAAGTAGAGAGTCTTGACAGCAGGTTAGACCATGCAGAAGATCGAATCTCAGGGATTGAAGACAGCCTAGATATTATAGAGAAAGAACATACAACCATCCAAGACAAGTCCAAGAAGTATGATAGATCTATCCAACACCTGGAAGACACCATCAGAAGGCCTAATCTAAGGATAATGGGTGTAGAGGAGCATCTAGAAACAGAAGTTAATGGTCTAGGAAATTTGTTTAACAGGATCCTAGCAGAGAACTTCCCAAACATGCAAAAAGATAGGCCTATTCAGATACAAGAAGCTTTTAGAACCCCAAATAGACCAGACCAGAATAGGACATCCCACCGCCACATTATAATCCACACAGGATCAACTCAGACCAAGGAAAAGATCCTTAAAGCTGTCAAGGAGAAAAGGTTAATCACCTATAAAGGGAAACCAATTAGAATCACCTCAGATTTCTCAGCAGAGACAATCAAAGCAAGAAGAGCCTGGAATGATGTATGCCATGCCCTAAAAACAAACAACTATCAACCAAGAATACTGTACCCAGCTAAACTCTCCTTCATAACTGAAGGCCAAATAAAAACCTTCCATAGCAAACAAAAATTGAAACAATACATCTCCACCAAACCAGCCCTACAAAAGATTCTTAAAGATGTCCTACACATAGAAAACCAACAAGACCGCAACAAAGGCCAAGAAACTGCACCCAAACTGAGAATCCAAGAACCATAGGAAGAACCCAGTTTTCGCAGCCCCCAAGAAGGTGGATAACATGGCAGGAACTCCCAAATAGCTCTCAGTCCTATCTCTTAACGTTAACGGACTGAACTCTCCAATTAAGCGACATAGACTGTCTAGTTGGATTAAAAAACAAGACCCTTCTATCTGCTGCCTGCAGGAGTCACATCTTGCCCGTAAAAACAAACACATTTTCAATGTTAAAGGCTGGAACAAAATCTACCAAGCAAACGGCCCCCATAAACAGGCGGGAGTTGCAATATTAATATCAGATAAAATAGACTTCAAATTAAAATTCGTGAGAAGAGATAAAGAAGGTCGCTACATACTAATTAAAGGATCTCTCCTTCAGGAGGATATTACAATTCTAAATATCTATTCGCCAAACAATGGAGCACCCAAATTTATCAAAGAAACTCTACTTTCCCTCAAATCCCATATAGATCCAAAGACATTAATTGTTGGGGATTTTAACACACCACTCTCCCCACTAGATAGATCAACTCGGCAAAAACTCAACAGAGAAACTGCAGATCTAAACAGCTGCATAGATCAACTAGACCTAACAGACATCTACAGAACATTTCACCCAGCAGCATCAGAATACAAGTTTTTCTCAGCAGCACATGGAACGTTTTCTAAAATAGACCACATTTTAGGCCACAAAGCAAACTTGTCTAAATTCAGAAACATTGAAGTTATACCTTGCATTCTCTCTGACCACAAGGGAATAAAATTAGAACTCAACACCAAAAGCCACCAGAGAATGTCCGGTATCACATGGAGGCTGAACAACACATTGCTGAATCAAGAGTGGGTCATGGAAGAGATTAGAAAGGAAATTCAAATGTTCATGCTATTCAACAAAAATGAACACACAAATTACCAGCTCCTCTGGGACACAACAAAGGCAGTACTCAGAGGCAAGTTTATAGCTCTGAGCTCCTACATCAACAATTTGGAGAGATCTGAAACTAGCAATTTAATGACATATCTAAACCTCCTTGGAAAAGAGCAGCAAGATAAACCCCAATCCAGTAGACGGAAAGAAATAATCAAAATTAAATCAGAATTAAATGAATTAGAATCCAAAAAAACTATAGAAAGAATCAACAAAACAAAGAGTTGGTTCTTCGAAAAACTTAACAAAATTGACAGACCCTTAGCAAATCTTATCAGAAAAAGAAGAGAACACACCCAAATTAATAAACTCAGAGATGAGAATGGAAACATCACCACGGAAACAACCAAGATTCAGAACATTATAAGGGAATACTTCTCAAAACTTTATGCTAATAAGTTTGAGAACTTGGCAGAAATGGACCTTTTCCTAGCAAATATTGACATGCCAAAACTAAACCAAGATGAGTTAAACCAGCTTAACAGGCCCATATCAAGCATTGAAATAGAAACAGCAATAAGAGAGCTCCCAGCTAAGAAAACTCCAGGACCAGATGGTATTACAGCGGAATTTTACAAGGCCTTCAAAGCAGAGCTCACACCAATACTTCTCCAACTCTTCAATGAAATTGAAAGAGAAAGCTCACTACCGAACACATTCTATGAAGCCATCATAACCCTCATCCCAAAACCAGGCAGGGACTCAACAAAGAAAGAGAACTATAGACACATTTCGTTGATGAACATTGATGCAAAACTTCTGAACAAAATTTTGGCCTATCGACTTCAACAATTCATCCAAAAAAATCATACACCACGATCAAACAGGATTCATTTCAGGGATGCAAAGCTGGTTCAATATACGCAAATCAATTAATATTATTCATCACATCAACAGGAGCAAGCATAAGAACCACATGGTTATCTCAATAGATGCAGAAAAAGCATTCGACAAGATCCAACACCCCTTTATGATGAAGGTTTTGGAAAAATTAGGAATCCATGGAACATTCCTCAATACAACAAAGGCTGTATATGACAAACCTACATCCAGCATGATACTCAATGGTGAAAAACGAAAGCCATTTCCTTTTAACTCAGGAACAAGACAAGGATGCCCACTCTCTCCACTTTTCTTCAATCTAGTATTAGAATGCCTAGCTACAGCAATAAGACAAGATGCAGACATAAAGGGGATCCAAATAGGGAAAGAAGAAATAAAACTCTCCCCCTTTGCAGATGACATGATCTTGTATTTAAAGAATCCCATATACTCCACTCGCAAATTACTCAAGCTGATTCAAAACTTTGGCAAAAGTAGCAGGTTATAAAATTAACCCCCCAAAATCAATGGCTTTTCTGTATGCCAACAATGAGAAAAGTGTAGCTGAAATTAGGAAAGCAACTCCATTTGTAATAGCCCCACAAAAAATAAAATACCTAGGAATTAACTTAACTAAAGAAGTGAAGGACTTCTATGATGAAAACTTTAAAATCTTGAAAAAGGAAATCAACACAGAACTTAAAAAATGGCAAAACCTCCCATAATCCTGGATTGGAAAGATTAACATCGTGAAAATGGCAATACTTCCCAAGGCTATCTACAAATTCAACGCAATACCTATCCAAATTCCAACCTCATTCTTCAAGGAAATAGAAGAGGCAATCCAAAAATTCATATGGAACAATAAAAGACCCCGAATAGCAAAAACGCCCCTGAATGGAAAGAACACTGCTGGGGGAATATCAATACCAAACTTCAAACTCTACTATAAAGCCATAGTAATCAAAACAGCTTGGTATTGGCATAAGAACAGACCTCAGGACCAATGGAATAGAATTGAAAACCCAGAAATGAACCTACAGACCTATAGCCATCTAATCTTCGATAAGGGTGCTAAAACAATAGAATGGAAGAAAGACAACCTCTTCAATAAATGGGGCTGGCAAAATTGGTTAACTACATGTAGAAAACTTAAGCTAGATCCTTATATATTACCCTGCACCAGAATCAACTCCAAATGGATCAAAGACCTCAGAGTCAAAGCAGACACTCTGAAAACATTAGAGGATGGAATAGGAGAAACCCTAGGTCTCCTTGGCTCAGGCCGAAATTTTCTGAATAGATACCCGGAAACACAACAAATCAAAGAAAGGTTGGAGAAATGGGATTGCATAAAGTTGCAGAGCTTCTGCTGGGCAAATGACATAGCTAGCAAGATCAATAGAAAGCCCACGGACTGGGAGAAGATCTTTACTAGCCATACAACGGACAAGGGTCTCATATCTAAAATATACTTGGAACTCAAAAAATTAAACCCCCCAACAACAAATCCTCAAAGAAACAACTGCCCAATAAATAAGTGGGCGAAAGACTTAAAGAGAAACTTCTCTGAAGAAGAAAGAAGGATGGCCAATAGACACATGAAGAAATGTTCAACATCCCTAGCCATAAAAGAAATGCAAATCAAACAACATTGAGATATCACCTCACTCCAGTTAGAATGGCAAAAATCAAGAACTCTAACAACAACAGATGCTGGAGGGGATGTGGACAGAAAGGAACCTTACTTCATTGTTTGTGGGAATGTAGACTTGTTCAACCACTTTGGAAAGCAGTATGGAGGTTCCTCAAAAGACTTCACATAGAGCTCCCCTATGACCCAGCAATCCCACTTTTGGGCATTTACCCTAATGTTTACAAACAAGACCACACTAAAGCTACCAGCACAACTATGTTTATTGCAGCATTATTTACCATAGCTAAGATATGGAACCAACCCAGATGCCCCTCAGTAGATGAATGGATCAAGAAAATGTGGTATATATACACAATGGAATTCTATGCCTCCATCAGAAAGAATGACATTGCCCCATTTGTTAGGAAATGGAAAAACTTGGAAAAAATTATATTAAGTGAAGTAAGCCAGTCCCAAAGAAACGTAGGTCCCATTGTTTCCCTTATTTGTAATATCTAGTATATGTATGAGTCAAGCGGAAAAGGTCAGATAATGTGATGTCAGGAAAATGAATCCTTAGATGTGTATTTTAATGTTTTTTTTCTTTCATGCATGTGTTTCTAACACATTTATAAGATTATCTCTTTGTTGCTTTGTATGTCCCTCCCCCACAGTATAACCCCTGCTTTCACTATATTTGATGTCAGTATAAGTTGTGGAGGAGATGGGGAAAAAACAATTGTTTAAGGATACGGGTGGACCTGTTGCAACAATAAGAAGTACAAGTTGTCATGTCCAAAATGAACTTTACAACGTTGGTGCGGGGGGTGGGGGTAGAAGGGGGGGGACGAGGGGGGAAGGAGAAGGATTGTGATTAGGGTGGGGAGGGGGGAGGCTGGGAAGGGATGTGAAGGGTAAACAAAGGAGGAGGCTGCAATGCTTGGTAAGAAATGTACACATTATCCTGCCCATGTAACTGTAACGCCTCTGTACAGTATGTTCACAAATAAAATTAAATTAAATAAAAAAATGAGTCCTTTGTCTTTGAAATGGGATATTTCTCCAAAAATTCATACCTAGGACAATTTTCAAGGTGTAAGACTCTTTTTAAGGCTCTTTCACATGTTAAACTGATTCCTCTGCTCGATTCATATTATGGAAAATAGGAGTCACACTTCATATTAAAAAGTATGCACATTACTGAACAGTTCTTACAATTTTTAATGTAAAGGATGCATGGGAGAAGAATTCACCTCATATGGGTGAGTTAGGTTTGGCTCACTGACAGACTTTTGCAAGTAAATGAGGGTCTGTTTTCATGTGAAGAAGTCCATATAGATGGTTTTCTAGGAGAGAGAACAAGCTACCTGTTTCCAAGTTTGAATCAGATTAAGTTTATTCCTATGATATGGTAAAGAGAAAGAAGCTCAACTCATGCAACACTCTGCATACAGTAATTTCAAAAATATTAAAAACCCATGTCTATGTTTTGAACAGCTAATTTGTCACAAACAAAAAATAGTTTACTGAGCCAAGAAAACATAAGTTAGAGCAATAGGAACTATGTTAAATATAGTTAATGGCTGAGTGTTATGTGTAAAAGAGTTCTGTAATCACAACTAAAATATAAATTTTTTCATCATATCCCTAACAAGAATCTCTAAGACAGGCCTTGCTAAATCTGTCATAGAGGGTGGTGTTTATGCAATTGTCAGGTTTGTTTAGGGTCCAATATCTTCCTCAGTCGCTTGGGTTGCAAACTGCTCACACCACATGCAGTGTCTGGAAACACATGCTGTCTTGCTAGGCACCTAAGGGATTTTTGTGCCACTGTAAATAGTTATTGTTTTTCTTCTTGTAATTATACCTGTCAGTGTGAAGTCCTTTCATGATAAGAATAATAGTTTCTGTACCCTTTGTTCCACTAACAAATCTCAGATATAAGTATAGTCAGTGCCCGTGGCTCATGCCTATAATCCTAGCTACTCAGGAGGCTGAGATCTGAGGATCACAGTTCAATGCCAGCTCAGGCAGGAAATTCCATGAGATTCTTATCTCCAATAAACTACCAGAAAACTGGAAGTGGTGCTATGTCTCAAGCGGTAGAGCTCTTGCCTTGAGCTGAAGAGCACTTGGACAGCACCTAAGCCCAGAATTCAAGCCCCAGGACTGACCAAAAAAAAGCATCTATCTATCTATCTATCTATCTATCTATCTATCTATCTATCTATCTATCTATCTATCTATCTATCTATCTATCTATCTATCTATCTATCTATCTATCTATCTATCTATCTATCTATCTATCTATCTATCTATCTATCTATGTATCTATCTATCTATCTATCTATCTATCCATCCATCCATCCATCCATCCATCCATCCATCCATCCATCCATCCATCCATCCATCTATCTATCTATCTATCTATCTATATATCTATCTATCTATCTATCTATCCATCCATCCATCCATCCATCCATCCATCCATCCATCCATCCATCCATCCATCCATCCATCCATTTATCTATCTATCTATCTATCTATCTATCTATCTATCTATCTATCTATCTATCTATCTATCTATCTATCTATCTATCTATCTATCTATCTATCCATCCATCCATCCATCCATCCATCCATCCATCCATCCATCCATCCATCCATCCACCCACCCATCCATCCATCCATCCATCCATCCATCCATCCATCCATCCATCTATCTATCTATCTATCTATCTATCTATCTATCTATCTATCTATCTATCTATCGGTCTGTCTATGTATCTATGATGAGAAGAATTACATTTAAATATAAATCAATATTTGATACACATTTATAATACAAGTAAACATATTATTTATTTATAATATATACATATATTTACATATATAAGATCATATTATATCTGTATGTTTATAAATATACTTGTAATTTATATCCAAAGAGTACATCTGAAGATTTTGGGGAAAATGTAGAGTGTCTAAAGGCTTACTACTAATGCACCATACTTTCAATCATTTTTTCCACTTATTACTATGTACGGAGTACTAAGACTGAATGATTATGAAACAGAGTTGCTGTTTTCTTCGTTACCATTTTGGATTAGAAACATCTACTTACTTGGTATAAAACCTACCCAAATGTGATCTTGAAATCACACTCCACAAACTGGACATATATATCAATTTAGCAACTTACAGGTCTCAAACTTTTATTTTAATCCTGTATCTCACATACATTCAGTTTCCTTTGAGTCAGCTACATTTACAAACATGCCTAGATTTTCATGCTCACATACATCCCCCTACTCATATGACATACTAAATGTGACATTAAAATAAAAAATAATATATATGCTGAAAAAGAACACCTTTGCAAATGTAATCAAATTTTATTTTTAAATACAATGCATTATTGAAATACTGATGAAAGAGCAGCTGAGAGATGTTTCAAACAGAAGAGTGCCTGTCTAAAGAGCATGTTTCTTATTCCAAACATCATTATTTCCATCCTTCCTTCTCCCACATAAAAAAGCATAAATAAGTACAGAATTAACTACATGTTCCTTAATCACTCATTGAAGAGAGAAACTGTAATATATATATATAGATATATCTATATATATATATATCTATATATATATATATACACACACACAATGATATACTATTTAGCCACACATAATTATGAAAACATATCAACTTCAAGAAAATAGAATTGGAAACCTTCATATAAAAGCAGTTAGCGATACTGTGTAAAACAAATATTAGATTTCTCATATGCAGACTCTAGACCCAGAAAATAAAATGAATGACCCAGGTGTAAAAGATGGAATTGATTAAGCTTGGAAAAAAGTAAGAGAGGAGATGAAGAGAAATATTGTGGAGTAAATATGTTCAAATATTTCATAAGTTAGTATGATGACGTAATAAAATATAAGTATAAAAATAGGATAAGGAAATTAATAAAATGAATAAAATGTAACAAGCTACATTACGTGGACATATGTGTATAATATAATAAAATACTTTTGTGAAATTAATATTTGCTAATAAAAAGTAAAATTCATTCCAGTTGTTATAGATTCATATGTTAATTTCCATTTTTAGCTTAGATATTTCCCTGATAAAGTAAAAGGAGAAATAGGTTTTGCTCATTTAGAAGGACAATCTTGTTCAATTAGCATTAAAGTATTCTAGATAATTACTGTCAATGTGAAATTGTTCAAATTATTATATTAGAATATTTCCAATTGACTCTTCAAAATATTATCCTATAGGTATATACTTTTTGTTATTTATAGAATATTTTTCTACTCAATTACTATATACCATTTTCTGAATGCGGTTTGGTATATGTAACTAGGATATATTATACCTGACCAGGAAATCAATTATTCAAACACTTTTTATCAAAAATTCCTATAACGAAATAAAGAGCTAAATCCAAATTATGTATATTTGAAGACAATACTTGCTTAATCCTCTTCTCACATTCTTCATTCCCTTCTTGAGAATAATACATATTGTAAGGGAATACATAACATGTTTTAGAGAAATATGTTGACTTTAGTCCAATGAGTTACTGTATGCTGCATTTTGGTTTACTTTATATCCAGAAGAGCTTAATTCTTGCCTTATGATTTTCCTTAGACTTTATACTCAGGTTTAACCTCTGATGGGTGACAGATAAAGGTATAAACATTTTTTAACAGTAGCTAAATTTAGGCTGAGGAATCTAGGTACAACTACTCATGCAGATAGGCCTCATCAGTCATGAGACCACGATATCAAAATGTTAACCTATGCTTCCTGAAATCATTCTTATGAGATTTTGTGTATTATAAACAGTGGTTATTAGCATTTGTTTTGTAAACAACATCATTTCATGGGTTAGGAACTGAAGTGAGATATTATACCCAGAACAAAATTTAAGGAGGCATCCAAAATTAGTTACCAAGATATAAATCATTTAACACAATGTTTTAAAAATGCAAGACAAAGGAAATAATTTATGAAAAAAGCTAACATTTAAAATAAATACAGAATCAGTATGACAGATTTTTCTTTTTATCCAAGTTGCAATATGGATTGCATGATGAATTTTCTAGTTATACGTTTAGTTAGGTCTTGATATTTCGTTGGAGAAGTTATGTTCTTTCATATATTCATTTGTCAGATCAAAGAGGAAATGAATTCCATGCCAGAGTCAACATCCATAATAATGTTACAGTTGTATTCTACTAATTTGCCAAAGTTTCAAATCAGCTCGAGTAACTTCGGTCTTCTTTAGATCTAACTAATGAGGTACACAATTTAGTCAGGAATAGATTTTGACCACCATTTATTAAAATATTATTATCCAGAAACTACTACTCTTCTCTCTTTTCATGAGATTTTTAATTTCATTTATATAATGTACTGATGTTTTCCTTTAGATAATCCAAATTCAGTGTTCTAAAAACAGTATAATTTGGAGTATTATTAAATTATGTACACTCATGTACAATGCTCAGATTCTATTATTTGCACTTTTTGTTCTTGTTAAGTCAGTAGTATTTAGTTCTCATTACGGATATTTTGGAATTACTAATTGCATTTCGGAATTTTTAAGAATGTTATGATTTTTGTGATTTAATACTGTAGCATTTTTTCTTTTAAATATGTGCAGATCTGACTTTACATACAGTTACATTAGTTTTAAACAATTTGATCCATTCAAGGGATTTTCTATATTAGGTCGATCCAGATGAATTTAATTACAAATTAACACAACCTTATTTCTGAGAGACAGTTATAGCTCTACTTAAATTAACGTATGTTTGAAGGTTTTGTAATTTAAAAAATAAACTGGGCACAACATGTTTTTGTTCTGGGGAAGTTCCAATTTGTTGGTTGTTTTTCCAGCTGTGATGACTTCAACATATGTGTGCATTTTATTTCAATTGTTTTGTGCCTATATTTTGTTTTATATAACAGAAAATACAAAAAAAAGAATCAGTGATTTAGAACTTTTCCAAATAGAATTCTAAGAGAGACACTGCAAGTTTTGTGACAACTGGGAAAAGGGACATCTTCTTAGTGCAGGGGTTAGCAGAATAAGAGAGACATTGTTTGATGAGATTTGAATTCTGCCACTTCCTGCCTCAATATTTCCAATGGTATTACTTCAACGTATTTAGTGGAAAGAAAATAATTTTGTCTGTATGAATTCACAATTTTTGGTCCAATTGAGCCACACTACATATTCATGTGTGATTTTACCTCTAACATCTTTTCTCCTTAGTTTAAAACCACAGATGTGAATTTATAATGTAAAATAGCACCTAGAATTCATATGAAATGGTCCAAACTATTTGGAATGTAATGATTATAGTGTGTCAGGTAGTATGTAATAATTGATTTTGGGGAAAGTCAATTACAGTGGATTTTTGTGAAATACTGAGTAATAGAATTATATTTGATTCTATAAAGAATTGACGGTTACATCTAAAAATTACTCAGTTATAAGTTAATTCTGAAAAAATAAGATTGTTTACTGGAAAAAGCTAGAAGTTTCAATAAGCTTGCTTTTTAAAAATTGACTTGGATCTGGACTTTGGTGACTCATGCCTGGAAACCTCGCTACTCAGGAGTCTGAGATCTGAGGATAGTGGTTGAAATCCAGCCTAGGCAGAAAGTCTGTGAGACTCTTATCTCCAATAAACCAGAAATGGCACTGTGCCTCAAGTGGTACAGTGGTAGCCTTGAGCTGAAGAGCTAAGGGACATTGCCCAGGCCCAGAAATCAAGGCCCACAACCAAAAAAAAAAATGACATGGAGTTTTACTATATTATTTCATGATTTTTATGAGTGGTTGTTCAGTGAAGATGTCATTGGTTTTTATATTTTCAGTTGGCATAAAATGAGCCTACTATTGTATTAAATTTATCAAAAAAATTTTCTTATTCTATGACTGCATAAATTTTGTGGGTAATGGTTAAAACCAAGATGCTTTTTTGAAATAAAATATTTATATTACCCCCCAAAAAAGAGGAACAAGATAAAATATATGCCAGAGACTTACTCTGTAAATCTTCATGGACTAATAGCCTGTCAGTTTGTTTTAACTTTTAATCAAAAATTAAAACAATCTTGGATAACATGAACCCATTTAAATTTCTTCATCCTTGTCATTTAAGATTCACTTTAAAAAGAAGTTCAATGGGTGAGTGTTTTTTCCTTACTTTTCCAAAGAAATGATCATTTTATCATTATAGTTTATAGCACAATATACCCAGAAAGCATTTCTTAAGGAAAAAGAATTTTTCCCATTCTTTGGTTTGCTTCAGTCTCTATTTAAACTGCATACCACAACTCACCCACCCTATTGTCTGTCTTTTCATTTGAAACATTTCAAAAGTTTTCCTTCCCTGGTGTGTCAGCCAGCAAAGTTTTACAAAACAGCATGCTTTCATTCATTGTGCTTTCCAAAATATATCTCACAAATGCCAACAATGAAACACAATCTGAAACATCTGTGGACTTTTCCACTTATAGTGGAAAAATCGCTTTCCTTACTCCTTAGAACTAGCTGTTTACAGGCATTAATTGCTCTGTCAGTTCCATGCTTTAGAACAGCTGCATTTGACAATGGCGTACATGTTAATTTGTTTACCACATCTGGTTTGTTTTCAGGAAGGACTGTGTTCTTGGAAGATGGTAATAGATGAATTTTTCAATTATGTAGTTTAATAGGGCTCTGAGTTGTGGATATAAAACATCAATTTCAGTGACTAAATTTTAAATTAAATCCCATAAAATATATTCCTTCAATTTTCTGGGTAAAGTGTTCTACAATCTAGGTATTTTTAAAGAAATATTATATGTTGTTTCCTTGGTGACAACGTAATTGGAGGATTTAAAATTTTATATACCATGCCCATCTTAAATGAGGTAGATGTACTTGGGTTGGCATGCAAAACTTTTGGTAAGTAAGGTAAGTGCTATACCAATGAGCCACCTTCCCAGCCTTTCATGCATGCAAAACTTTTGGGACAGCATTAATGTTTGAATCTTGGATAGGATTTGATTGGGAATTGTGACAGACTTTCATAGTATAAGAAGAAAAACGAAAGGCCATACTAATATTTTTTTGGGGGGGGGCAATTGGGGGACCTGAATTCTGGCCTGGGCGTTGTCACTCAGCTATTCAGCTCAAGGTCAGCGCTCTACCACTTGAGTCACAGCGCCACTTCTGGCTTTTTTCTTTTTGCTTATGTGGTGCTGAGGAATTGAACCAAGGGCCTCATGCATGCAACTCAAGGGCTCCACAACTAAGCCACTTCCCAGCCCCACTAATACTTCTCTCTGCTACATTGTTATATTAGTTTATTCAAACACACACATACACATATACAAACACACAGATACACACATTTGTAGTGTAAAGGCCCACTCCGTCTGCAAGAAAATATTTTAATAAAAATTCCATAAAATATTTAGTCTACTGAGTTCTGATTAGAATTTACAGAAATATCTACTTGATTCTTCCCCTGAACAAGTTATTGTCATTTGTGAAGGTGTTGCCAATTGAATTTAGAATAACCCAGAAAGATCTATGTGTTAAAGAAAAATAACTTTCTATTTCCTCCCAGACTGTGGAGAATATCTGAATAGTTCTGGAGATTAAGTTCTTCAGCATGAAAGCTATGAGAACATAGACTCTCAACTACTTTCTTATTTTATCTTTTAATCAGTCTAGGTCAAAAACTTTTCTCTTTGACATACTCCCCACTTTGCCATTGTCTTGTCACAGGCTGCCAAAGCAATAAAACCAACTGAACATACACTGAAACCTTCAAACTTGTAAAACTGAATAAGCATTTCTGTTTGATAAATTGACAACATCACTTATTATGGTAGGTTATAAAGCTAACACGGAAGTCTAGTCTTTATAACAATGTAGAGTATATTAAATTATGCTTCATTATAAAATATCTAACTCCATGTTTTATTTTATATTTTTGTTTCTGTTGATCCCAGGGCTTAAACTCAGGGCCTGGTTGGTGTTTTTGTGTTCTATGCCAGTGCTCGACATAAAATCTGAACTGGAATGCTCGACATACAATCTGAATTAGAACTCCATTTGCCCTGGTGGTTAATTGGAAATAAGAATCTAATGAACTTCCTATGCAGGCTGGATTTGAACTGAGATCTTCAGATCTTAGCCTCTTAACTAGCTAAAATTACATCCTTGAGCCACCAGTGCCTACTCATGTTGCATATTTGGTGTAATTCAAATTTTCAGCATTGTATAGATGCTCCTACTACAATATAAAAATACTTAACATACTTTCACTGTATTTGGTGTTGGTATAATTTGTGGAGGGGGAAGGGAAAAACCAAGTTGTTTAAGTAGGGATACAGGTGGACTCAGTGCAACAATGAGATGCTATGTAGGAAAATGAAATTTACAACTTTGGCTCAAGATGGGTGAGAGGGTCGGGAAGGGGAGATGGAAAGGGATGATAAAGGGATAGAAAGGAGGAGGTAACAATGCTTGATAAGAAATGTACTCATTACATTGTCTCTGTACTTGTAACCCCTCTGTATGGTATTTTCACAAAAAATCTTAAAACATAATAAGGATATTTGTAAAGTATATAATGAAGGAAGAATTTTCATTCTTTACAAAATATTTGCCAAATCTATGCTAAACTATCTATATTGTACTCTACCTTTCCTGCAACCAGTTTGATATAGTTTAATACCTGTTATGCCAAGTTTCTCTATATTCTACTGGAGACTTAATTTTTCATGTATGTATGTATATGTATATGTATATTTATATGTATGTATCTATCTATCTGTATATGTTCCAATGTGGATCATCAAACTTTAAACTTTGCTTTTTTTTTTTTTTTTTTTTGCTGTTTAGCAGTTAACCTGGTCGGCTCAATCTGTGACAATATCTCTGCTCATTCCTTTATTTACAACACCATCATCCTTTTAAAATTAACTTTATTTCCAGAGATGATTACCAATCAGTCCAATCAATATACACCCAGAGGGTTTTTAATAAAACAAGCTTTAAGGAAGGAAGATAACATGAAGTGACAACTACAAAATTTCTACAGAGACCTGATATCTTTCACATTTTTGCCTTCCTCCTGATACTTAAGCAATCATTGACTAACACTATTAATAATACTGCAATCATAACTTAAAGATCAGTGTTTTTTCCAACCTTAAGCCTTCTTTTCCATGATTTTTGACATAAACTTTTGTGAGACTTTTTTGATTGTGATGGTATTCCATCCCAAACAAAGCCATGTATATCAAGAAAGCCTATATTTTCAATTCAGAGTACTAAACAAAAGAGGGAGAAAATTAAGGTTAGCTATATATGTTAAGCACAAATATAGGTAATATCAAGATATTTTGAGATGGTATAATTTTACAGGATAAAGTGGGTCAAATCTATAATATTATCTACTTGGAAAACAGAGCTTAGAGTATTCCAGTTCCAGGCAAAATGTTTTATGCTTGTGTTAGGAGGACTTCAGTCCAAGCAGACCCAGGCATGGTGGTACTACCTCAAAATAAGCAATCAAATTATAATCTGCAGGTATGGTGGTAGTAGAGATGCCTTTTCACAAGTATAAGTTTTGAGTTCAATCCTCCAGTAGTGCTGGGAATTTAAATGTGGAATGTCTAAGGTCAAGATTTCATACTTGTCTTACAAGCTCTAATAAAACCTTTACCTCTTTTGCTATTTTTTAAAATTATAACCATAACTTCCCTGCCCCAAACAAATAATTTCATATTAGAGATTTTCTTCTATCTATTAAGTAATATGTTATGTCCCACTGAAATCAGACTAAAGATAAAAAACCCATTGTCTTACAAAGTGACTGTATATGGAAACAGAATCTCAAAGGTAGCATTTAAGTTGAAGTCTACTCCAAGAGAAGCAGAATGCCTTGAATATGCTAAGGAAAGAGGAATCAGAAGCCAACTCTAATCTTGGAGTTCTAATGCCACCAACTCAGAGACAATGTATTTGCAATGTTAATGCTACCCAATTTGTGGTAGTTTATTATTGCAATTACTAGCAAACATGTGGAAGCTATAAGACACGAAAAGTCATTGACTCTTCTGATCCAAGACTCATCTCTATAATCCTAGTGATTAAGAAGTATGAGACTTGGGGGATAATGGTTTTCAGGCTGGTAGGAAAGTTCATGAGGTTCTATCTCCAATTAACTACAAAAATTTCTGGCAGGGGCATGGTTCAAATAGTAGACTTACTACTGTTAGCAAAACAAAAAAAAACAAAAAAAAAACTGTGAGCATAAAGTATGTTCAAGCCCCAAACTGGCAGAAAGAAAAAGTCCTTAGAAGAATACTATAAGAAGCAGAATTATGAATAGGAAAGCAGAAACAAAAGAAATAAACTTATTGATATAGACAAAGCTTCTCAATGTGAAATATGGCACAAACTATAATATTTAGGGTTTTCCTTCCTATACAGTAGAAATAAATGGCATTTTTACTTGACAAACTAAAATATAAAACTGTATGCAATAAATAATCACATTACTTTTATGTTTCCATAATTTAACTTGTTTTCCTAAATATTTCTCGAATAGTGTAGCTTTTGAAAGTCAATAAATGTTGCATTTTCATATATGATTACATATCCTTCCAAGTGTTGTCTAAAATTGATCTACACTGAAATGATTGCCATTGACATCTTTCTCAAGATATTTATACTTTCAGCTGACCTTCGACAAAACTCATACCCAAAATATAACTTTTTAGTTTGTTCATGCAAACATAGGAACATAAACATACTTCTCCAAATGTTAATTACTTTTATCTGTAGTCATTAATGAAGTATAACTAATAGAATTAAGTATATACTCTGAGGGAAATAAGATACTTCCTTCTAAATACAGATTTGCAGGCACACACACAATCACAAATGCATTCATATATATTTTACCACTTTGACTCAGGTTAGATTCCTGACATTGGGTGTCAGCAGTTATCTAATAATCAAATTTTCCTGCCCAGACATAAAATACATTCATAATTTCACACAGACAAAAACACCAGATCATTCAAAATAATGAGAATATTTAACAGAACCAACCAGCACTTGTGCCATCTACTCCCTGATTTCTTTTATTCATGATGATGCATTTTCATATCATAAAAATATTTCTGTCTCTGATTAGCAGAAAAAAATATGCTATCATATAATGGAAATTGTAGATAAAATTACTTGTAATGTATAATATATTTTATCAAAGACTTCTGTTTCCTTCTTGCAGAGTGTTTCTGGCATTTTGCCCTAATGTCTATAATTAAATTACAAAAGACATACCATATATCTTAATTCATTTTTCCTAAAGGTTATGCTAGGCAGTTAAATCTGATTTGTTTGCTTATTCTAAATTAAATATTCTCAACAACTGGAATTATTGTTTATGTTACTCCTAATCCAAATGAAATATCAAATAGAACTGGAAATTCCCCTCGGCAATGATTTGTGAATGTCATTAATAGTTGTGGAGGGATGAAGGATTTGAATTATCTAGAGTGTATTAAAAATGGCACTGTTATTCAAAGGGCTGATCATTTAGTCACCTTTTAAAGTGTGGACTTCTTATTTCATCTAAGAAGATAACAGTATGCTTTTCTTAACATTCTTGCCTGCAAAGCAGTAGAATTATTTCCTTTGTACAGTTGATGTCCAGCTGCTACTTTAGTGAAACCTACAAACAACTGCACATGTGTATTAGCTGCTCTAGATTTTGAAATTTTCTTCCTGTAGCCCTTGTGATTTGAGCCCAGATTCATGGGATAGTCACATAATCCACAATAACAAAGCACCACAATATACAAAGACCACGTGCAAAATGAGGTTCAATTTTTTCTATGTTGATTTCTTTTTTTATTGATTGTCTTTTAAGGAGCTAATGGTGTTTATTTCTCATTATTTTTGATGTGACTTGAATTTTCCAGATTTTTCAAATAAAATAAAGAGATATAAAAGAGACCTATTTAGTCACAAAATACAGCTAACCATTTGCGTGATTTTTTTTATTCTAATCCTGTTTTCAGTTATCTTCAAATAACGTTGAGATGAGCCTAGCATATGTGTAAATTGACATGGATAAAGCACACAGAATTCTGGAATCTTTCAACTGTGATTTCTATATAACTTCACTTAGAAAATTATCACTTGCTTCATGTCTTAAGTAATCTATTTAAAACAATTTTTATTAATTTTGTTAATAGATGTCATAATCTATGGTACTGATGCATTGCATAAGTATTTGATTCCTTATCTCAACTGAATTAACATTACATTTATTTTAATTTTTTACACATGAAATAATGACATTCTTGAGGATAAAACGTGCCTGCTTTTCATTTTGGTTGCCAAAATGGAATTATTAGACATTTGGAACATTTAAATCTGAACTTTCAAATTTCACTAGGACTTGAATTGTGTTACTTACAAATTTAATATTAAAATAAAAAGCACCATTAAATAGAAAGCAAAATTATGTTATCACACCTTAATCTCTGAATTGACTTCATGATTAAAAACAATTACATTTATATAACAAGATATATATACTCAAACGAACTATGAGATACGGAACAGAAAGCTTCTTTTTTGTTTTGTTTTTGTTGTTGTTTATAGTTTGTGAAAATTCTGTCTTATTTACCTTATGCCTGGTATATTCATTGTATGTCTTCAGGAAGGTGAGGGGTGGGCAAAGAGCTTTAGGGAAAAGAGTGAAAAATTGCAGCATTGGAGTTCATTGAACATTGATGAAAGTGAACAATTTAACACATAGGTGGGGACAGGAGGGTGGGACTGGGAACAAGTGAGGGAACTGAAGATATTTCACAAAAGGAAATGTTCTCATTACCTGACCCTTGTAACTGTAATCCATCTGTAAATCACCTTAATAAGAAAAACAGGGTAAATTTCTGTTAAAAAAGGCAAACAAAATGTTGTTTCTTAGAATCCTAGAAATTTGTTTTGTTCACTGGTTTGAGCTGGTTGAGTCTATCTCTGAAAATAGCTACATTGACATTCATTGGGCGAATTTTTGAGCTACTAGTAGATAAAAGTCAATTATGATTGTATGCTTTTTGAGACTGATTCATTTATTTCTTTAATCTAATTTGTATTCTTTCTGTCTACTGGTTTTTGGTTTTGTTTTTCCTGATTTGTCAAAGACTTAGTGGTGCATCATTAGTGCTGATTTAAGATTGTTCTAATTTGTTGATGTACATACTCAAAGCTATAAATATTCCTCTGAGTATTGTCTGTGCTGCTGCTGTGTCCCAGAGGAGGTACTATTTTGTGTGTTCACTTCCACTGAATTCCATAAACGTTGGAACTTCCCTGCATATCTCTTCAGTGACTCACTGATGATTTAGCAATGTGTTATTCAGTCTCTGTGAGTTTCAGAATGTTATGTGATGCCTTTTGATGTCTAGATCTTATTTGGTTTCATCATGGTCTGACAGGATACAAAGAGGAATTTAATTTTTATTTTTGAATTTTGAAAGATTTTCCTTGCGACCTAAGATATGTTCTACTTTGGAGAACATTCCATGTGCTGCTGAGTGGAATATATATTGTGACATTGGTAGGTAAAATACTCTGTAGATATGTGTTAGGTATAGCTTGTCAATACAGTTATTTAGCTCTAAAGATTTTTGCTAAGTTTTTACCTGGGTGGCCTGTCCAGACGTAAGAATGATTTGTTCAAGCAACCAAAAATTTATTTGGATGTATGCATGTTTTTAGGGTAAGTAGCATTTCTTTGATGAATTTGTGAGCTCTAGGATTCAGGACATTGATATTTAGAATTGTTATATCCCACTGATGGAGAGTTTTCTTTGTCAATATTAAATGTCCTTCTTTGTCTCTTTTTACTTTTATACCACCTATATTTTAAAGCCAATTTTATCTAATATTAGTATAGCTACTCTAGCCTATTTATGAGGTCGATTTTTAATTTGTAAAGATGATGTACAGAAGGGTTACAATTACATAAGTCAGATAATGAGCACATTCCTATTTGAACAGTGTCACCTCTTCACTCATGTTCTCCCAGTTTTTCCCTTTCAACCTCCCTCTAGCATAAGTTGTATATTTCATTTACAATGTAGTGTCTATTGAGTAGCACTGCTGTATTTAAGCCTTTGTCCCACCATTTGTGTATTCCCCCTTGCCCTATCCAAACGTACATATAAGATCAAATGTGCAGAAATTTAAATAAATGGCATCAGAACACTGAAGGAAAAAGCAAAACAATAAACAAACTCTCATAATCATTTCTTGGAGATTATTTTAATGAACATTATTTTATATGATAATATTCGTACAGCTATTACTCCTTTGTGATCCTCTCCAATGGGCATCCTCCTTTGATCTCACTGTATAAATGTTTACAATCCCACAAAATTTATTATGTCCAAGTGTAATGTTTTCTCTTTTACCATCCAACTGTGTTTATTTGTAGAATTAGAGGCACATTCTAATACAACAAATGAGGGAAATTAGGCAACCTATATTTATTTGAGTCTGTCTTTCTTCACTTAATATAAGTTTGTTCCAAGTCATATAAATAAATTCATAATGGAATTCTGTTCATCCATCGGAAAGAATAATATTGCACCATTCTAAAGGAAAAATGAAACACTTAGAAATAATATTAAGTGAAATAACGCAGACCCAGAGAAACTTAGTTTGCATGAATTTCCTCACTTGTGGTAGATAAGAGTGTCGATAAATGTAAAAGTAAACACACTGGATGGTATGCAAGGAGGTACAAATTCATTATCTGAAGTGTCAGAGTCCATGGAGAGTGGAAATACTATAATTCTCTTAAAAGGCTAAGTCGAAGCACAACAAAATAAATACCAGTAAATGTGTAGTGCAAGAGAGGATAGTGGGGGGCAATGTGAGAGTGGTAGGAAATTGAACGGGAAAAGGATAGAATATAGGCAAGAATCCATTGTATACTTCCCAGAGAATTCTTGAGTTAAAAATCTGGGCTACAGCTTAGACATTAACCTTACAAAAATGTTTGTAGTTTAAAAGTTGATACTCCTGGAGAAATAAAACCTAAGAATGTAAAGGAGTCTGGGAAATTCAGTTTGCATCCAGCCTTGGCAGAACAGTCTTTGCAGCAGTACATATAATAAAGCAGTCAAAAGCTGGATTGGAAGAATGGCTCAGGTGATGGAATACCAGTTATGAGCAAGATTGCTGAATAAGAGTTTGAGGCTTTTGCATACATACATACAAACATACACATACACACAGAGGCACTTATATGTGCACACACAAATACACAAATGAAACAACTCTCAGAATGTGCAGAAAAGTTAAAAAACAATAAATATATGTTCTGAATAAGACTACAATCACGTGATAATTTTTAATATTAGAAAGTCCTCAAGTGAACTTCTTTCAAAAACGTTTGAGAATATTGAATAGGTAGGGACCAGAGATAGTCAGAGAGTCAATTAATCATTATTAAATGGATCACATCCATGGAGGAATGAATCAGAGATCCCGCAGGTGCATCTGAAAATATTTATATCCTGTGTCAAATGTTAGAACATCTTTGAAAATAGTAGATAAGCAGTCTGAACAGTCACTATGGTGTATAATATCCCTGGAGAAGTTCAGAATTGGTAGTCTGTATCTAGATTAAATAAACCAAGAAATTATGGCAGGGCAATGTGAAACAAGCCTAGAATTCTAGCACTGAGATTAAGACAGGAGATAAGAGAGTGGAATTACATAGTGATACCTTCCCTGGACCAGGGAATTTTGTCATAATAAAACAAAACAAACAAGAAAGGAATACATAGTTGGAAGTTTGAACTAATCGTCATTAAGTTTTGAGAAGTCAATCCTGTTGAAATGCAACTCATATTTTATCCTCACTTGTGTTTTAATTTCTCTCTTCATTACAGAACATTCCTAGATGCAAAATGACTCATGATTCCCATCTAAAATTTTAAAAAGTAAGTAATCATCACTCTGTAGTATCCCAAAGAAATGATGAAGGATTACACAAACTTAAGCCTGAAAAAATAGCAAAGTTCATCTAATGTAGGATTTTGAAGATCTTTCTAAATTAGAATTTACATTTAAAATAAATATTTTCATTTTGTTTTTAATTTCATATTCTATAGGATACTACAAAACTCTTTTTAAGTAGAGGGTTTAATTGACAAATTCACAAATGATTTTGCATTCTTTTTGCCTAAAATATTCTTTCAAGAGAGTTATAATTTTTTTAGAAATTAGTTAATAGATAATTCCAAGAGTTCATGTATAAAATGATGATGTGAGTTTTGTAGACAGAGTTGCAGAAAATTGATATCAACTTATAAATTTAGAATAAGAGCAATTTTTTGAGGCTTTGGTATAACATGGTATGAAGAAAATAAAAGTGGGATATCTTTCTTCTACCTGTATGTAACACAGGAAGCAATTTTCTTAATTATTTGCCACTGTATACGATGAGAAAAATATTAGGTGTGGGGTTTGTTTTTATTTTTGTTTTTGTTTTATTGGTTTGTCCTAGGGCTTGAACTCTGGGCCTGCACACTGTCTCTGAGCCTGTTTATGCTCAAGGCTCGTGCTCTACCACTTCAACCTCAATGCCACCTGTGTCTGGCTTTTGCTGATAAGTTTATGTTTATTGGAGATAAGAATCTAGGGAAACTTACTGCCTGGGTGGGCTTTGAACTGTAATCTTCTGATCTTAGCATCCAGAATTTATATGATCGTTAAAAAAGTATAAATATAAATAATATTTGCAAGTGTTCCGATCTCAAGAATACCAGTGGGGTAAAAATGATGCAACCCAGTTTATTGTGGTGTTCTTTCCAGAACATGTATGGCATCACACTAGCATAGTTGTATTTTTTTCACAATAGAGATAAGCTTTCCAAGATGTGAATTAAGGGAAGTTTGAGGTGTACCCTAAAAGTTCTAAACTGTTGGGCTAGGATGACTCTATATATTAAATATTAGGATTGGTGGTTATAAAAATAATAGCTTACTGTGATAAACAATTGCTTACTCTTGAAGAATTATTACCGATGCTACATAGTTATATCCTCTACCAGAATGTGGTTATTTTTCTGTTGACTCTCAATCTGTAACACCATGTTGGAAAATGCATCTATTGCAGAATTACAGAACATGCAAGCCGGTACTGTTTTGAATCTCTCAGGTATGGAATCTTCCAAATTTGAAAATGAGTAGTTACTAGTCATTGGAATGTTGAAGAACACATATATTCTGTTTTCTTAACAACTTATTTAATTTTAAAAGTTATAGGTTTCCATAGAATTAAACTGTTTTCGCTTTTAGTACTATATTTATTCTTTTTTTTCAAAATATTGGTAAGTATATTGTGAAAATATTGTCCAGTCAGACAGCATTCAAGTTAATGGTCCTCTGATTAAAATGGAGTAATTAATTCAAATTACACGCCAAACAGTATTGATTTTTAAAAAGTTACTACATAAAGAATAATATTTACTCTACCAATACAGTGAAATTTTATTTCATGCAGCTTATTTTTTAAATTTAATTTTATTGTCAAAGTGATGTACCGTGGTGTTACAGCAATTTTAAGGTAGTGAATACATAACTTTTCAAACTTGTTACCGCCTCCCTCATTTTCTTCAGTTTTCCTTCACCCCAATACCCCTCACAAGTTGTAATGTACATTTCCAACATATTGTCTTGTGAGTATTACTATTGCATTGGTTTGCCTTTGTCCTTTGTCTCACCATTTTGTTGTTCCTCTTCCCTTCTCTAATTAAGTTAAATATATGCACAATACACAGGCTACCAAAATCAAATACAGCAGGGAATAAAGCATAGAGGAATAACCCAAAAGAAAATAGAAATCACATAGTACATTAAAAACAACAACCGCAAATAATACTCTCGGTTTCATATCTTGGAGTTCATTTTGCTCAGAATCAGCTTATATGGTTATATATACGCATAACAAAGCCACTTGAAAATAATAGTTTCATGGGCACTATATCATGAAAACAACATGTTAACTGTTTTTGATGGTAAAGGTGGAGTTAGGATTGATGAATTCGCGGTTCTAATAAAGGAAATTCAAAAGTGTTTTAAAATTATAACAGGTAAATTTTAATTTGTTCAAAATTTTTCACAACTTAGCCTATTAAGAAATTTTTAAATTGTCTGGGAAAATAGGCGTTCATGCAAAGTAATCCATGGAGACTTAGCTGAGAGGGAGCAATATGGGTGAAGATGGCTCATTTTCACACTAAACAAACAAACCTCAGAAACCTTGCTATATATCCTGTAGGTTCCCTTGAGAATTGTCTTTACCCAGGAAATCTACTCTTACTGTGTGAAACAAGGTTGTAGTGGAATTTAAATTCAAAGTACTTAGAAAAAAGACATCAAAATTTGTGAATTGACTTTAATTACCAAACAGTAATTCTCTGAAAAATATAATTTGGGTCCAAATATTTAGGGAGAAAGTGCCCTCAACAATGAAAGAAGGTACTGGGTTTACATTTTTCTGTTTGTAATACTTTCCACAATGTCTTTGTACATGACACACTGAACCACAGAAAAAAATCTGATTGGATACTTGAAACAAATGATTTCACATTTCTTAGTAGCTCACAAAATATAATATCCTCATTATCATGAGATAGTGAAGAATTCTCTTATTACATAAGCCAAAAAGTTTTGGGATCAGAAAAGAATTGAGCAAAATGAAAAGACAACAAACACGTTTTTAGAAGCCCTAGCTAAGCATATTGGCTTCAGCATTGGAGGGAGGCCAAAATTTTTGACATATTGTCTTAATATTTTTGCTACCTAAAGTGATTTTACAGAGCCTATTTAGCTCACTGCAATGCAGAACAGATTGAATGATGGCATGAAAATAAATTCCACATCCAAATAAAAGAGTTTTAAAAGGAAAACCATGAAGATGTAGTGTGGTTAGAGCTGGTCAGATCTGGTTGAGTCAGCTAGAGTAGCAGTTGAAGCACATTTCCTGCTCATAGAGATTTGACCCACAGGCATCACTGCCTAATTTGCCAGCCATGAGCTGTCCATGCTCCCTACATGCCCCCGGGGGACCAATCAGTGCCTGTCACCAAGCAGTGCCCATCACAAGTGCCCATCATCAACTCCCCACTAAGTAATTGGCTGGGAAGGACTCAGGAGGTTGGGAAAGCTGGGGCTATAAAATCCCCACCTTGTGCAGAAATAAACAAGACCAGATTAAGCCTGTTCTCCCAATGTGTGTTCCTTGTGTGTGTCATTCATGCTTACCTCCTGCTGGAGATCTAACCCTACAAGTGGCACCCAAGGAGGGGCTCGATCGCTTTTGGCAAATGGGCGTTTTAGGATCTAGTGCAAGGTTAGTGTCTCCAAGGGCAATCTTCCCCCCACACCACGAGAGCCTCAATCACGAGCACTTGTTGCCCTGCTCCGGAGTAGGCAGATAAAAGTATCACAAAAGGAAACTAGTTTAATATGGGAAATAGTGAGTGAATTGTGTCTCTGGATTGATTCTGGAATTGGAATCCAGACAGGTGGACCCACGGCCTTCAGGCAGCTCATAAAAAGGAAGTCTGTGAAGGCACTGAGCTGCCCCTAAACTTTTACCCCATCATAGTAGCTATTCAAGCCTGTCTTTCAGGGAAAGAAGAAGGGGAAACTCTGCAGGCACTTAACACCTCGCTGCAAGAAGAAACAGAACAAAAGGAAAATTGCAAAGCTGCTCAAGCACTCCCATCTTCTTATGACACAGCAAACAATTCCAGCAAGAACACAGATGACCAACAACTTCCACTATCAGGTGACGCAGGGGGGCAGCCAGCTACACTTGTACAACCGCCTCCCCCACACTATCAGTCCCAGGAAGCCTTCCCAATCATGTCTTTTGGCTGTTTAGGCCAGCCTGGGAACTCCCCTCAGAAAACTTTGTATCCTTGGGCAGAGGTATCCAACTTTGCCCAAGAACAAAAACCCCTTGTTCCCCATGTAATACAAAAGTTGTTCATGGGCCCCACAACTACTGTGGCAACGACAGCCAAGCCTATAAATGAACCCCAGTTCATGTTCCCGGTAATCGTCCACTGAACCTCTGCACGACCTAACCAATGGTACCCCCATGACCCAAAAGTACTTGACAAATACCGGGCCGCTGTCAGGGAAGATGGGTTACACTCCCCGAATGCTCAACAGATGCTTGAAACCCTTAGCATTGATCTTAACTGCCCCCATGATTGGAAGAGCTTAAGGAGCACAGCATTATCTTCAGGGTCTTCCTTTGATGGAAGGCTGCTTTTTATGAAGAATGTGAACAACAAAGTGCATGAAATATCGCTGCCTGAGAGCAGGATGCCACCATGGGGGACCCTGATTGCTTAAAAGGGGAGGGAGCTTATGTGTCTCCTGCCGCACAAGCAGTGGCACCTCCGCAGTACTGTGCATTTCGAGCTGTCTCCTCAGTCCCTTGTAAAGAAGGGGACAAACAACTAAAATCACTCATACAATGTCCCAATGATCCTTTCACTGACTTCGTTGCCAATGTTCAAGAAGCAGTGACCGGGAAAGTATCCCACGCTGGAGCCCGAGATGCGCTAACCAAGACCCTAATATGGGAAGGGGCAACACAGGAATGCAGAAAAGTCATTGCCCGTGAATGAAATGGGGTGATCACTGATTGCATCCTAGCCACCAAAGATTTGGAGACATAAACTCATGCTATGAGTACCCTTGCGCTGCCTTTCGCCTCTATGACTGCCAATGCTCGCACGCCCCCTAATGGCACAATGGGAAATCGCCCTTGTTGGGGATGTGGCAGGAACTGGTCATTTTAAAAAGGATTGCCCATCACTCTGGGGCTCATCCAAAAGAAAACAACCTCCTTTTGTATGTCCTAAATGCAAAAACAGTTTTCATTGGGCCTCTGAATGCTGCTCTACGACTCAGCCTTTCAACTAAATAAGGGGCAGTCCTCAGCCCCGACCACAATAGGACAAAGGCAACAGCCATCACCTCAAGTGTTATGGACTATTCCTATCCAAAATGGAAAAGCTAGAATGAAACTTAAAATCAATGGAACAGAATTTAAGGTCATCATTGATACGGGAGCTGACTGTACAGTCCTTAGAAAAGATGAAGTAGAAGGGTTGGGATTGAACCTAATTCCTGGTCCCTGCATACAAGGTGTCGGTGGAAAAACAGATTCCCTCCATGTCCAATGGCCTGTAAGATGTGAAGACTGCGATGGAGCCACCGGGGTTTTTAAACATCTTGTTGACCCTGGCCTTCCATGCAATCTTTGGGGAAGAGATGTCCTCACTAATATGGGTACTCTGATAACAACAGAGGATAAGGCTTTTTATGAAGACATCATAACCGATCAAGCCATTAATCACCCACAGTAGCCCCAATTCTAATTGTCACTGTTGCGTGACCAGAGCCAGTTCCACTCCAATGGGACACCACCAAACCCATTTGGGTCGAGTAGTGGCCTATTTCCTCTGAAAAGCTCCCTCATCTCCAGGCTCTAGTGGAGGAGCAACTAAAAAAGGGACACATAGAACCTAGCATCAGTCCCCACAATTCCCCATTTTTATTATCCAAAAAAGTGCTCAAGGAAAGTGGAGATTTCTCCATGATCTATGTTCCATAGTCATATGAAAAAGATAGGAATGCTTCAACCCGGACTTCCACAATTCTGCAATACCCAATTATTGGCACATTGCCATTATTGACATCAAGGACTGCTTTTTTCCACCCCCCTACATCCCAAAGATAAAGAATATTTTCCCTTCTCAGTATGGGAACTTAATTGTCAATTACGCACTCATAAATATCTATGGAAAGTTCTCCCTAAAGGTATGAAAAATAGCCCTACTATATGTCAGATGTATGTTGCCCATGCTATTAGGCCTTTGCTTTCCAAATGCTTTTGTGTCCAATACATGGATGACATTTTAATTGCACATAAAGATGCTACAACCATGAAAACCTGTTTAACACAACTCAAGGAGAGCCATACAGTGCTGGGCCTTCATATTGACCCCGAAAAATTCAACTCATAGCTCCTTATGCCTATCTTGGATATCATCTAAATCAAACAATTACCCCAAATGGGCCTCATATTGTCATTAAATCCGAATATACTTTAACTGAATTACAACAATTATGTGGACATATCAACTGGGCATGTGATTTTATGCGTCACCTCACCCAACAAATCCAACTGTTATTTCAATTGCTTCAGGGACCCTCTGACCCAACTTCCCTTCGTATACTTTCACCTGATGCTCAACAAGTTTCACAAGTCACTGATCAATTATGGTCAATACCCTTGGTGCTTTTAGGTACCACCCAAAGAATCATCCTAATTATATTAAATAATAATGGCCTAATGGCAGCACTGACGCAAACCCATGGTGTGTTACAATGGGTACACCTTGCCACTTCCCAATTTCCAAAAATTAGCACACCCATTACTATGCTATGCAACCTGGCCATCAAAGGCACGGAAGGATGCCCTCAAACTTATGGCGGATTCCCCGACCTTCTTATATGGCCCATTACAAAAACAATCTTTGATTTCCTCACAACGGAAGAGGCATTAGCCTTACAAGTCACCCACTACTATTTTAATATTGATAATCATATGCCCCAACCCCCCCCTTTTAAAAGTTACCCAAGAACTCCCACTTTCATGGAAATGTTGTACTTGTTCCAATAGGCAACCTATCCATCAAGCCATTGTACTTTTTAACCGATGCTAACAAACTGTTTATGGATTTTAAAATGCCAATACTAAAAAATATATGCTTCAACAACCTTCCCTGTCTGGTCAAGCTGCTGAAATACTGGCAATTTTGCTCGCCCTTACATCTTTTCCCAAAGAACCTCTTAATATTTTTTCTGATAGTTTATATACTGTACAAACTGTTGCCATTCTTCCTGAAGCTTTATTAAAAGATGATGCTCATGATGTAACACAAATAATGTGTAAACTACAAAATGTATTAGACAATCGTGTCCAACCCTGGTACATTCAACACATTAGATCTCAGACTAACCTCACTGAACCCCTAGCTGCTGGTAATGAAGCCATTGATTGCGCTGTCACACCAAATATACTACTCACCAATATGTGCATGGACCAGGCCCTAACATTACATGGTCATTGTCATTTATCGGCAGCTACTATCAAGCAGTTATTTCCTGATTTAACACACCAGCAATACAAGCACATGATTCAATCCTGCTCCTCCTGTGCAACTCTTTTACCCTTAGGACCACTTCAACCCATGGGAACAATTCCACGAGTCCTTAGACCCAATAGCTCATGGCAAATGGACATAACCCATATCCTCCAATTCGGTAAACAAAAATACATCCATGTATGCATAGATACATTCTCAGGCTTTATAAAAGTCTTAGCCTTAACAGGTGAAACAACAAGGCACACTATTAAGTCACTTCTAGATGCCACTACAATTATGGGCATTCCTTGGACCTTTAAAACAGACAATGGCCCTGCTTACACCTCCAAACATTTTCGTGAATTTGTACATTTTGGAACATTACCCACCAGACAGATATTCCATGTAACCCACAAGGCCAAGACATTGTTGAACGCAGTCAAGACACTTCTTTTAAAAGAAAAGGGGGAACTGGAGGGACTACAGCTTAAAGATCCCCAAACACAATTAAATTATTGCCTTATAGTAAAAAACTTTTTTAACGTTCACACCCACCATATGTGGGACGCCAGTGTCCCTGCATTGGGGACTCATGAAAACACCTACTCTGTTCCCTTTGGTTAGATGGAGGGACCCCAACACAAGAAAATGGGAGGGCCCTGCTCCCTTAATGGCACAAGGGAGAGGATTTGCTTGTATCTTTCCAGACACGAGTGATATACCTGTTTGGATCCCACCTGGAGTTGTGTGACCAACCGTCTCCACATACAAACAAGATGTGTCAGCTATGCTTGAACAGCGCGAGGAGGAGGAGACATAAACCTCGAGCCCATGCCATCACTTGGGGAGACCTAAAGGGATTGGTAGAACAAACCCAGACTATGGCCCCAGACACTGACCCGGGGCATGGTACTCTATTCTCCATATTGTGTGCCATTTTTACAGCCAATTCTCAATCAGCTGCAGGGCAGTGTAAGATAACCTTAGTGCCCAGCCCCCAAATCTTAATGATGGTAGGTGAAGTTACCACCATCTTCCCTCCAATGCTGTTTTCCAATGGCACGGTTGGCCTTCCTTTATCAGCAGATGCCTTATGGCATCAAAAAACAAACCTTACTTTTAGATAGAAGGGAGCCATCTCTTTTTGTTTTTCAAACGAGATGATAAAGCAATTTAATGGCTGTATCATCCCTCTTGCAACAGTAACGCATGGGATGGGATGGTTTAACTACACATGACCCTACCCCATTTGTCCCACTGGAAAAAATTGAAATCAGGCTACTGACATACCTTTTCATATGCAGTTGTGCCCACGCAGGGAGTTTAATAGCTTTGGCACTATTTCCACTCCTCTTGAGGAATTAGTGATTAGCCTTTGTGCCAATTCCTGGCAAGGCAAAGTATTTGGGGACCCCACATTGTCTCTCTACCCAGATATATACAACCAATCTGAAAAAGAAGCCAAACCTCAAAATCTAAATGAGTTTTATGACTCTTCAAGAGGACGATTGGGAGACCTAGGACGCCCCCCCCCCCACCATGCCAATTGTTTGCTTATCACATTCCTGTCTAGATTTGATCCCTTTCCTATTGGCCAATACTTGTTGCTGTAACCAATCTGGATATGACCAGGTGTCAGGAATGGTAGTGGTTAGAGCACCGTTCTTTTTTTGTCTAGGAGACAACTCCTCCACTACTTGCACTCTCAGCAATCACTGGCAACCCAATGACTCATATCCTATTGCAGGTTTGGTACGTGTTCCCCCATTTATTGCTCTGGCTACTAATGACTCTCAGTTTTCCCAGGTTCAATTGATTCGTCTGCGCACTAAAAGAGCAGTAGGATTGATCATTGCAATCAGGTCTCCAATCATCGCTACAGTTACTTCAACTACCACCGTAGCTATATTGCTGTTCCAAAGCGTGCCCATCATGCAACAGATAAACCAGCTCATCCCTCAACTGTCATCCATTGAATTACAACATTTGCAATTTGCCAATCATCTTAGGGGAGGCCTCCTTGTGCTCCAACAACAAATAGACTTGCTCCAAGAACAGATTACGTTTCTTTGATTACAACAAGGAAGACTATATAATGCTATGACTACTTCTGTCAGCTTTCCACTCCCGCACCCAATGTCACTGAACTTTGTAACTACATCAAAGGCCCTTGGTCCCTTAAGTACTTAAACTTCACCCAAAACCTGCTGCATGATGTTACCTGCCTAAACCAGACCACCATACAGCTTATTCCCGGTCCCTCCTTTTTAGAAGATGTGCTTAAAAAGTTACAACAATGGTTTTTGCCATCCTCTCTGGTCATCTGGGGAGGCCTTGCACTTGTAGGGCTTACTCTCCTAGGAATTATTAAATGCTTGCACTCCTGGCAAAAATGCCTCCAACGACGGATCACCATAATGATGGTCCTTTTAAAATAAAAGGGGAAATTTGTGGGTAGAACCGGTCACATCTGGTTGAGTCAGCTAGAGTAGCAGTTGAAGCACACTTCCTGCTCATAAAGACGTGACCCACAGGCATGTCTGCCTAGCTTGCCATCCATGAGCTGTCTACGCTCCCTATATGCCCCCCGAGGACCAAACAGTGCCTGTCCCCAAGCAGTGCCCATCATCAACTCCCCACTAAGTAATTGGCTGGGAAGGACTCAGGAGGTTGGGAAAGCTGGGGCTATAAAATCCCAACCCTTGTGCAGAAATAAACAGACATGCTTAAGCTTGTTCTCCCAACATGTGTTCCTTGTGTGCATCGTTCATGCTTACCTCCTGCCGGAGATCTAGCCCTACAATGTAGCAATGGGGGAGGCCTTATAGTCCTTCACCTTCACTAGACTTGAAGCCAAGAATCTGTGATAAGTTGGAAATCAGGCAAGACTTAAGAGGAGGACAGAGAAATAGGACATAGGAGCATTGTACTTTTGTAACAGACACTGTCATCCAAGTTATGGGCAATTTATCTCTATTCTTCTCCATACATCTTGTTGAGCAATTGCAAGACAAGAGAAAAATAATCTATTGAAATAATTTTGGAAAAATAACTTCACTATTCCTGATATTGTATCTAAGGAGAGTCTTAAGAGAGAAGATAAAAGTGCAGTATTCTTCGGTTTCCTCTAAGCATCTTGTTAGCAAAATGTATCTTTGAGGTTATAAGTGTTTGAACCAAAAATTGGTGGAATACTTATTTTTGAGGGCACTTTAGCCAAAAGAAGACTTTCAAGGTAAAAGAAAAATGAAAAAAAATATAGCTAAATATTTGTGATCACAGCTTGTTTGTGATCACAGCTGGTATTTTGGAGACAAAGTTTTAGATTAGAGATTGTCCTCATTAATATTGATGCTGGGATTCCGTGGCAACCAAATACAAGGGGGAAGTTTAATCGACTAGCTTGGATAAGTAAACAGCATAAGAAAAAAAATGTCAAATTATATTTAGTGAATTATTTTGAACAATTACTTTGCCAGAACAAAGGAGGAAAAATATAATTCAAATTACTTGACTTAAACTTATGAATAAAAGTAGTCAATAGAAATGAGAGAAAACATAGAGAACTGTTTCGTCTCCAGTGGAGTAATGGGTTCTTGATCTTGTTTCTTCCATTCTATCTTCACACGCTATCAAGTGTGGCTCAGGACTGAAGAATCCAGTTCAGACCAAGAGAACTCGCAGAGGAAAATATTTGCAGCAAATGTAGGTGATTTAGACAATCTATTTAAATCTGTTAAAATTTCTCCTCTACCCCAAACTGCCCACTTTAAACAACTTTGTATGCTTTTCTCAAGATTGTCCTTCATTAACTATTTAAAATTTTGAGAGGTCATAATAATACTCTATAGAGATTGCTGTTTCGTTGTGCTTTTATTGAGTTTTTGTTTTTTGTTGTGTTTTTTTCACTGAATTTCAAAAAGTTGTTCTAGTGTGTTACAATTAAATATGTCCATCTAATTGTTCAATGTTCCTGGATCAGAGTCACTCCTTATATCATTTTCAACCAACCTGTTCTACAAGATTTATTTCCGATTTACCACTTCCTTTCTCACATGTGTACAATGTGTATTCTAACTGTACTTGCCCCTTGTTCCATTTTTCATTCATTCTATGACTTGACTATTATTCCTCTCTGGTTTCAACTTCCTGATAGTCATTCTTTTAAAGTGTCTGTTAGTCCTTTGAAAGGTTTATATACATTCCATGGAGTTTCAATTCTGCATATACTTAAACTGATGTCAGCTTATATTTCCATAATTCATTCATCTGAAGTAACAATTTGCAAGACTGGAGACATGAAGCACCTAGACATGATTTTATTCTCCTCTATTTGGAAGATTAATCTGTAGTCAACAAGAAAGTTTAAAAATGGCTTAGAATGTATTCCTATCAGTTTTATAAAGGGCTTTGTACAGTGGTTTGTGATTATTTTATTTTACATGGGATAAAATTTTCTACTACCTTTAAGTTTTGGAAAAAGAAGAAAACTGAAATTTACTACTGAAGAGGAATAAGATAGAAATAGAAGACAGATTTTATGTTTGTCAAATCTGTGATGAGTACCCATATTCAAGACTTAAAGTCATATTTCTTACTATGTTAGACAGATAGGGAAAACATAAAAAACCATATGATAAGGCAACTATTCATGACTTTTATAAATGTACTTATTATGTGATGAAATTTACTTTATTAGCTAATGTTTTGGTTTGAAATATGGGAGGCTGATCTATTTAATGAATTTTCGAAGGCACCTACTGAAAAACACAAATGGTGGGGGGGGGGGGTCCTATTTCTACACTTTAATGAATGGTTGAGCCTGTTTGGCATTATTGCTGGGTAAATAAATCAACTCTATTGTAACTTGTCCCTACACTTGAAAAACTAGTAAAGTCACTAAATATCATCTACATGTAAAGTGTTATTTTGGTAAATGTGATTTTAAAAAGTTTATTTGAAAAGGAATATACTTTCAGGAGATTAAATGTATTTTATCATTTGTTTGAGAATGACAACATTTTTACACTACAGAACCAAGGTTTCCTGAAGTACCAGTGTTTTGAAGCACTAAGGATCTTCTCAATTAATGTATTTTTCTGAATTATATTTGACCTCTATGTCAAGTATTCCTAGCATTGGTAGACCAATTATGAATCTATCATTCCAGGAACTATTTTTTGGCCTGTTGATGCTGGACTGAAATCATTCATTTATCATTAGGAGAGGGATATTACAAATAATCTTGTGACATTTTTGGTCTTGTTCACTCATATGGAGTGGTCATCTGAAAATTGAAAGTTTGAATTACTGTACTTTCACATTTTGTGATTTCATCTTGCATTTTAAGTTGCCTTGTATTTCCCAATTACTTACTGTTAATTCCTGCATTTCAAGGAATTGGGGCCCTGAAATAAAGGAAATGAGAAATTGAAATGGGTTTTCAATTACTTTCTGTTGGCATGTTGCATGGGCCTAGGTGAGATCTCTTGCCCTAGTTATCTGATCATGCAGATAACTGGGATCCTAGGACGCGTGGAACCTGTAGAAGAATAATGCCTTTTAGACATCATATCAGCAAAATTTGAGTATAATTAGTAGGAATGCTTCAGAAATATGGAGAAAAACAGTTTGGGACCAGCGAGTTAAAACTATAAACAGAGCAGCAGAGTAAAATCCCTTATAAATTAGAGGAAAACAACATTGTTTTTTTTACCATGTGAATTCAGAAGACCAAGAACACTTAGAAGGTATCACAAGTTTATACCAAAAACATTGCTTTGATACTTTTTATATTCTAATATATATTCTAATCCTGATTATTTATATTCCAATCTATTTATTGTAATAAATATCAATTAATGTGTCAAATTACCAATTAATTCCAGTAAGATTCACTGTGTGAAATATAAAATCAGTTTTTTTAATATAATGGATTTTATATAACTTTTCCACACCCTTCCAAACCTCACCCCACTTTAATTTTTTCTAGTTTCATACATCTGCATTGAATATTATGCCTTCACTCTCTTCCTCCATAACTCTCTTTATTCCTTCCTTTTGACTTCCATTCACATCTTCCAAGTGATAGTTTCCTGGTATTCATTTTCTTGGAGTAAAATTCAATTTTATAAGAAATTACACCTTTGAAATACTCCTCTGCAAATAGCATGCTTTGGTTAATATTTTTGTGTAAACTTGTATAAATTTCTAGCTTCCAAATATGAGATAGAACATGGGTACTTTGTGTGTCTGGTTCTGACTTAGTTCACTTAATATATTTTTAGATCTATCCATTTCATTGCAAATAATATAAGTCTTCAAAATGGATGGGTGTAATCCAATTCTGTGTATGTGCCACACTTTCTCCAACCATCACTCCGCCAAAGGGCATCTGGGCTGTTTCCGTAACTTGGCTATGGTGAATAGTGCATTTTAATGTAAACATTTGGAAGAATTCATCACTACCTTTATGGGAGCAATCCTCTAGCTAGTTTTCCAGAATAAGCACATGCCTCCCTTCATTTTCATCACAATGTATTGCATGTCCTCAAAAACACACTTCCCCCTACAGGTCTTAATAAGCTAAAACCACACTATGCCCATATTCTTTCAATACAAGTTTTTCATAATTGTACATATAATTCAGTGAGAATCTTCTATATACTTTCCTAATGTGAGAATGAGGGACATGACAGAGTAAAAGTAAGAAATATGCAATTTAATTAGCTATTATCATATTTAAAATCATTTTCAGCACTAATTCATAGTCTCAAATAATATTATTAAAACTATTGGAGGCTATTGCCTGGCATCCTGGTTATTTGGGAGGCTGAGATCTGACAATCATGGTTTGAAGCCATCCTGGGCAAGAATGACGAGGAGCCTCTTATCACCAAACAACCAACAAAAAATCAGGATTGGAACTGTGGCTCAAATTAGTAGAGTGGTAGCCTTGAGAGAAAAATCTCAGGGACATCATCTAGGCTCTTAGTTCAAGAAGTACAATCTACCCAAATAAAATCTATTTAATTTACATCTGTGTAAGTAAAGTATTTCCATCACCCAAATGCACAACCATGCTCATTTGCAAGGTAACTCTGTTTTGTCTGAAGTACCATAAAACAATTTCACTTAACTTGAAAGCATTGCACCATGGGTTCATTCTATCTCTCTCATGCATTTTTCCACTCAAATACTCAAATCTTACAATTATTCCAATTACTTAAAATCATAGCTTTTTACTTCAATGCCCAAATATTAAAGTTTAAATTGAGTGTCTTGTGCCTCCTAAATGGGTATTCTTACCATTTTGTCATGTCTGTAGCCCTAAATTCTCCTGATTATTTTTCATATAATTGTGTATGATCTAGGGCTCAGATCACGTTATGCTATTTTTCCTGTAATTTAGAATAATAGGTGCAAGGCATTGTTTACAGATATTTCTGTCCAGTCTGGGCTTTAACCTCTATTCTCACAACAGTAGACTCCCATGTAGTCAGGATTTTCATAAGCTTGTCATAGCTGATGTTTTTTTTTTAAGTCTTTGCAGTTCTTGAATACTGAATTAATTTGTTTTCTTGGGTTGTTTTGTTCCATTTGAATGTATGTGTTGAGTTGTTCCTCACTTTTCCTTTTGTTTCTTTCAATCAAGTTCTTACCTAAAGTGCTGAGAAATCAATTCTTTTTCATGATAGTCAAGGTGAACATGATTTGTTCCAAAGCAATTTCAGTAATATTTAAACACCTTCATATCTATGGATGGTATATAAATTATAAGTGCTGCGAAGGGTCTTTTTATTTTCACAGCAGTCTTTGTCATACACAGACAGATCATGAAATATATGAAGAAAATGAAACTACAGATGCAAGCAAAGAGAAGAAAAACCTATTATTAATTGTTTGACAGAGGCTTCCCTTCTAGTGAAAGAAATACATTGCTTGATGCAGGATTTCACAAAATTATATAGCTTGGAGGAAACTAAACAATCACCTAATTCTACAGAATTGAGGGAGAATAATCAAACTCCTGAATAGATATTTGGGTCAAATAAAAGCATGCTTCCAAAAAGAGAGTTGACTTAGAGAAACATGATGAGTTGTATGTAAATAGATGCTTAGTTGATTTTGTTAGTTTGTAAACTAATACAGGGAAATAGAGTACAGCAAGGTAAAAAAAGAACTTCGCATTGAAACATTCACGTGTGTGTGTGTGTGTGTGTGTGTGTGTGTGTGTACATGCATGTGTATATACACACACACATGTGCAAGAGCTCATTCATTCATTCATCATCCTTAAGTTTCTGTGACCAAGGATAGGGGTTTACCACTTGAGCCATTGTTCTCTTTCAGGTTTTTTGGAGATAATCGCATGTATTTTCATGATTGGACTGGCTTTGAATAGTGGTCTTCATATCTAAGCCTCCAGAGTAGCTAGCTAAACTTATTCAGCCTCCAAGTAGCTAGTTAAAATTGGGGCTATCCTTTACGCTTCACTGCTCTTTTATTCTTGTCCTGAGGTGTTCACATGCCTAAGTCATATATATGTCTAGTTGCTTTAAGAAATACTCTTACTGCTTGGCACCAAGGGCTCCCATCTGAACTCTTACCTACTGAGGAGGCTTGAGAACAGAACCCAGGCCAAAAGTTTAGTGGACTTCCTTCTCAATCTATAGCTGGGTGCATTGGATCATTTCCACCACCCTACACTATCTACAGGTTAAGATTGGAAGGACTGCAGAATCCAGGCCAGCCAAGGTAGGAATCTAGACAAGTTGGTGTGCAACTCCTATGCCTTTGATAATGGGCAGGCTAAAAAGACAGATCAGGTGCATGTTCTTGTGGAAAGGGAACCTTTATCCTAAAATTAACCACTGATATGACACCAGTCTACCAAAAACAATACCCCAATTTTAACACAATTTCCCACAACCAAAATAAGTATATACTTTAACATGCAAAAACTTAGTACAATCTGCTCTTTGCTCTAATATCAGCTTCATCTAATTATCATATGGTGAATAGTTTCTTCATTAAACTTATTATATATTTAAAAAGACCTAGAGCCGGGCGCTGGTGGCTTACGCCTGTAATCCTAGCTACTCAGGAGGCTGAGATCTGAGGATTGAGGTTCAAAGCCAGCCCGGGCAGGAGAGACCGTGAGACTCCTATCTCCAATAAACCACCAGAAAACCGGAAGTGGCGCTGTAGCTCAAGTGGTAGAGCGCTGCCTTGACCTGAAGAGCTGAGGGACAGCGCCCAGGCCCAGAGTTCAAGCCCCACGACCGACAAAAAAAAAGAAAAAAAGACCTAGAAAATTCTTTCTCACTTATTAAGTGCAAACGAATGGCAAATTGCCTCATTGCTTACATATTGACTACCACTATAAATTCATCTTATGATTATTATTAGTAGTAATATATTCTGATTTATTACTTTACTTTGTAACAGTTTTTAAACTTTTGGCTTCTCTGCTGAAGTTGAAGTATTTAAATAGTATCATCAAATTATATTACTTGGGTACTTAGGGCAGTTTTTTAAAAAGTTTTTAACAAATGGTTTCTAGTAATTCTGTTTTTGTTTTAGGTGGGGGGTCCAGTCGTGGGACCTGAACTCTGGGCCTGGGCGCTCTTCCTCAAGGCTAGTTCAAAGCTAGCACTAGACCACAGCGCCACTTCTGGCTTTTTTTTTTTCTGTTTATGTGATGCTGAGGAAACGAACACAGGGACTCAAGCATGCAAAGCAAGAGCTCTACCACTGAGACAACTTCCTAGCTCTCTACAAATTCTTAATAGGTATATTATTTAGTTAATTTTTAATTTCAATTTAATTTTATTGTAAAGGTAATGTACAGAGGGGATACAGTGATATAAATAAGGTAATGAGTACATTTATTATGGAAGGAATATTGTTATCTCTTCCATTGATTTTTTTACACACTCAAAAAAAAACTACTGACGCTTTTCCTGTCGCTATTGCCCATTGGGTACTTTTCTTTCTTTGTTCATGCATTTTTTTATTATAAAGTTGATATACAGAGGGCTTACAGTTACTTAAGTCAACTAAAGAGTATACTTCATTTTATTTTCTAAATTTCAAATTTTGAACTTAATTATTTTCTTTTGTTTCTTTAGGGTAATTTTTTTTTCAGAGTTGTAGGATTAGTTAATTTAGTTTTGCATAATTTTAACACATGTAAATTATTCAGACATATATTTTGCTTTCAAAATAGTTAACATGTGAATATTTAAAGATTATTTTCTTAAATTTTATATGGTTGGTGAATTTAAATAAATTTATTTTCTTATAGTTCTAAACATATTTTTCCAGGTAATAAATACTGTATTTTCAAGAATCACATACTTTATTAAAAAAGGCTTCATTAAATGGTGAGTTTTTGGAAATATTTGTACTTGAATTTAAAAAAATGTTTGAGCTGTGCATAGTGATTTGTGGTTTCCATTTTTTAACTATGGTGGGATGTATAAATAGGGTTTGTAATTCGGGAGAGACTGGGAAACTATGAGACCTTATCATAACATTTCCAGAGTGAAATGATTAGAGATATAGCCATCCCTAGCAAGATATAGAGCACCTGGATATCATATTCTAAATCTTGAGTTAAAAAACCAGTAACATCAATCTTTGGTTAAAATAAAAGGATACATGTTTCAAAATGGTTATTATTTAAAACTTGTTTGCAAATTTCACGTCTTTTATTTCTTAATTTTCAATTTACTTAATCTATAAGGATCCAAGTATCTTGTGACTATTTTATTTCTACTAAACTTTTAAATTGTATGAACAATGTTATGATTTCATATATTAAAATAACTTTATTATTTGTGATAATTTCCTCTGTTTAATATGATAATAACAATATTCCAAATGTGTGTATTTGGTGTGTGTGTGTGTGTTTATGTGGATTTTTTTTGTGTGTGCTTTGTGTGTACTTTGTAAAGCTTGGGCGATCACACAATTGCTTCACATATGTTAGGCCAATGTTTTACCACTGAACTATACTGTCTAGTAATAATACAAATTGTGTTTTACGTTATGATTTTTAAATTGTCATTCCTAGTATGCTTTTTCAAAATTATATATGATAAAATGTGATCCATCTTCTATACACGTTAGCAATTGTTATTGTTATTCTTTCTCTTATTTCTTTGGAAATTAATTATATTCCTATTACAACTTTTTTACATTGTAACAGCTCTATTCAATGCATTATTTTCTATTTTATTTTTTCCATGTTATCTGACTTTCAGTCCAAACTATCAGGTGGATTAAAAAGAAACTAGAATCAGGACACTTTATTTTTCTCCTTCTCTTCTCTAAAGTTTTTCTGTTTTTTGAAACAATACCAATGAAATACAGCTCCTATGTGGTCCACCATTCTTCCCCCTCTCTCTCACTTCTGCAGTACAGTTCAAGTCGTTATCATTCAACTTTGTTATGCTATAATGTTATCTAAATCTTAACTCATTCCTAAATTAATTTTAGTTGCTTTGAGCAATCTCTAAAGACATTTTTCTATATATAATATCAGGGTTTGTGTTTTCACCAGGTGCGAAATATGAGTGCCTTTCAAACGTCTAGATATCTCTGGAGAATATTGATCCACCTGCTCGATAATCTCATATGTAAATTCAAGGAATACAGGTCAATCAGAACAATCTCGTAAAATGGTTTAGCTTGAGCCTTCATAGTAGCTTTGAATCATATTACCATGTTTAGTGAAGATAACATAGTTGTACTATAAGAACAAACACATAGAAGAAGGTAACAGATTTTTCAAAAATAATTTCTTAATTTTATGGTCCACAGATTTTGAAAAGGATGCTATGACTTTATGAAATAAAAACAGAATCTTAAATGGTTGTCTTGGCACTATTGCCTCTCTAGATTTAAAGAATGATCTTAGACTACTACCTCAATCCTTTGTTTCTTTGTATGTTGGTCATGGGGTTTGAACTCTGGGCATGGGCACTGTCCATGTGCTATTCAGCTCAAGATGAGCACTCTACTGCTTGAGCAACAGCAAAACTTCCGATTTTCTAGTGCTTTATCCGATATAAGAATCTCATGGACTTTCCTACCTGGGCTGGCTTTAAACCATGATCCTCAGATCTCAGCCTCCTGAGTAGCTTGGATTACAGGCGTGAGACACCGGCACCTGGCCTACCTCAAACCTTATAAAGAATGATTATCAAACTAAATGTGAGATGTAAAAACCTATAAAACCTAAATGTAAAAATTCATGACATTGGATCAGTAAAAGTTTCTAAAAATTTGACATGGAAAACATTAGTGGCTAAAGAAAAGAAAGAACGAGATTATATCAAGTCATAACTTTTCATAATTCAAAGGCCACTATAACAGAAGTGAAACCATATCCAAAAGATAGAGCACACATATTTGTTAATGCTACAATGTTAATGCTACAATGATTCTGAAACTTTAGTATTTTTTTTTGGTCTGCTGTGGGGCTTGAACTCTGGGCCTGGGTGCTGTCCCTCAGCTCTTCAGGTCAAGGCGAGTGCTCTACTACTTGAGCTACAGTGCCACTTCCGGCATTCTGGTGGTTTTATTGGAGATAGGAGTCTCACGGTCTCTCATGCCCAGGCTGGCTTTGAACCACGTTCCTCAGATCTCAGCCTCCTGAGTAGCTAGGATTACAGGCATGAACCACCAGCGCCTGGCTGAAACTTAAGTATTTTTATATCTTCTAATTCTATATAAAATTTTTTCCTGAATAGGACATTTCTTTAAATAACATATGTAAATTAATAGTCAATAGGAGGAGCATATGAAATAGTCTCCTCTTTAGTGTCTAAGAAATAATAAATAGAAAACTCACTAGTATGACCATAATATAAAAAGAGGATGCAAAATATAGTAATGCATTTGTGGAGAAATTGATATACTTCTCATAGTGATCGATTTGAATAATACTGCAATCATTTTAGCAAACAAGGTTTCAAGTCTTCAAAAGGTGAAAGGATCCAGGCATTACACTTCTATGAATGAATTAAACAGAAGTAAAAAACTTTTTGGACAGAGAATGTAGTTAATTGACAGTGAACTTGAATAGTATGTGTGAGACCCTGGAAATGATACCCAAAAACATATTTTGAAAAGACTCACTATAGAGGATGTATGCTGGACAAATTCCTGTATCTGAATTTTATATCTATCTTAATGTCTGTTCTAAAATTTACAGCATTTCTATTTGAAGAAATGCAAGTTTGTGAAAATTAGGCTTTGAAAACCTATGAAGGTAAAATTCACTTTCAAAGCACTAAAATGTATACAATAAAAGGAGATAATATATTGTAAATGAATTGCATGTCAGGAAAAAAAAAACTATTGTTAAAACTTCTTTCACACAAAATGCAGAATAGCTAAAAAGATGTTTTTGGTGTTGGTGAAAAACCCTTTGTAAACTACTGCATTTAAAACAAAGATGTTTTCTGTTTATTTTGAGGGTATTTTGTCCGTTTGAGTTTATACAGTGATAACTCAATCCAAAAGTATATGTGATAACTGGAATACCTAGGAATTATGCATCACTTCTAAGTTATTTTTTTATTATTTTTATTTTTTTATTGTGAAAATACTGTACAGAGGAGTTACAATTATATGGACAAGATAATGAGTATATTTCTTATCAAGCTTTGTAGCCTCCTCCTTTGTTTCCCCTTCCTATCCCTTCCCAACCTCCACCGCCTTCCCACCCAATCCTCCCCTCTACCTCCCCCACCAAAGTTGTAAAGTTCTTTTTGACATAACGACTTGTACATCTCATTGTTGCAATGGGTCCACCCATATCCCTATTTTTTCCTCCATGCTTTCCCTTATTTACAATATCTACTATATGTCTGAGTCAAGCAGAAAAGAACAGATAAGGTGATGTTAGGGAAATGAACCCTAAGATATGAATTCAAATGTTTTCTTTCTTTCATGAGATTGTTTCTAACACATTTATAAGGTTATTTATTTGTTGCTTTGTATGTCCCTCCCCCACAGTATAACCCCTGCTTTCACTGTATTTGATGTCAGTATAATTTGTGGAGGGGAAGGGGAAAAACTTTTAAGTAATTGAGAAACTTTTCTAGAAGAAACTTTTAGGAAATGACAGAAGACACAAATCTATCCATCTGCACTTTTTGAAAGTCATATGCTAATTACTCAATCCAATTGCTTATCTCTACTTTGCTATGAAAAACGTATTCTCAAGATAAGAGCCAAAAGCAGTGAAAAGAACAAAATACACAATCATCTTGATTTATTTGTGAAAGTAACAAATGAAATAAAACAATTCCACTTAAGGGACTCCAATATTAGTGTATGTGAAGATGTTCTTGAATGCCAATAACCATTAAATTTTGGAATTTTAATTTCTATTAACATGAAAACTAGAACAAGAAAACAAATATAGACTTAGAGGGAAGCAGCCTTGAAATCATTTTCTTACTTGTTTTGAAATTACAAAAAAATTGATACTCCTTTGATACTCATTTAAAAATATTTATCACTTACGATAATTCAAATACCAAGCCAGAGTAATTTTATATAATCATTATAAATATCATTTTATTAGTATTGTAAAATAGAATAATAAAAACCAGTCCCAATATATGACCTACCTATCATTATTCTTAACTTCTAATCATTACCTAAATCTTAAACAATCTAAATAGTAAAGTCTTTAACATAGACGTAAATATTCTATACTTTTTACTTAACATTTTCCAGGGGTATGTATTCATGTTTCTAAGAAATGTTCACAGCAGTTAAAAGATGCTTTTGTAAAATTAATGTGATATATTTTGTTGTTGTGGGTGTTGTTTTTAGTGGTTAATTGGAGATAAGAATCTAACAAGTACTTTTCTGTCTGGGCTAGTTTCACAAACTACCATTTTTATCCTACATGTATTGGATATCTTCCTGCCTAATTCAGTGCAATATAGACCTTAAATTCATCCTATATCTCAACACTTGTACCATCATAAAATACTATCTTACTTAGAAATCATGATATTAGTATATCTGGTGAGGTGCCATCTGTCATTTTTGAATGGTCTTAAGTGATACTTACATGCAATCATGTTTTAAACCAATATGCCACTCAGTCGATGAATGAATTTTGTAGTATCCTATAGAATATTAAATTACAAACAAAAAAACATCTATTTTAAATCTAAATTCTAATTTAGCCAGGTCCACAAAGTCCTACATTAAATGAACTTTCCTATTTCTCCAGGCTTAAACTTTTGTAATCATTCATCATTTCTTTGGAATCTAACAGAATGATGCTTAATTTTTCAAATTTTTGGTTGGGAATCATAAGCTCTTTTGCATGCAGAAATGTTCTGTAATTAAGACAACAATTTAAACACAACTGAGCATTATATATGAGTTGCATTTTTATAGTGAACTTGACTTCTCAAATCATAATGACAAAATTAGCCCAAATTTCCAACTGTGTATTCCTTTGTTGTTTATTTTTTATTCCTTTCTTGGTTGGTTTTATTGAAACAAAATTATATTCTGCTAATTGGCCAAAGTTTTTGATCAGCTCAAGTAAATTGGGTGTGGAGTCCATGGAGTCCACTAAATACAAGATCATGTCATCTTCAGGTTTTGTTTTCTTCTTTTTTAAAAAAAATTATTATTATTTTGTGAAAATACTGTACAGAGGGGTTAAAATTACCTGGGCAAGATAATGAGTACATTTCTTCTGAAGCGTTGTAGCCTCCTACTTTGATTCAAGGATCCATCTCTTCCCATCCTCCCCTTGCGCCGCCACCCAATCCTCCTCCCCACCACCAAAGTTGTAAAGTTCAATTTTGACATAATGACTTGTACATCTCATTGTTGCAATAGGTCCACCTGTATCCCTAGTTAAATGATTTGTATTTGCCATTCCCCTCCAGAAATTATACCGACATCAAATACAGTTAAAGCAGGGGTTATACCATGGGGGAGGCACATACAAAGTGACAAAGAAATGATCTTATAAATGTGTTAGAAACAATCTCATGAAAGAAAAAAAAAACATTTGAATACATATCTTAGGGTTCATTTCCCTAACATCAAATTATCTGTCCTATTCTGCTTGACAGAGACATATTCTATTTACTGCAAATAAGAGAGACCATGGGAACTTTGTTTATTTGGGTCTGGCTTACTTTACTTAATATAATTTTTTCAAAGTCTTTCCATTTCCTAACAAATGGGGCAATGTCATTCTTTCTGATGGAAGCATAGAATTCCATAGTGTATATATACCACAATTTCTTGATCCATTCATCTACTGAGGGGTCTCTGGTTTGGTTCCATATCATAGCTATTGTAAATAATTCTGCAATAAACATAGGTGTGCTGGTAGTTTTAGTATGGTCTTCTTTTTGATCATGTGGGTAAATGCCCAAAAGTGGGATTGCTGGGTCATAGGGGAGCTCTATGAGGAGTCTTTTGAGGAACCTCCATATTGCTTTCCACAGTGGTTGAACAAGTTTTCACTCCCACCAATGATGTAGTATGGTTCCCGTCTGTCCACATCCCCTCCAGCATCTGTTGTTATTAGAGTTCTTGATTATAGCCATTCTAACTGTGGTGAGGTGGTACCTCAATGTTGTTTTTATTGGCAATTCTTTTATGGCTAGAGAGGTTAAGCATTTCTTCATGTATTTATTGGCCATCCTTCTTTCCTCTTCAGAGAAGTTTCCCTTTAAGTCTTTAGCCCACTTATTAATTGGGCATTTGTTTCTTTGAGGATTTGTTGTTGGTGGATTTAATTTTTTGAGTCCAAATATATTTTAGATATGAGACCCTTGTCCGTTGTATGGCCAGTGAAGATCTTCTCCCAATCCATGGTCTTTCTATTGATCTTGCTAGCTTTGTCCTTTGCCATGCAGAAGCTCTGAAATTCATGCAATCTCATCTTTCCCATTTGTCTTTGATCTTTTGTGTTTCTGGATCTCTATTAAGAAAATTTCGGCCCGTGCCAAGGAGACCTAGGGTTTCTGCTATTTCATCCTGTAGTATTTTCAGAGTGTCTGCTTTGACTCTGACGTCTTTGATCCATTTGGAGTTGATTGTGGTGCAGGGTGATAAATAAGGGTCTAGCTTTGCTTTATTTTTCTACAAGCAGTTAACCAATTTTGCCAGCACCATTTACTGAACAGGCTCTCTTTCTTCCATTCTATTTTTTTTTAGTTCCTTTATCGAAATTAGATGCCTATGGGTCTGTAGATTGATTTCTGGGTTTTCAATTCTATTCCATTGGTCATCTTGTATGTTTTACTTCATCTTCCCCTATTTGGATTCCCTTTAATTTTGCATCTTGTCTTATTGTCCCAGCTAGCATTCTTATACTAAGTTGAAGAGGAGTGGAGAGAGCAGACATACTTATCTCTTTCCTGAATTTATAAGAAATGACTTTAACTTTTTACCATTAAGTATACTGCTGGCTGTAGGTTCGTCAGTCCTTAGCCAAAAGAACAGCACTGGAACAATATCAGCTCCAATTTCAAACTATAGTGAAAAGCCATAGTAATAAGAACATCTTGGTACTGGCACAAGAACAGACCTGAGGACCAATGGAATAGGACTGAAGACTCAGAAATGAACCAAGTGCCCTATAGCCACTTGATCTTTGACAATGGAGCTAAAAAAAATAGAATGGAAGAAAGACAGCCTTTTCAGTAAATGGTATTGGCAAAATTTTTTAAACACCTGTAGAAAAGTAAAGCAAGATCCATATATATACATCTATATCTATATCTATATCTATATCTATCTATATCTATCTATCTATCTATCTATCTATCTATCTATCTATCTATCTATCTATCTATCTATATATATATATATATATATATATATATATATATATATATCAGCCTGCATGAGAATCAAGGCCAAATGGATCAAAGACCTCAAAATAAAAGCTGACACCGTGAAAACATTACATGAAGGATATGAGAAACTCCAAGGCTCTTTAGCACAGGCCAAAATGTTCTTAATAGAGAACCAGAAACAAAACAAATCAAAGAAGTTTGGAGAAATGGGATTGCATGAAACAGTAGAGCTTCTGCAAGGTACAGCTCATAGATAGCAAATAATCGAAAGCCCACTTACTGGGAGAAGTCCTTCATGAGTCATAAAACAGACAAAGTTTTATATCTAAAATATACTTAGGACTCAAAATCATAAATTCCCCCAACAAAAAGTCCTCAAAGGAACAACTGCCCAAAAACTAAGTGGGCTGAAATCGTAAGGAGAGATTTCTTTGAAGATGAAATAAAAAATGTCTATTAGACACATGAAGAAATGCTTAACTTTTCTAGTCATAAAAGAAATGCAAATCAGATTGAGATTGCACTTTACTCCAGTTAGAATGGCTATAATCAAGAAATGTAATAATGACAGATGCTGTTGGGGATGTGGCTAAAAGGAAACCATACTACATTATTGGTAGGAGTGTAAACTTGTTTAACCACTTTGGAAAGCAGTATGGAATTTCTTCAAAAGACTCCATTAGAGCTCCCCAATGACCCAGCAACCCCACTTTTGGGCACTTACCCAAATGATCACAAAGCTACCAACAAAACCATGTTTATTGCAATATTATTCACCATAGCTATGATATGGAACCAAACACGATGCACCTCAGCAGATGAATGGAACAAGAAAATGTGGTACACACACACACACACACACACACACACACACACACACACACACACACACACACACACATTGGAATTCTATGCTTCCATCAGAAAGAATGACATTGCTCCATATGTTAGGAAATGGAAAGACTTGGTAAAAATTATATTAAGTGAAGTAAGCAGACCCAAAGAAACATAGGACCCATGGTTTACCTTGTTTTACCTTTGTTTGCAAGGATTAGAACATGCCTAGGACAAGCGAAGAAGATCAAAGACTAAGAACATATAACCATACAAGATGATGTTAAGCGAAATGTACCCCAAGTCAGAGACACAAGTGGTTTTTCCTTTCTTTCTTTTGTTTTTAATATGCTCATAATGCACTCTGTGATTCTCTTGTAGGTAGATCCACCCACGGTATAGCCCTGTTTCCACTGTATTTGATTCAAGTGTTCTGCATCATATATATATACATATATATATGTATATATATGTATATATATTATATGTATATATATCATATATCATATATATCATATATATTTGTAATTTGGACAGTGGAAGGGATATGGCAGAACGTTAAATGGGGATGCAGGTTGACCCATTGTGACAATGAGATGTAGAGGACACTGTGTTGAAAATGAATTTGCAATGTCAGGCAGGGGTCGAGGAGGGAGGAGTTGGAGATGTGGGGAGGGAAAAGATGGCAGGGGAAAAACAAAGGAGGAGGTAACAATGCTGTATAAGAAATGTACTCATTACCTATTCTTGTAACTCTGAGCCCTCTGTACAGTATTTTTACAATAAAAATATATAAAAAAAATCTCTGCCTGCTGTAGATTTCCAGTGTTGCCCTCTGAATTGCATTTTCTGCCTATTCTGGCTGCGGTTAGGTCCATCTGCTCAATGGATCAGTAGTCTTCAAGGCATCTTGGTCCTGAAGTGGGACTTGGATTATCCAATGGTGGTTAGAACCAGGCCAAGGAGAGGACAAAACCACTTCCAGGACATGGCTTCTTCATTCCCCTTGCAACTAGGATTGCAAGCAGAATTTCTCTGAATTTAACTCCAGAAAACAATCAGTGAATCAAAGGGCAAGTCCACCAAACACCTCACCCCCCCCCCTCATTTCCTCCTTTCTCCCTCCCTGGGAAAGTACAAAATAATTTCGTAGGCTTTGGCACACACACAAAATGCCCACCATCTCCCCTGGTAAACTAGGTTTCAATTCACTAAGTCATGTAAACGGATAATGCTGCATTCATTATTCTGGAAAATATCTTCAGGCTGTTTGAGGCTTTAATTTTTGTTGTTGTTGTTGGTAGGGGGGCCTAACCTCTGTGTCTGGGTGCTGTCCCTGAGCTGTTCAGCTCAAGGCTAGCGCACTATCACTTTAGACACAGTGCCACTTCCAGTTTTTTTCTGCTTATGTGGTGCTGAGGAATTTAACCCAGGACCTCATGCATGCAAGACAAACATTCTTCCACTGAGTCTCCTTCTGTCCCTAATGGTTTAATTCTTTAAAATTTCTTCTTGTCAGTCATGGGGATTGAACTCAGGGCCTGGGTATTAACATATCCCTGAATTCTTGAGCACAAGGGGAGCTTTCTCCCAATTGAGCCACAATGCCACTCCCTATTTGGAGATAAGTGACTCAGAGACTTTCCTGCCAGGGTTTGCTTTGAACAGGTGAATTTTTAAATTATATTTCTTCTAGGTGTTTATTGGTACATTACAGTTCACTGGAATTTAAAGTTTTCTGTAAACCTTTATCTTCAAGTAATCCAACAACATTAAATATTACATTTCGAAGCTATCCTTTACCACATCTATTTTGAAATTATCTTAAGATGAAATTCTAATTCTTTGTAGTAACAACCCATTAATGTCCAAATGGGAAATATGCTAATTTCAGCAGCCTTTAGAGTCTCCTTCATCTTTTTTTCTCTCCAGTATCTTTTCTTGGTTTGGAACAAGTGTCATGGACTGTCCAACCATTCAAAAGGAAGCTTATTCCATTAATTTAATAGGAAAGGAATCCAGCCTGCCTGCATCTCAAGGCAACTTTGAGTATGTTAATCTAATAATTCATGTCAGTGGATTTTCAGTCATTTCGATCATTTTTTGTTTAACTACTCATTAAAGAGGTTCCAAAAAGCAAGAATCAAAAATCATGTTCTGCTTTCTAAGAATGTTTAAAAAGCTAGTAATTCAACAAGACACATTCTATTCTTCCAAGATTCCATGGTGAAGAATTTCTCTTTTATCATAGCTCTTACCACTGACCCCTTCCCTTCAAACTTGTAGCTTTGTTCGTTTTTTTTTTTTTTTTTTTTTACCAGCTTTCGTTTTGGTATTTGCCTCAGTAATCTCCTTGTAGTATTTGACAATGCAATTCCATTTATTTTTAGAGAGCTCAATTCATATTGCAGAGTAATAAGCATATCATAAAGCATAAACTATTGAATATCATTAACATGATCATATGCAACTATTACATAAATTAATATAAGTACCACATAAATGTGAATCTTCATATACTTTTTAAAATGCAAAATAGTTACATATCTATGTCATAAAATAATTTATATCACTGACACAAGAGACTAAGCTAAACCTTTTATATCATCCCCAATATTTTTGTCAAATTTTCTTTTCTCATTAACTTTCACCTTAGGGACTGCTTTTCCTAGCAACAAGTTATAAATTGATAACCTTGGATTTTAGTCCCCTCTGAGTAACCTCTTCTCTTTCCACCACTAGTTAGTCCCTCAGGATAAATACCTGAAGAATAAAGTCCCATTGTGCCTGCAAGAGGAGTACGAAGTCAACTGTCTGTGCCTACTCTTGCCTTGCTTTGTTTGGGAATGTGGTAGCAGAGAAAAGGGTGTCAGGAATCAGGTGGCTGGAACCATGATGATAAGAATTATGGGTAGCCAAATGAGTAGCAGAGAAAGGAAATACCAGGGAAAGGGTAATTGTGACTGTAATTGCTGAGTTGCAGTGGCAGGAAATTGGGTAGCAGCAACAGCTTTGCAGGGGTTGGGGTCCTGAGTTGAAGCTCCAGGACCAGTATATGAACACACATACATGCACACACACATATACACACAGATACCAGAAGTAAAGCTGTGACACCAAATGATAAAGAACTGAGCTTCTGCTCTGAGCTCATGGTCAGTACCCAGGTCCTGTGTTGAACCCTGAAACACAGCCACCCAGGGCCCAACTAGGAGAGGTCAAAGTTTCAAAATCTGATGAGTTTCACCAGCTCTAGATGACAGGAAGCCTAGTATTATTACACATGTGCTTTAATTTAGCAAGCTTCTGGAAACCCAGGGAGGTATCATTGCCAATAATGAATAATTTCATTAGGTTCAGCTCCCTAGTTGTCTGCCAGAAGGACCCTTGAATTAATTGTAGCAGGTTATTTCAGCACTGGAACATATTTTAACAAAGACAGGATAAGTGCAGGGAACTTGGACACAGGAGGTGCACAAATGAAGTCTTCATGTCATAACAGAGCTCTCGGCAGAGAGATAGCTTGAGGTACATAGAGGCCTTTTTCTCCTGGCCTTCAGAGCCCACCCACACTCCTCACTAATGGGCCTAGAAGGAGTATTTTATCACCCAGCTGTACAGGAGTGAGGCCTCTTCCAACAATAAGGAAGACTTTTTGCAGCAGTCCCCGATGTGGAGAAAACCTCAGGCTACAATGGGAACAGTGAGAGGAGCCCCGGAAGATGCACTGTCTTGAAAACTCTCTCTGTTCTATGAAATCATTCTATTCAAAGCAAATTTCCGAGCTGGATACCTTTCATCATAGGAACTCTAGACCTTCACCAATAGAAATACATATCTACATACATGGGGTGACATGTTGTTACTGGCTTTTTTTATAATTGGCAGATACGGGGGTTTTACTATGAGCCTAGGCAATGTTCCTGAGCTCCTTTTGCTCAAGGGTAGCGCTATGCCCTTGAGTCATAGCGCCCTTCATGGGAATTTTTATTCCTGTAATCCCCCAGAAATAAAGAGTGTGGTGGAATTTCCTGTCCTGGCTGAATTCAAACTGGCATTCTCTACCTCTCAGCCTCCTGAAGAGCTAGGATTACAGGTAGGATTCACTGACACTTGGCTTTCTTTTCTTCTCATTCTTTTCTTTCATCCTGACAATCTGAAATCTTCACAGTGTCATTCAAATGGTTTATATTTTGAAGTAAAATACCCAGGCCTGGAGTTGAAGTGCCTGGACTGCCAGCTACAAATGGAAGGAGATCTTAAGAAAATCATTCCTATCCATGGGAATGCCTAATGGAATGGTATAAAAGTAACAATTAAATTTGCAGTTAATTCATTATTATCTTATAGAATGCCACACAAAAAGTATTGGATAATGTCTTCCATTCTAGCACCATGGTATGATTCTTCCAATTAAGGAATACTGACTACTTTTACATGAATGCTTTAATAAGTATTCAACCATGATACTTCATTTCATTAAAAGGAGGCATAATTTAATAACTAATAATTCATAATATATATAATTTAATATCCTCACATTCTTTCTCATATACATAGCAAACTACACTATCTATCTATCTATCTATCTATCTATCTATCTATCTATCTATCTATCTATCTATCTATCTATCTATCTATCTATCTATCTATCTATCTATCCGCTACTACTATTGCTTGATCACAGATCCTCAGAAGTGGCTGGCAGTTCAGTTTTCCAAAGGCTTTTGTTTTACAATTGACCAATTCATGATTTGTGCATTGTGGGCTGTGAGTTCAAATCCCAGCATGGCCAAAAGTTTATATGTGGAGTCAAAAGCCAATTTTGACCCATTTTTTCCTTCTCTGTGATAGTCCTGGGTTTCTGTATGATGTATACTCTATATGCAAATAAATCCATGTCATAAGATGTAATAAATGAAATAAATGTTATATATGTAATAATACTAATTAAAATAAATATAAAATAAATAAGGGTAATAAATGTCATAGGGAGTAAACACATGCATGTAAATAGATCTCATTTATGAATATTATTTTTTCCAGTGCTGGTGTTTTAATTCAGGCCCTGGAAACTGGTCTGAAATTCTTGTCTTCAACGATGGTGAGTTTCCCCTCCCCAACAGTGCCAGAGAGTTAATCAGACCCTGAGTTGACATCCCAGGCCTGTCAGAAAAATGGTGCAAATTCCAAGCCACGGTCTTAAATTTCTTTGACTAGGAACTTGCACTGTCTTGAAAGCACTCTCTGTGCTATGACATCATTCTATTCAAAGCAAATTTGTTAGCTGGGTGCGATTCTTCATAACGGCTATGGATGTTCACTGATAGAAATACATGCATATATTCACAGGGTTAGGTTCAACTGTTTTATCTTTGCTCAACTGGTGCTATGAACCTAACTGTAGTTCTGAGTAAGGGAGTTGATAATGTTCCTGGAACAAGTCTACTGTCTGAGTGATTATTCAAATGAGCTTTGTCTTTGCCTCCTGGAGAGCATCATCTGAGGACCACTACTTTCACACAATAATAATATTTCAAATACTTACCTTAATTTCTGTTGTTATTGTTGTTGTTGTTTGGGGAAGTATAGATTGGTCCTGAGGCTCAAACTCTGGGCCTGGGTGCTGTTTTGGACTCTAATTTTTCAAGGCTAGCATTTGAGCCATTTTGCCATTTCTGGCTTTTCTGTGATTTAATTGCATAAGAGTCTCACAGACTTTTCTGCCAAGGATGGCTTTGAACCATGATGCTCAAATCTCAGCTTCCTGAGTAGCTAAGATTACAGGTTTGAACCACCAGTGCCTGGCTACTTAATGTCTTAGTTGGCTCTTGAAACTTCTATTATAAATTAAAATCAAATTAAATTAAATTAAAAGCATACATAGCAGTGGTGCTCATTAGACTCTATGTGGAAATTGAACTATATAACCTGTGGGTAGGAACAGGAGGGAAAACCAGGGAGTGAGAGAAGTGGTGACATTATTCAAAAAGAAATGTACTCTGACATATAATTGTGACCCCTCTGTAATCACCTTCATAATAAAAAAGTGCATAAAATACATACTGCTATGGTCTTTATTGATCTACTACTCCATATGATAAAATTATGTTTACAAAGGATAGCAAATAGTAGAGTTGTTTCAGGTTGTCTGTAAATAGACCATTTTCATTATGATGTCTCCAACAGCAAAGCTTTCAATCACTGCAAGTCATTAGGTCATTAGTCCTACAATTACTATTTAGTATCTCTCTTAGAATTATTCTGCATTTTCTTACTCCCATAATTCAACTGATATATGTATCATAGATCAAAACAATTGTGTGTGTGTGTGTGTGTGTGTGTGTGTGTGTGTGTGTGTGTGTGTGTGTATGCTTGCTAATCCTGAGCTAGTCAGGGCTGAGTGCTGAGCCTGAGATTCTTTTTTACTCAAGGTGAGAACTGTACAGCTTGAGGTGCAGCTCTATTCCCAGGTTTTTTGGTGATGAATGGGAGATCAGAGGCTCACAGCCTTTCCTGCCCAGGCTAATTTTGAACAATGATCCTCAAATATCAGCCATCTGGGTAGCTAGGATCACAATTGCCAGCCATTGGTGTCTAATTAAATATTATTTTTATCAAATGATTTTCATTAGGTGTTACATTTGAAGATCTTTTAAACATTGAGATGGACACAAGACTGTGGAAGTCTTTTGGAACTCAAAGCACATACTCAAGCACCCCAACAATAGCTCTGGAAGCAGGATTTCTAAATGAATGTGAACTTAGAGATTTATTGACATTTATCTGATCTCTTCCATTATACTTAACACAAAGGTAAAATCACCTTAACACTTTCAAAAACATTAAGGATGAGTTTATGTTCCGTGTTTGTGGTTTATTTGAATTTATTTTCCATTTTCTACAGTTTACTAAAGAATAGAAGAATTCGATCTACAATCACTAGAACTACATGCCATAGAAAAGAGAATTGTGGCAAGAGACACCCTGGGGTTTATAGAATGACCCTTTTCTCTCCCTTTTCCTTCGCATAAGAATAATATGGAATTTAGAATTTACAGCAGTGCTAACAGTTTGACTGAATAATTATTTAAGGAAGCTCTTCTACCCATGGGACCATGTCCCACAATGCCGCTGGTCTCTATATGATTCAAAACTTTATCAAAATTTATCAAAGATATTTTTACGTGTTTCCAAATGTTCCTTAGGGTTAATATTAATTACTTAAAAGCCCAAGGCATGTGGCAACCTCATGTTCTATTGCCTCCATATTTGTGATATTCACAATAGTATCTCCATTATCTTTAATGCTTTCTGTGTGACTTAGCTTAAGACCGTTTCCAAAGAATCATACTATTCAGTTTAAAAATAACAAGCCCAAATTTCATTTCACCAAACCTGTTTTGAAAGAGTGAGTGTAATGAGTCTTCATTTTTTGTGTAACAACATTGTGATATTTCTGGTACAGACTACTTTGTGTACTTTATCTTTTCTTTTTTCTCCATAGTGCTTATGATTATGTCATTGGGATCTTTTATACCTGTAGGTGCCAATGTCCTTTGCCTCACTGGTGTGGACTGCTTTGTCTAATGGAGTATGTGAGTAGATTTAAAATGTATCTATTTCCATCAAGGTCTGAAAATGCATTACTAACTTTTACCAGTGTTTTGTATTTTCAGTTCTGACATGTTATCAACATATCTGAAGAAACCATTATTCTATGAATCTAGCTTCTGTACAACAGGCACAAAAACCCAATTGAAATGAAGAGTTCTGTCTAGCTCTGATAAGGCCAGAGAAGCTCAGCCAGGCAGATCAAAATGCACCCAACTTGCGGATGAATATAAAATCAATGATTGGTTAGAAAGCCACTGAGGTCCTGTTATTTTGTACTTGACTATTGTCTAGAAGGATAATTGAAAACAGCATTGCTATTTAGTAGCTCTCTTCCTTTAAGAAAGACAAGGTTACATGTATTGTAAATGCCTTCATTTACGAGTCAATTGGACAGATGATTTAACTTTCCTCTAGCATAAACATTCTAGTTTTCTAGGATTATACGCCATCTATAAACATATAGACTAACTTTTCACATCAATAAAATATGTCATCTGTGAGCTAGGGACAAGAGCCATCTGTGTTTCAGGGCATGCATCATTAGAAAAAGAATGATCTTGCAACAGATAGAAAAGCTCAGAGAAATGAGGGATTCGTGAGTCTCCACTGACTTTCTAAAGTGGGCACGAAAAATGGGAAGTGTATTTCAGGCTTCAGATTTTCCTATGAAGAGTCACAGAAGGAAAGGGGGAAGACAAAGGAATCCTCTGAATCTAGATATGGAAAGAGGAAGAATTCAAAACTAACATTTTGGAGTTGGGAAGGTGGCTCAGTGGTAGAGTTCTTGCCTAGTATGCATGAAGCCCTTGGTTTGATTCCTCAGTACCACATAAACAGAAATAAAACAGAAGTGGCACTATGTGTCAAGTGGTAGAGTGCTAGCCTTGAGCAAATAGAAACTCAGAGACTTTACCCAGGCCTTGAGTCAAGACCTAGGGCTCGCAAAATATAAACAAGTTAATAAAATAAAAAAATGAATTAAATTAAACATTTACAGAACATAAACTGTGAAGAAGAGCATGTAAAAGGTCAAATGGATTAGCCTTAGATTGTGGAACTGTTATATGAGCCCTCAGGAACAGAGGTTGTTTGGTAATTTAACAACAGAAAGTAATGCACATGTTACGAAAAAGTGAGAAAGGATAATGAAGTCTAAGATTGTTTTCAAGGAATAAATTCTCTTCACACAGGTAACAAAGGCTGAAGAAGTAATATGACATAGTTAAATGTAATATGGTGAAATCCTTTTGAGGAAAAATAAATCACAGATTTTATAGGGGTTCCTCAATGTTGTGACAATCCAGATTACAATATCATACTTTGATTTTACTCAAACACTTTATTCAAACTCTTCGTTCTCAGCTGGATATCCTTCAGGATGTTTGAGCTGATATTTACATCAGCTCAAAAAATGATTATAGTCACCAAATTCATTTATGAGTAATGTTCCTTCTAAGAAATGAGTAAAATGCTGGTGTTCAACTACATGAGTTACAGCTCCATTTCTGTATTTTTGCTAGTTAATTGGATATGAGTCTCAAGGAATTTCCTGTCAGTATTCCTTAATACTCAGGATGCAAAGATCTGAGGATCACATTTCTAACCCAGTCCACAAAGATCTTAATTTCTGAGTATCTAGGATTGCTTGCATTAACTTCATGTTTTATTTATCATTATTATTAGTAGTAGTACTAGTAGTTGTAGTTATTTGACCATCATCCTGTCCTGGTTCCTCCGTATGATAAGCTGAGTTAGCTTTGTCTTATGGCTCTGATATGTTACAATATGCTAGAATCAATGCAGCTTTTCTCTTTAATATAGTCTGCCTGAGAATTATTGTGATCATTTTTTAAGAAACCATTACTGTTATAATTGACATAATAATAAAATTCTCCCAAGTTTAACAATTTGTTTAATGAAACGAAGTATTTCATATTTTCATTTTAATAAAATATATGTTAAAATTGAAATTTTTATGAAGTATGACTATACTTCATACACCTAGTGGCTGCTTTTTTTCCAATCAGAGATATCTAGTTAGACCTTTTCCAGGTTTAGTTCATTTTATTTCTGTGAATGCCTTCTATATTTTGACCATTATTTTTTTATGAGATACATGGTTGGCAACTATATCCCATACTCTATAAATTGCTTTTCTATTCTATTGATGAATTTCTTTGCTGCACATAAGATTTTTAGTTTGATGTAAGTATGTTTGATTGTTCTCTGTTGTTTATGTTTTTGAGATCATATCCCAACAATCTTTCCCCCAAACTATTGTTATGCATCATTTTAATTGTGTTTTCACTGTTTTTCTTCCTCTATTTTTATATTTTCAGGTACTCTGTGAAGAATTTCAACCCATGTTGAACTAATGTTTGTGTATGCTATATTATGTATTAAATTTTGTAGATCTGGACATATACTTTTCCCAACACCATTTATTAAAGAGACTCTTTTTCTGTATGTTCTCTTTGTACAAAAACAAGAAAAGCTGTTGATATTCACCAAACTTTTAACTTTTGGCTATTTGTCCTGTCACTTTGGTCTTTGTGTCAGTCTTTCTGCCCCAAAACAGTAAGTCTGGATGCTATAGATTTAAAAAAATATTTTGAAGCCAGATGATGTGATCTCTAGTTTGTTTTATTTTTTTTTTAAATTTAATTTAATTTTATTTGTGAACATACTGTACAGAAGAGTTACAGTTACATGGGCAGGATAATGCGTACATTTCTTACCAAGCATTGCAGCCTCCTCCTTTGTTTACCCTTCACATCCCTTCCCAGCCTCCCCCCTCCCCCCCTAATCCCAATCCTTCTCCTTCCCCCCCCCGCCCCCCCCTGCACCAACGTTGTAAAGCTCGTTTTGGACATGACAACTTGTACTTCTCATTGTTGCAACAGGTCCACCTGTATCCTTAAACAACTGGTTTTTCCCCATCTCCTCCACAAGTTATACTGACATCAAATATAGTGAAAGCAGGGGTTATACTGTGGGGGAGGGACATACAAAGCAACAAAGAGATAATCTTATAAATGTGTTAGAAACACATGCATGAAAGAAAAAAAACATTAAAATACACATCTAAGGGTTCATTTTCCTGACATCACATTATCTGACCTTTTCCGCTTGACTCATACATAGTTTGTTTTATATTGGAGTCCTTTATGACAGCCTACAAAAATTTCAATTTTATTTCTATTTCTGTAAAAAATAACAATGGATTTTTAGTAAGGATTTTACTGAATTTGTTGATTACTTTGAGGAGGAAGGGCATTTTATGGAAAGACGGGCATTTTCATAATCTTTATTCTAAGACATTGATATATTTATTTATATTCATTTATTACTTCTTCAATTATTTCATTAATGTCTTCCAGTTTTCTGAATCTAGACTTTGTATCTTCAATGGATTTTTTTCTGTGTTGCAGTAAATCATATCTTAGGTTTATTTTACTTAATTTAATTTTCTGAGTTGACATTTACTATATGAGAAAATTCTTCTGATTTTTATAGGTTAGCTTGTTGCCTTGCAATGTTACTGAATTTATTCTATTATGTATTATAGAATGTTTACTTTTTTCTTATATAATACCATTTCATCTTCATGCATTTTTATATTTTCTTAAAAGGAAAGAGAAAAAGGGAAAAGTCCTGGAAGGAAGGAAGTGGTGTGATAGCAGAAGGGGAAAGACGTTGGAGGAGAGGAAGTTGAGGGGGGCAGGAGGTGAAAGATGGCAACTGACGACCCAGGCAAAGCAGGTCAGACCTGTGTAGAGTGGAGAGGCCTGAAGAGAAGAAGGAACTGGTAGAAGGGAAAAATGTAAAGACATGGAAGGATGTATAGTTCTGTAGCCAAGGAGAGACAGAGGGAAAGGGGAAAATGGCTTGCCCTTTGATGTTTGGAGCTTTGGATATCATAATTTGGGGGGTGGTGGTTTGGAGAACATTTATTATATTAAATGTATCTCGATGGATTCTCTTGAACTACAGAGTTCCTAATTTTCGGAAACCGCATCAAGATAATCAATTTGGATAGCTGTTGGGTCTTCGTCCGACCCACAAAAGACAGTCGGGGTCCAAGGAAAGGTAAGTGCTGCGCTCTCCTGTTCCCCACCTCCCTCAGTTCGGGAGACAATCAGACACAGCGGGGAGCCAAATCCAGCAGGTAGAAAACTCATTTATTAACAGAGAGCAGCCCTTTTTAAAGCCAAAAAGGCAGGTGACATGGCAAGGGAGGAAGAGGAATCACTCACTGTCAAGGTCACACCCTATCATGCACCTGAGCCTTCAAGGGCTGGTTAGGCACTAATTGGAAGATCAATTGGGCTCTGCCCACTCTACTCTCTCCCAGCGCCATCTTTGCTGCCAATGTACTCCACAGTAAATTAAGCTCTGCCCACTCAACCCCCTCTCAGCACCATCTTTGCTGCCTGTATGCGCCACAGATTCCCCCTTTTTTTTTTTTTTGTTTTAATGGCAGACCCACCTCCCATTTAGTTATCCTTTTCCCTCCTCTGTAAAAGTTTTTTTTAACAAGATTACATTGGTAAGGATAGCATTAGCTACACAGGGGGTTCCAGGCAAGTCTGGGGGTCGAGATTCGCCAGACAAGGATAGGGAGGGCCCTTGTGCATGATCCAACAGCCTGTCCCAGTTATCTCACATCCGCACCTAGCACAGTAATAAATATCAGTCCCACCACAGTTAGAAATGTCCGAAGCAGTTCAATTAAATCCTGGGCACCCGGTGTCTTTTAAGTAAGCCAGTTCCTTGTACATGCCTTTAAGCTAGCACAGAGGTCAAGATGACCTTTGAGCTTTACTGTCAGCTCTCAATGGCTCCCAAAATCATCTCCCTGTCTTAGTTTAAAGAAGCGAACCCGCCTGTCTTAGGTTGGGTGGATCGCCTTGTCTGCCTTACCCGTCATCTGGAACTTCTTCAGAGCAAAGCTGAAGGCCCTGTCTTAGGTTGGTCAGACTGACACTTCCTCTTACCCATCTCTGGCTGCGATTCCTCTGGGGGGGAGGAGAAATTCATTCATTTGGAGCTTGATAACTGCCTGGCTAAGCTCTTAAGAGTTTTGCAGTGCACGTAACATGCAAGGAAGACATAGAAAAAACCATCAGCAAAAGCATTACCAGGCCAGGAAATGTCACTAGTCCTTTAACCTTAGTGAAGGATGAGATATCACTCTTTGCCACTTCAGAGTCCAGAGGTGGAGATTGTTCTAACCCAGCTATTTGCCTGTGGGGTTGGACAAGATCTAAATTGGAAGCATAACAAAAGGTGCTTGTTTATCAATAAATATGTATTCAATGTTGCTATACAAGCAATTAGTAAAAGAACAATTAAAGCAGGTAACATTAAAAGAATTGACTCCTACAAAAATATTAAACAGTCCATAGGGTGGTGATCAAAATGAAGGTGAGGCCACCAGGTCAAAGGGACAGCTTCTCTTGTGGTGTTATTGACTATTTCTGCATTGCCAGCATTGATCACTGCCCAGGTCACCTGTTGAGGTTGATGCAGATTCCATAGGGCTGTTCACAGGATTGGGAGTCAGGACAGCCAACAGCTGGAGTATGGCCATCTGCAATTGTTAGAGAACACAAGAGCTTCTCAAGGGCTGGTTGCCCTTGGGGATGGTTAGTAGTTGTCTTTCTGGCTTTTGTCTTTAAAACACAAGCCTTGGCCATGGCTGTTTTTCTTTCCTTGTTGGTTAGCTTATTCTTGGGCATCTTCTTGTATAGAGGAGATGGGTAAAAACTTAAGGTTCCTGGCAGTGATCCAAATGGGAGCAGACCCCCCTATGGGGAAAACGCATCCAAATCCCCTGCCCATAGTAACTAGGGGGTCCTCTCCATTGTTGTGTCAGGGGGTCCTTCCACCTGACTTTCACTTGGGGCTTAGGGTTTAGTTGTCCCCAGTGCTTCTGAAATCTGGATTCAGTTGCCCCTTTTGAAAAATTTTAAAATGTTGATGGTAAACAAAGCTATCTGTAACTGTATATGGGGGCTAACTCCCCCTTTTTTCTTTTATTGGCTATCAGAATACAAATTAAAAGGTTTTTGAAAGTCCTGAAGGGCCATAATTACAGCCAGCATTTCCTTTTATTGTAATTGTAATAACTTCTTGTGGCATCCTGTCTTTTAGCAGGGCAAATAAGGGCACAAGACTATCTTTAGGGACAGAGGCCCATGGCAACAGCCAATTGATTTCCCCTAAAAGACTCTGAAGTTGGGTTAAGGTCAGAGAGGCTGGAATATCCAGCAAAGGCTTAAGGGGGCTGGTCTGAGTCAAGGTAAAGTGGCTCCCGAACACCTTAAAAGGAGCTACCGTTTGAATTTTATTAAGGGCTCTGGTAAAAACCCCTTTTTTATATGGCTAGAACCTGGGCCAGAAGGCCTCCCAGGCAGCTTGGGTCTCGGTGCTCCAGAATTATATCATCCATGTAGGCATAGGCAAGGGAGGTATCTGAACCCAGCACAGGCCCTAAAAGTGTGGCCAAGTATTGTTGGCAAAAGGCCAGGCTATTGGCCATTCTCTGTGGCAGCATCGTCCATTCAAAACTCCTATCAGGCTGGGAAAAAATTAAGAGAAGGGATGGGGAAAACAAACTTCTCGCAGTCATCTGGATGCAGAGGGATAGAAGAAAAACAATCTTTAATATCTATCACAACCAAGGTATATTCTGAAGGTATAGCAGGAGTACAGAGCATGCCTCTTAGGGGCGTTCCTACTAGCTCCATCCTTTCATTTACCTTATGGTCATGGAGCATATGCCAAGCCCCGGTGGCTTTTTGAATAACAAATACGGGTGTGCTCCAAGAACTTATAGAAGGGCGAATATGCCCGAGGTTTATCTGTTCCTCCACCAGAAGGTGGAGGGCTTCAAGTTCGGGTGGCAGTGGCCTTTAGGATTGGGGCTGCACACGAGCGGGTCCCCTATGTTCTTCTCTGTAATTATGAAAGTTAAAAAAAATCCCTTTCCTTAATTCCCTCTAGATCCTGTTTAAGCCTTTGTGCTTCTTCCCCATCCAGGATATCATCATATGATGCTCGATGGTCTGTAGTGACCACGGCATACATTTGTCTTAGCATGTCTTGCCCTAGTAAATTGGCAGTGAGGTTCTTTGCCACTAAAGGGTGTATCTTTCCCTATTCTCCATCTGGGCTAGTCCATGTCATAAGGGCAACCGTCTCTTTGTACTGGGAGTTGCCCCCTACCCCCAATATTGGGGGTCCAGGTGCAAGCTTCCAGTCCAAGGGCACTTCCTCCTCCCTGAGTGTGGTTCGGTCTACCCCTGTGTCAATTAAGCAGTGAAACCTCTTTCCGCCTATGAGAATACTCATTTTAGGGCAGAGTCCGTCCACCAGGGGGACAGTCCAATGGACCTGAGCTGCCCTGCCATGAGGCTGCCTGGGCCTCACAGCAGAGGGGGTTCCTCCTTGAGTTAACGGAGCTGGAGGATGCCCCTCCCCTAGTGAAAAGGCTTCTCATCTAAATCAAACTTGGATCGACAATCCTTTTTCCAGTGGTATTCTTTCCTGCACCTGGGGCAGGGTGTAGGGGGCAGTCTGGCTCCCCCCAGCTGGTTGGCGGAGGATTGTTGTGTACAGTCCCGCCTAAAGTGCCCCTCCTGCCTGCATTTAAAACAAGTCCCTCTCCCAGATGGTCTTGGGGTTCCTTGGCCATGGGCTGCCAGTGCCTGAGTAATAGCCTCAGTCATTGTAGATGCCTGAGCCTGTAAAGCTAAAGCTAGTGATTGGGACTGGTGCTATTGCATTCCCACATCCTATGAGGCCACCACCCATCTGCTCAGGGAACTCTCACTCAATCCCACGCAGGCCATGCAGTGGTTTGCATTCATCCCTTCCCAGAGCAGCAGCTTTACAAACGATCTCGGAGGTTCCCTGCCGGCAGCTTGCAGTGAACACTCTGTTGGACTCAGTCTATGAAATCAGGTAGAGGCTCACCCGGTTTTTGTCTCACTCCTGCCATGGGGGACTCAGTGGGCCCATCATCTAGTTTGTAACACGCGTCAAGTCCTGCCTGCCTCACCTGGTCACAGTATGGGCCAGGTATTGCGGCCTGTTGGACGCCGGTGGAGTACCCTTCCCCCGTCCCTGCTAGCATGGCATAAGTAATAGGTATCGCTGGTTCAGCCTGCTGGTTACTCTCCGCTCACACTCTGCATTCCTTCTTAAAGAAAGCACACCATTTAATAAACTGAGAAGTAGTAAGAATGGCTTTGGCCACATCCATCCAGTCCTTAGGGACACACGGGTGATAGGCAATGTCTTGTAATAAGGTCTGGGCCCAGGGAGAGTTTGGACCATCCTCTGCCATTGCCTTGCGGAGCTCTTTAAGATCCTTAGCTTCCCATGGATAGAATTTCAAGGGTCTGTTAGCTCCTGGTGCCAGATTGACCGGATATGCTTGGGGAAGTAAATCCTGTTTCCTAAAGTCTGGGCTCTTGAGTGGCCCTTCCTTTCCAGAGGAGGTCTCCAAGTAGGTTATTCCCCGGCCCTTGGCCCCTCCATGGAATGTTCATAGGGGTCTGGGTCTTGCAAGTCCCTCTCATAGGTCTCTTAGGGCACTGTACCTCCAATCCAATTGGGGGAATAGGGAGGGGGCCTAGGACCATCAGTATCAGCTGGATAAGAGGGGGTAATTTTTACCCTCGTTTTGACTTCCACTGTGCACGTTTCAGTGCGTTCTCAATCGGATTTGACCCTTTCCTTTTCCTTCTCACTTCCCAACTCCTCCTGTACTCCTTCTAGGCCTAATGTTGCTTCTTCCTCCTTCTTCTGTGATATAGCATTACCCATATTTAGGGTTTCACTTACCCCGAGAGACCGCTTAGCCTCGGCAGGTATCTTTTCCTTTCGAGCCCCACATTGGGGGCCAGATGTTGGGTCTTCGTCCATCCCACGAAAGACAGTCGGGGTCCGAGGAAATGTAAGTGAGGCGCTTGCCCATTCCCCAGCCTCCCTCAGCCCGGGAGACAATCAGACACATCAGGGAGCCAAATCCAACAGGTAGAAAACTCATTTATTAACAGAGAGCAGCCCTTTTTAAAGCCAAAAAGGGCAGGTGGCATGGCAAGGGAGGAAGAGGAACCAATCACTGTCAAGGTCACACCCTAACAAGCACCTGAGCCTTCACGGGCTGGTTACGCACTGATCAGAAGATCAATTGGGCTCTGCCTACTCTACTCTCTCCCAGCACCATCTTTGCTGCCCATGTGCTTTATAGTAAATTAGGCTCTGCCCACTCAATCCCCTCTCAGCGCCATCTTTGCTGCCCATGTGCTCCACAGATAGCATCAGGCCGTGGCCCCAGGGACAAATCACCATAGGTGAAAGTGTCCACTCTCAGAGTTAAGAGTCTACTTCGAGTGTTTGTCTCTGGAGGACCAACATTGACAAAAGTTGTTTAGGTTCCTCTAAGGGTGTGTCTGGGAAAGCTTGCCAGCCTGTTTTGGGGACCCCATCTGGAGGTCATTTGTGACTTCTGGGAATTCCTTGAGAGGTCATGTAGGGCTTCCTTGGGAAGCCATCTGGAACCTCATCAAGCGTACATCTGTGACTTCCTTGAGAAGCTATCTGAAACCTACCCTGGAGGTCATCTAGGGTCTTCTCCAGGGGCCATCTTGGACTTTATCCAGAGGTCATCTGGGCCTTCCTCAGGAGGCAACCTGAGACCTCTTCAAAAGTAGTCTTTGGGGCTTCCTTAAGAAGCAATCTAGCATCACCTCTTGAGGTCATCTGAAACTTCTTTGGGAGGTCAGTTTGGGTTACCTTGATGAGAAATGTATGACCATCTTCAGACATCATCTGGGACTTCCTTGAGAAGCCATATAGGACCTTCTCTGGAGGTCATCTGTGACTTTCTCAAGAGGGTTATCTGGACCTTCCTCTGGGGTTCATATATGGCCTCTTTGAGTGGCCATCTGGGAGCTATTCGAGAGGTAATCTCAGCCTCATTGAGAGGACATCTGGGACCTCTATTGGAGGTCATCTGACACTTCCTTGGGGAGACATTTGGAACCTCCATGAGAGATTATCTAGGGCCTCCTAGAGAGGACATATGTGACATTCTCCAGAGGTCATCTGTGGCCTCCTCAAGAGGCAATCTGGGACATTATCTCTGTCATCTGAGACCTCCTGTAGAGGTCAACATTCAGAGGTATGGGACATGTAAGTTAAGTGTCTGTGGCTATTGGTCTGTTTGTGTATGCTGATAGCTCTCTCTGTGTCCTGTATGCACCTTTGTTTACTCTTTTTCTCAGGATGGGAGAACAAGGACTAAAGTTCTTATATCCAAAAAATATTCTCCCCAAGGCTTATAGAGTCCCTCAGAGGAAGATGCATTGATGTATTCTCTCTCCTATTCTTTGCCATCAGCACCTCTAATGTTAAGTCCTCCCATACCAAAAGTGTACCAGCCTGAGGTGGTACAATGTGGTATGTTACCATTATTACCCTTGAGACAGGCATGAAGGAGATGGGTGGCAGGCCCCCTTTTTAATATATGTTCCCTTTACAACTAGTGACTTGTATAACTGGGAACAGCAAACTCCATCATTTTCAGAAAAAAACCAGGGGCTCATTATTTCATTAGAGACAGTAATTTTTACACATAAGCACATCCGGAATGAGTGTCAACAAATTTACAGGTGCTTTTCACCTGATAGAAAAGGGAGTGAATCCTGCTCGATGACTTGAAAGTAGTCCTTGGACCAGAGAGTAGCCCCACTATTAACCAGACCATTAGGAGCAAGTCTTTCTACAGACTTACCCAAGCTGAGACTAACAGTGATCGAGGTATGGAAGTGCTTACCTATTATTGCTAGGTTTGATTAGCAGGGATACCTCAGTGGCTAGAAAGCCAAGTCATCAATCTAAGGTGAGTGAGATGGTACAGTTGCCCAGTGAGTACACTAATGCTTTTCTGGAACGTCTCCCAGTAGCCTATAGGACATATAGAACTATAGATCTTGAAGCTCTGGAGAATCAAAGAGCCCTAAATATGGCCTTTGTTACCCAGTCAGCCCCAGATATTTTAAAAAACCTTCAAAAGTTAGAAGGTTTTGAGGGAAAGGTGTATTCTAAGTTGGAAGTAATTGCCCAGTAGGTGTTTGATAACAGAGATACCCTGGATAAAAAAGACTCTAAGAAAGGGGGTTGAGTTTTGATAAGAGCACCACAATAGAGATCAAGAGACCCTTGGCAAAGACAGTACAATTCATTTGCAAATGGCAGTAGGGAACCTCTAGGACTAGATCAGTGTGCTTATTGAAAGCAAAATGGACATTGGGAAAAGGAATGTCCAAGGAGGAGAAAGATAGGAAATAGCAGGTTATGTAATCACATTAAGCACCTGGAAAATGTGTTCATATCTCTGGAGTAACACGCTAAGGAGCTTGGGGCTCTGAATTATAATTATGTTCAATTTAAAAAGCAGCCCTCTGCACTTACGAAGAAATGTGGCAAAGAAAAATTCACACACTTCTATCTCAAAATCCAGGCTTATAAAAGACTGAATCTCCATTATGTGCCAGTCAAAACCAACCAAGAGGTTAAAAGCACATAGAAGAGCACATTGGAGAAAACAGAGACAATTATTTGACCTGAAGAAAAGATTTGAAGATATAAACTTGTGAGAGTCAAAAAAGAGAATAGCTTCCTCATGCTCATGATATTCCTGTATAAACCTTTGGATTGCCTCCTCTCTCTCCCTCTCACGCTCATACAGAGTTCTTTGTATGTTTTCAATCTTTTCATTTATCATGTTTGCCAGCAGTGTTTGTAGAGCTATTTGGGAACTCTCCTCTGGATTATCCATTATCTATTCTGTCCCCTGATTATCATGAGTGGGAGTGGAGATACCCGGACTTACCATTTTTCTTGTGGTTTTACGGCTTACTCTACCCATTTGGGATGAAAGTAACACCAGTTTTGTGCTAGAACACTAACTTAAGGCAAGCATCAACCAAAGTCTGAATTTGCACAGTCCATACTCTGCAGATACAATCTAGTTCAACAGATACCTCTATTCAACATCAAACAACTATATATTAATGGGCTATGAAACGCAAAGAAGAATTTAGAAAACCAGAAATTATTAGGGTTAGGGAGATATGTGGATAAAAAGTAGGAATAGAGTGATGTAGGAAGGTACAGGGAGAGTTAACTAAGTCCTAGTCTCAAAGCAGGAAATAGGTTGTATAGGATGAAAGTAGAGAGAGAGAAAACAAGAAGGAAGAGAAAGGAAAAAAAAGAGACCAGAACAAATAGAAAAATAAAAATTAATAATATGCAGATAGGATAAGAAACTATTCAAAGAACGTGAATATAATGAGAGAAGGGGAGGGATATAAAGGAGATGAGAAAAATTTAAAAATAAAAATACTTAAAATATTATATAGGTATTAAGAGGTAGTATTGCTATTAAGTAATTTGAGTCTCAGAGGTTTTGAATTGAGTAATAAATTTGTGGATTAAGTGTGTACACAATGGGGTATAGGGTCTAATAGTCAACTACGGGTTTATGTGAGGATGTGCAGAACAACAATTAAGTCCCATAAAGAAGAACAAAAGAGAGGAAAAGGTGAGAAGGACAAGGAAGAAAGAAAAAAAACATCAGAATTTCAGTCGAGCTAAGCAAAAAACTAAAAGAAAACTTTTTTAAAAAAGAAAGAAAAATGCACACACACATATGTCCCGAAAATAAAGATTATAAGAGGGGGAAAAAAGTTACTAGAAAAAATTTTTTTTGAAAAAAGTTAAAAATTAAAAATTAAAAAAAGTTTTAGAAAAGAAAAAACTTTTTGTAAAAGGTATAAAAAAAAGAACAAGAGGGAAAAAAAAGTTCTTTGATTTTTTGGGGGAGGATTGGGAAAAATCCTGTATCTCCCTTGTGTCTGTCATCAGCCTCTTGTTGGAGTCTCTGGTCTGCTTGTGGTCCTGTGGCTTAGTTGGTTTGTTAAGTCAGTTTGTTTGGACAGGCAGAAAAATGCTCTGCTTTACCCAGGATTTTGCAATCCTCCTCCCATGTTAGTTCAATGGGAGAGGGGTGTGCTTTGAGTATCACAAAAGAGGGAGATGGCATTTTCCTCAAGTTTGGACATGCTGTGATGAGGCTAGGTTCTGTGTAGAGTTGAGGCCTTTCAGCAAACAGTAGCTTTTCCTGAGTTCTAGTTTGTGAGAAACTCACAAAACCCAGACTGGAGCCACCCCCAGGGTTTCTGTTTAATGATGTCGAGGCCGCTAAAGGGAGGGGCAGCTTCTGGCTCTGATTAACCCGTGAAAATAGCCAGTCCTAGGGCTGGCGCCCGAACTGGGTGACTTTTCCCTGGGTGGAGCTGAGTTTGGCAGGTCACGCCATTAAGTTCTTGTGACCTGCTAAATGACTCTAGTTTTATTCCAAGGCCTGAATTGGAGCTAGCAGCTCCGCCAAGATTTGTCGGTGAGCAGCTTCAGAATACTCACAGAGAAAGGCAAGAGAAAAGGTGAACAGCGTGAGCAGCTGGAGAATGCTCAAAGAGAAAGGCAGGAATGGCGTGAAGAGGCTGAGAACACTCAAAGAGAACTACAAAAATGGCATGAACGGGAGGAAGGTAAGCAACGAGTAAGACAGGAATTGAGAGAGCAGGATGACAATACACAAAGATCACTAAATGCATTTATGGGATCCATTAACAAAGAGCTGAAGGAAGTTAGGGAGACCACAAAGGGAATGATGAATGGAACCCAACAAAAGGAATGGGAGTCCAAGGAAACCATATCCAATCAACTAAGTGATTTGAGAACAAACAGTGAACACCAAATTAAGGAAGTAAAGAAGTCCATACAAGATCTATAACAAAGCTTCAACAAAGAATTTGAAGCCATCAAAGCTGACCAATTAGAAGGAAAAGAAATAAAAAGCAAAGTAGAAAGTCTTGACAGCAGGTTAGACCATGCAGAAGATCGAATCTCGGGGATTGAAGATAGCCTAGATATTACAGAGAAAGAACATACAACCATCCAAGAGAGGTCCAAGAAAAATGATAGATCTATCCAACACTTGGAAGACACCATCAGAAGGCCTAATCTAAGGATAATGGGTGTAGAGGAGCACCTAGAAACAGAAGTTAATGGTCTAGCAAATTTGTTTAACAGGATCCTAGCAGAGAACTTCCCAAACAAGCAAAAACATAGGCCTATTCAGATACAAGAAGCTTTTAGAACTCCAAATAGACCAGATCAGAATAGGACATCCCACCATCTCATTATAATCCACACAGGATTAACTCTGACCAAAGAAAAGATCCTTAAAGCTGTGAAGGAGTAAAGATTAATCACATATAAAGGGAAACCAATTAGAATCACCTCAGATTTCTCAGCAGAGACAATCAAAGCAAGAAGAGCCTGGAATGATGTATGCCACGCGATAAAAACAAACAACTATCAACCAAGAATTCTGGACCCAGCTAAACTCTCCTTCATAACTGAAGGCCAAATAAAAACCTTCCATAGCAAAGAAAAATTGAAACAATACATCTCCATCAAACCAGCCTTATAAAAGATTCTTAAAGATATCTGACACATAGAAAACCAACAAGACCACAATAAAGGCCAAGAAACTGCACCCAAACTGAGAATCCAAGAACCATAGGAAGAACACAGTGTTGCAACCCCTAAGAAGATGGATAACATGGCAGGAACTCCCAAATACCTCTCAGTCCTATCTCTTAACATTAACGGACTGAACTCTCCAATTAAGTGAAATAGACTGTCTAGTTGGATTAAAAAACAAGATCCTTCTATCTCCTGCCTTCAGGAGTCACATCTTGCCCGTAAAAACAAACACATTTTCAATGTTAAGGCTGGAGCAAATTCTACCAAACAAACGGCCCCTATAAAAAGGCGGGAGGTGCAATCCTAATATCAGATAAAATAGACTTCAAATTAAAATTCATTAGAAGAGATAAAGAAGGTCGCTACATACTAATTAAGGTATCTTTCCTTCAGGAGGATATTACAATTCTAAATATCTATTCGCCAAACAATGGAGCACCCACATTTATCCAAGAAACACTATTTTCCCTCAAATCGCACATAGATCCAAAAACATTTATTGTTGGGTATTTTAACACACCACTCTCCCCACTAGATAGATCAACTCGGCAAAAACTCAACAGAGAAACCACAGATCTAAACAGCTGCATAGATCAACTAGATTTAACAGACATCTACCGAATATTTCACCCAGCAGCATCAGAATACACGTTTTTCTCAGCAGTACATGGAACATTTTCTAAAATAGACCACATTTTAGGCCACAAAGCAAACTTGTCCAAATTCAGAAACATTGAAGTTATACCTTGCATTCTCTCTGACCACAAGGGAATAAAATTAGAACTCAACACCAAAAGCCACCAAAGAAAGTCCAGAAACACATGGAGGCTGAACAACACACTTCTGAATCACGAGTGGGTCATGAAATAGATTAGAAAGGAAATTCAAATGTTCATGCTATTCAACAATAATGAGCACACAAATTACCAGCTCCTCTGGGACACAGCAAAGGCAGTACTCAGAGGCAAGATTATACCTCTGAGATCCTACATCAACTAATTGGAGAGATCTGAAACCAACAATTTCATGAGACATCTCAACCTCCTTGAAAAATAGCAGCAAGATAAACACCAATCCAGTAGACATAAAGAAATAATTATAATTAAATCAGAATTAAATGAATTAGAATCCAAAAAAACTATAGAAAGAATCAACAAAACAAAGAGTTGGTTCTTCGAAAAAATTAACAAAATTGACAGACCCTTAGCACATCATATCAGAAAAAAAAGAGAACACACCCAAATAAATAAAATCAGAGATGAGAATGGAAACATCACCACGGAAACAACCAAGATTCAGAACATTAAAAGGGAATACTTCTCAAAACGATATGCTAATAAGTGGGAGAACTTGACAGAAATGGACCTTTTCCTAGCAAATATTGACATGCCAAATCTAATCCAAGATGAGTTAAACCAGCTTAACAGGCCGATATCAAGCATTGAAATAGAAACAGCAATAAGTGACCTCCCAGCTAAAAAAGTCCAGGACCAGATGGTTTTACAGCAGAATTCTACAATGCATTCAAAGCAGAGCTCACACCAATACTCCTCCAACTCTTCAATGAAATTGAAAGAGAAAGTTCATTCCCGAACACATTCTATGAAGCCATCATAACCCTCATCCCAAAACCAGTCAGGGACTCATCAATGAAAGAGAACTATAGACACATTTCTTTGATTAACATTGATGCAAAACTTCTCAACAAAATTTTGGCCAATCGACTTCAACAATTCATCCAAAAAATTATACACCATTATCAATCAGGTTTCATTTCAGGGATGCAAAGCTGGTTCAACATACGCAAATCAATTACTATTATTCATCATATCAACAGGAGCAAGGATAAGAACCACATGGTTATCTCAATAGATGTAGAAAAAGCATTCAACAAGATCTAACACCCCTTTATGATGAAGGTTTGGAAAAATTAGGAATCCATGGAACATTCCTCAATACAATAAAGCCTGTATAGGACAAACATACAGCCAGCATTTACTTAATGTTGAAGAATTGAGGCCATTTCCTCTTAACTCAGGAACAAGACAAGGATGTCCACTCTCTCTACTTTTCTTCAATCTAGTTTTAGAATGCCTAGCTACAGCAATAAGACAAGATGCAAACATAAAGGGGATCCAAATAGGGAAAGAAGAAATAAAACACTCCCACTTTGCAGATGACATGATCTTGTATGTAAAGAATCCCATAGAGTCCACTCCCAAATTACTGAAGCTGATTCAAAACTTTGGCAAAGTAGCAGGGTATAAAATTAACCCCCCAAAATCAATGGCTTTTCTGTATGACAACAATGAGAAAAGTTTGGCTGAAATTAGGAAAGTAACTCCATTTGTAATAGCCCCTCAAAAAATAAAATACGTAGGAATTAACAACCAAAGATATGAAGGACCTCTATGATGAAAACTTTAAAATCTTGAAAAAGGAAATCAAAACAGAACTTAGAAAATGGCAAAACCTCCCATGCTCCTGGATTGGAAAGATTAACATCGAGAAAAGGGCAATACTTCCCAAGGGTATCTACAAATTCAATGCGATTCAAAATTCCAACCTCATTCTTCAAAGAAATAGAAGAGGAAATCCAAAAATTCATATGGAACAATAAAAGACCCCAATAGCAAAAATGCTCCTCAACGGAAAGAACACTGCTGGTGGAATATCAATACCAAATTTCAAACTCTACTCTAAAGCCATAGTAATCAAAACAGCTTGGTACTGGCACAAGAACAGACCTCAGGACCAATGGAATAGAATTGAAAACCCAGAAATGAACCTACAGACCTATCGCCAACTAATCTTCGATAACGGAGCTAAAATAATAGAATGGAAGAAAGACAGCCTCTTCAGTAAATGGTGCTGGCAAAATTGGTTAACTACTTGTAGAAAACTAAAACTAGATCCTTCTATATCACACTGCATTAGAATCAACTCCAAATTGATCAAAGACCTCAGAGTCAAAGCAGACATTCTGAAAACATTACAGGATGGAATAGGAGAAACCCTAGGCCTCCTTGGCTCAGGCCGAAATTTTTTTAATAGAGACCCGAAAACACAACAAATCAAAGAAAGGTTGGACAAATGGGATTGCATGAAGTTGCAGAGCTTCTGCACGGCAAAGGACATAGCTAGCAAGATCAATAGAAAGCCCACAGATTGGGAGAAAATCTTCACTAGCCATACAACGGAGAAGGGTCTCATATCTAAAATATACTTGGAACTCAAAAACTTCAATCCCCCAACAACAAATCCTCAAAGAAACAACTGCCCAATAAATAAGTGGGCTAAAGACTTGAAGAGAAACTTCTCTGAAGAAGAAAGAAGGATGGCCAATAGACCCATGAAAAATGCTCAACCTCCCTAGCCATAAAAGAAATGCAAATCAAAACAACATTGAGATACCACCTCACCCCATTTAGAATGGCTATAATCAAGAACTCTATTAACAACAGATGCTGGAGGGGATGTAGACAGAAGGGAACCTTACTTCATTGGTGGGGGTGTAAAACTTGTTCAACCACTTTGGAAAGCAGTATGGAGGTTCCTGAAAAGACTTCACATAGACCTGCCCTATGACCCAGCAATCCCACTTTTGGGCATTTACCCAAATGTTTACAAACAAGACCACACTAAAGCTACCAGCACCACTATGTTTATTGCAGCATTATTTACCATAGCTAAGATATGGAACCAACCCAGATGCCCCTCAGTAGATGAATGGATAAAGAAAATATGGAATATATACACAATGGAATTCTATGCCTCCATCAGAAAGAATGGCATTTCCCCATTTGTTAGGAAATGGAAAGGAAAAAATTATATTAAGTGAACCAAGCATGGCTCAAAGAAACATAGGTCCCATGGTTTCCCTTATTTGCAATATCTAGTGTATGTATGAGTCAAGCAGGAAAGGTCAGATAATATGATGTTAAGAAAATGAACCCTTAGATATGTATTGTAATGTTTTTTTTCTTGCATGCATATTTGTTTCTAACTCATTTATAAGAGTATTTCTTTGTAGCTTTGGATATCCCTCCCCCACAATATAACCCCTGCTTTCACTATATTTGATGGTATAATTTGTGGAGGAGATGGGGAAAAACAAGTCGTTTAAAGATACAGGTGGACCTGATGCTACTATGAGAAGTACAAGTTGTTATGTCCAAAACAATCTTTACAACTTTGGTGCGGGGGGCTGTGTGGGGGTTGGGGGGAGGCTGGGAAGGGTTGTGAAGGCTAAACAAAGAGGAGGCTGCAGTGCTTGATAAGAAATGTACTCATTATCTTGCCAATGTTGTTGTAACCCCTCTGTACAGTATGTTCACAATAAATAAATAAATATATAAATAAATATGAGAAGAAAAAAAAAGATAAGAAAATCCTCAAAAGGAACCTAGAAAACACTCAGAATTAAATGAAATTCAAGTACATTAGCCTGGATCATTATGAGGGAAATTAGGTGATCATAGACCGACAGAAGCACAAGACAGAAATACTGCCATCATTGCTAACCACAAATGAGGCCAAGCAGAGATCCTGATGGTGCATTAAGAAATGTGGACATAAAAAATGAGCTGGACCTGATATAAGAATGTATTAGGCTGAATTACATGTCGATTATAAGCTTTGAAAATTGTCTCCAGAAATTCAAAGCAACAGAGAGAGAAAGAAAGAGTAGTTAGCAGAGAAGACGGAGAAGTGCTGTCATAGATGAGGCCAAGAAAAGTGAACAGGAAACTATCAGGCTCTTCAGAAAGAGTTAAAGGGCCACATGCTCTGATTGATAATGCTGGGGAAAGGGAAAGAACATTAGGAAAAAAAATAGAAGGGCTAAAAAAAACATTTGAAATATCTGTCACAAAATACACTGAAGTGGAAAACTAGAAAGAGAAACTTCTAGCGTAAAAGCCCCGAAAGACTGCTGAGATCTTCACCATAAATGTAATGCAGAATCATCATGTCTCAATGGAACTGGTGGAGGTGGGAAAAAATACCTTGCAATAGCACCTTTGTGAACTTAAGGGAGGAGCTGAAGAGCAAAGGTGTAGTGAGAAGGAGAAGCAGTTGGCCAGTCAAAGGAACTCTCCTGTGACCCTGCCAAAACAGTTACAGTTTAAGGAGCACATTGAGAAGGAGAGTGGGATTTTGAAAGCAAGTTTGAGAGAAAAGGAGGAGAATAAAGGGGAAGAAGTTTCCAAGGTTCAGAGTACTGTACAAGAGTTAAACAAACTAGAGACCTCAAGATACAGGGAAACATCTGAGCTGATCAGGTGGCTTGGGAGATCACTCTAAAACCAGTGGGATCTCCAGAGCTACTAGTCATTAAAATTAAAGGAAGAAGCAAAAACAGTTCTAATAAGTGTGCAAATGTTGACACTGACCTTATGAAAAAAGCATACAGGCTCAAGCTTTCTGTCAGTTTACATGTAGATATTTGTACCCTGGTAAATTGCCCGAGGCCACTACCTTAAACTGTTCTGAAAACCAGTGGGGCCTTAGCGTGACAATACATTGCAAGGTGTGTAGGTAATTTCCAACAGGTAAATGCTGAAAAGCTGGAACTTATGGAAAGAATTCTTACGTGAGGAAACTCAGATGGTGAATTTGGGAAAGTGGACTTCACAGAGGTAAAGCCTGGAAAATATGGGTATCTATTAGTAATAGTGGACACTTTTTCAGGCTGAGCTGAGGCATGTTATAATTCCTTGATTTGGCTTACCCTTAGCTGTGGGGTCCAAAGATGGCCCTGCACTCATGGCCCAAGTTCTCAATTATTCACTAACACTCTAGGAATAAATTGGAAGTTACAATCAATTTATATAACTCAGAGTTCAAGGCATTAGAAAGAATGAATATGCCCTCAAAGGAAACTAACTAAATTAAATACAGAGACTGTCCATGGCTAGGTGAGCCTCCTCCACTTTGCTTATCTTCGAGCAAGATGTAGCCCTTATGTTAAAGGATTTAATCCCTTTGAAATATTTTAGGGTAGACCACCCCCTTTGGTTCCTAAACTTCGGAAGGCTATGTTAACAGAAATGTCTAACTACAATCTGCAGGCTTTACAACATATTCTTTTATCGACCTATCCTTTGGTAACCAAGGACCACCAGCCACATAAGAAAAACTCCACCTGAAGTGGAGAGGCCAAGATGGCAATGGAACAGCAGGAAAACACCACAGATCTCCCCAACGAAATACAGAGTTTGGATTTCAATGCTCTGTTTCTGCAAGTGACCCACAAAAAAAAGGCGATTACTCAGAGAGATACAGAAAGTGAAAAAAGAAAAGGGAAAAACCTACACAGACAGTAAAGTGGGAAGAACCTTCCCCCACCCTTTGTTGGTGATGGGGCTCCCTGCTGAGCAGCTTAAGTGGTGGAACTTTGTGCCAGGTTGCTTAAGTGTCCTGGCTCTGGACCCTCGGAGGACCACACACCCACAAGCATCCCAAGGCTCACAGAAGTCTCCCAAGGTCCAGTGCCAACCCAGAGAATACAAACTGAAATCTCAGAAGACAGAATCGGCATGAAGATTCCCCTCAACCTCCCTGGCATGGCACCTCTGCCTGGCTGGTGCAAGCAGACCAACCCAGTCAGGATCAGCAGCAGCTGTCAGCAGTGGTGAACGACCCTAGACACGCAGTGTGGCACCTCTGTCCTGCTGGTGTAAACAGCCTAGCCTAACCTGGAACAGCAGCAGCAGCTCTCAGTAGTGGCAAACCATTCAGACTTTGTGCACAATGCCTCTTGGCACTAGCCCACAGGAACAGCCCAGACCAGCCCGGGGTGGCAGTGATAACTGTGGCAGGGACAGCTGCAGTGAACAACTCCAGACCCATGCCGGTTTGTGCCTCTCCATACTGGCCCGCATAAGCAGCCTAGCCTAGCCTGAGGCAGCAGCACTGGTTAACCCCCTGACTCGTGGTAGGGTGGAGCGCCTCTCCATACTGGCTTGCATAAGCATCCCAGCCGAGCCCATGGTGGCAAATGTGGTGAACAACCCCAGACATGACGCAGGGTGTGGGGCTGAACAAGCCCAGAAAAGCCTTATGAACTTTCCTGCCTGGTCTGGCTTTGAACCTGAATACACAGATCTGAGCCTCCTGAGTAATTACAATTACAGTCATTCACACCAGCAGGGTCTAACTCTTGCCAACCCCTTCACTTTTTCTACAATAGATCATTTCTTAGTTCATACAAGGAATCTAAGTAAATACAAGAGGATCGACATAATACCCTGTATTCTATCTGATCATAGTGGAATCAAACTAGTTCTCAATAACAAGACATAAAGTAGAAAAAACTTAAACACATGGAAATGAAACTGCACTAAGTTGAACAATACTTGGGTCACAAAAGAAGTTAAAGAAGAAATTAAAAAGTTCTTACAATTCAGTGAAAATGAAGAAACATCACAAAGGAACCTATGAGACCCAGCAAAAGCAGTCCTGAGGGACAAATGTATTGCTCTCAGTGCACATATCAAGAAAACAGAGACCAAGTAAACAATCTTATGATACAACTAAAACTGCTACAGAAACAAGAAAAAAATTGAACCTCAAGTTGCTAGACAGAAAGAGATAACCAAAATAAGAGCTGAAATTAATGAGATAGAGATTGAGAAAATTATAAATAAAATTAATAAAACAAAAACTGTTTCTATGAAAAAATCAATAAAACTGACAGACCACTGGCAAGAGTAAGAGAGGAGACCAAAATCGATATTATCAGACATATCACAGGAAAAATTACAACAAATATCCAAGACAATCATAAGGAAATAATTCCAGACTCTACTCACAAAGGAAGGAAAACCTAGCAGAGGTGGATGAATTTCTACAGAAATACAAATTGCTATCCCCCCTTTCCTTTTTGGCCCTGCTTCTCCACCATGTATGGTGGGGGCAGCAGTTCGGTAAATAAACTTCTTTTCCTGCCTTCATGGTGTGTGGTATTCTCTTCATAGGCTACTGAATGAAACCTAACTATTTAATATTACATTTGATGCTGTGACTCAGATGATGTTTTGAGTTGGAAATGTTAGAATTTCCTAACCACTTCTTTTCTGTGAACTAAACTGCCTTGAGACACCACGCGAGACTTTTCACCAATACCATTGCTGGCCTTCACATCCACGTCCACAAGACTTCTCTTCTCTGGTGAGTTAAACTACTCTCTACAGCTCTCTGTTGCTCAGTCTCTGTTCAGATGTGGCGACATGCCAGAGAGCTCCTATGGCCTTTAGCTGAAAGGCTGGTCACCTCTGATTCTGAGGATGCTTGGTTAAGGGGTCTTGGCCATTTCTCTCTAAAGCTCTAGGGGAAGCAGGGACATCGCTTCTGCCTGGTCAGCTCTCCTTCACTCACCAGACTGACTCTCCTACACATTTAACAGGGTGCTACGAGTCATGCCCAAGCCATGAAACCCCTCTAAAATGCCTCCTGCGCTACCTGGATAGCCAGAGCACCTAATTTTTTTATGCTTTTCTCAGATTTAGACAATTTTTGCCTCTGCAATGGTAAATGGTCAACAGTCTGTTCACTTTCAGGATCTCTTTGCTCTCTGTTAATCATGTCCAACTTTCTATAACTCTCCCTGTCTTTTCTACAACTATTTGTATTGTGCCATGAAGCGAGGGACATGGGCTGGGTCCAGGGGACCCATTCTAGGTTCCCTCTAAAAGGCTAGCCAAACTAGGCTTGATTTTTTTGTTCAGGTTTTCTTTGCATTTTTTTAGAAATTTGTCATCTTGAGTTCGCCATCTTGGCCAAATGGTGGGTGAAGGATTTGGCCCACTCCAATCCTTACCCTACCACCAAGCTTTCTTCTCCTCCATCCATCTATTCAACTGTGCCTTGCTAACAAGTTGCTCTTTTCACAGACTCTGGTAACTGAGGCCCAACCATCTGATGTGCTTTGTTAGCAAAGATGTCTAAACATTGTTGTCTAAAATTTTAGACTTTGAGTTTTGTCTTTTTTGTTTTGTGTTGTTTAGGCTAGTACTGACTACGTGATTCTAAAATATTGGGCATATCTGTGTTAAGATTCTCCTATCTAACAAGTTTTATCATTGCAGAATATTTGGTCAATTCTTGATAAGGACTAGGTAAGCTCTACTTATTCTATTTGATCTCCTTGTTTCTTTAATTGGAAATAACAAAGGGTTTTAATGACAAAAGTTGCAATTCAAATCCAGCCCAGGCTGAAAAATCCCTAAGACTCCATCTCCCAACTAACCTGCAAAGAGCCAGGCTGGAAGTTGGCTCTAACCTCTTATCTCCAACCAGAAAACACTGCAAGAGTTTCTATAACTCAAAGTGGTAGAGTGCTAGACTTGAGCAGAAGTGCTCAGGGACAGTGCCCAGGAATTGAGTTCAAAGCTCCTTGAATACCACCTGGGACAAACCATCCCACCAACGACACTTAGGATTTGGTAAGAAGGAATCAAGGATTTGATTGGACATGAAAAACAGTGGGGGATACATAAAGCAGCATGGTCCTAATAATGAGCAGGGCCCACTAATCAATGTTGCCCCATGACCTGGCCCACTGGAGTGCATGGGGCATGCCACACAAGTGAGCAGGGCATGCTGATGGAGGGGGTAGGATGTCATCCTCACATGATGAGCTGTGAAGAATTGATTGGGGAACAGGCAGTTTGTGAAGTGATGGTTGAAAACTGTTAGGTAGGAGACCCACTGGAGTGATGGAGGAGTTCAACCTATATATAGGCTGCATGGTCAGAGCAATGGAATTGGAGAAAATCAGGGGAAGACCTGCAACGAAGGAAATGGTGAGACAGCAGGAGGGGAAAGACCTGGGAGAAGAGGAATTTGATGGCGAGCAGGAGGGGAAGGAAGCCAATTGGCCACAAGGCCAGAGAAGTGTAGTGGAGAGGCCTAAAGAGAAGAAGGAAGTGATGGAAGGGAAAAAGGGAAATGAAGGAAAGGTCTTTAAAGAAGGAAGGAATAAGGGAAAAGGAAAAAGCCTTACCTATTGAAGTTTGGAGTGTGGAGATGGTAATTTGGGTGTTTTGCAAACCAATTAACTATGCCTATTGGACGTCTGAGGTTTGGTGGTTGAGGCTGGGCTGTCACTGAGTGTACGGCTCAAGACAAGGTAAATGCACGCCCAGTTCTAGTGTAAATAAAATTATCTTCAATGTGCCTCATTGGATTGCCTTGTGTTTCATGCATTATAAGTGTACAAGTTCACATGTTAATAGTCTCAAAGGCCACGATTTTTGTAAAATGTTATGAGGTCAAAATAGGTTTGAAAAACTCAATGGAACAATGATATCACAATGGCAATATGATGTCACAATATTGAGTGATAATAATATTTTGATGTTATACTTAGTTGGTGATGCCATAATGGTGATGAGGTCACAATAGGTTTATGATATTATAATAAGTAACAATAGGTTTTTTTGTGAAAATACTGTACAGAAGGGTTACAATTACATGGGCAAGATAATGTGTACATTTCTTATCAAGCATTATAGCCTCCTCCTTTGTTTCCTCTTCCCATCCCTTCCTGTGGAGAGCTGCAGGGTCCGTGACCAAAGATGGCGCTGGCTTCCGCCTTCTGCCTTCCCGATGGCGAGTGCTCTCTGTGAAAAACAACTCCTTATATGGCTATGGCTTGGCTACTGGCTTGCTTCCGTGTTTGCGACCCTATTTGTATATGCCGTGTGGCACCTCGGGATTGGCCATCCAGGAGGCTTATAACCGGAGCGCGGGTGCGGGGGAGGGAAAAGCTTTCAGAGAGAAGCTTGCAGACAAGGTTCCTGAATAAACTGCTTTGAGAAGAATCCCGGGTCGTGTCTTCCTTGCTGGTCGAGGCGGTCGTTACAAATGGTGGCCCGTACGGGGAACTAACTCCACAAGGGATTCAGAACTCCTGGCAGTCAGGGTGGTGCACCGGTAAGTTCCCAGGTAAGTGGGAATCCACGATTAAATCAGGCATAATACGGGGCTCTTTTCTGTAGATAAAGAGAGAGCGGGAACCCAGGAAGAAATAAAATACAGGCCTAAAGTGAAAGTAAAAGAAAATAAAATTTTTAATAACTGAGTTGGGCACCACGACGTCACATCCAATTTTCTGGCCCTGGAAGAGCTACTACGCTCGAAAGGACTAAAGTTAAAAAAGGGTACCTTACAGAGGTTCCTTGATGAATGCGATATTGTGGCTCCTTGGTTCATAGTGTCCGGGAGCCTTACAGTAGCCTCATGGGACAAATTAGGGAAGGATTTGGACTTTGCCTATGAACAGGACACATTAAAAACAGGAGTCCGCCCCATTTGGAAATTGATTAGGGGCTGCCTGGAGGACCAGCACTGCTGTGAGGTTATAGAAAATGGACAGTCAGCACTGGAGCAGTTACAGGAGGAGAGGCCAGAGAAGGCGATCAGTGAAAAGGGAGACAGTAGACAGGGCAAAAGGGGACAACTATACCCAGATCTGTCTGAGCTAAAATCGGAAAGAGGAAGTTCCAGCGAGGTAGAGGAGGAAGACGTGAGAGCACTTATTCAACAGATGAAAAAGAGCCGTATAAAAAAGGAGGAACGTAAGCTAAGCCAACCTGTGCTTAATGAGGACATAGAAAGAACTTCCGGTCAGACCCCTTTAGATCCTCCTCCATATCAACATGGAGCCAATGGGCATACTTTTTGCACGGACACTTGGCGAACTGCTCGAGCAGAACTCGCCTTCCCAGTTTTTCAAGACGATAATCAACAGAGATTCCATGAGCCTCTAGAATTTAAAGTAATTAAGTCCCTGGCTGAGTTTGTTCAGACGTATGGGATTACAGCCTCTTTTACCGTAGCTCAAGTGGAAGCTATAAAGAGATACTGCATGACCCCCTCTGATTGGGCGAGCCTAGCATGGGCATGTTTGAGTCCAGGCCAATACTTGGATTGGAGGGCATTTATGCTGGAATTTTGTAATGAACAGGCAGCCATCAATCAAGTGAACGGACACCAGGCTTGGGACAGAGACATGCTCTTAGGACAAGGCCGCTTTGCTAATGCTCAGACAGGTTATCCCCCTGAAGTGTATCAACAGATAAATGATGTTTGCATTAAGGCGTGGAAATCACTACCACATAAAGGGGAAGTTAGCAGCAATCTCACCAAGATCCTGCAGGGGGCTACCGAGCCTTTTTCAGATTTTGTGGCCAGAATGGTGGAAGCAGCAGGCAGAATTTTTGGGGACCCTGACATGGCCATGCCTCTTATAAAACAATTAGTCTATGAGCAATGCACCAAAGAATGTAAAGCCGCCATTACCCCGTATAAACATAGAGGGTTGGAGGCATGGATGAAAGTGTGCAGAGAGCTGGGAGGACCTCTAACTAATGCAGGCCTTGCCGCCGCAGTACTCTAGTATTCAAATAGGCATGGGGGAAACTCTGGAGTGACATCTGGAGCATGCTTCAAGTGTGGCAAGGCTGGTCATTTCAAGAGAGATTGCCCAGAGAGAAAATGAACCAGAAGAGCTGGAGGAGTTACAACGGGCAAACAGCCAGGGCAGTGCCCCAGATGTAAAAAAGGAAAGCATTGGGCCAATGAATGTAGATCAGTCAAAGATGTTAATGGCCAGCCCTTGGGCCCCATCACGCAGCCAAAAAATGGGCAGAGGGGCCCCCGTCCCCAGGGCCCGCAAATATATGGGGCAATGGAGAGCCCAAATGAGGAAATTTCCCAAGAAGGATGGCCTACCCTGAGGCATCCCAAGAACCGCGTAGAGCCACTACAGGCTCGGCGGGACTGGACCTCCGCGCCACCACCAGACTCGTACTAACCCTGCAAATGGGCGTTCAGTTAGTAGAGTCAGATTTTCAAGGTTCTTTGGAACGGGGCACAGTGGGGTTACTAATTGGCTGGTCTTCCGTTGCCCTTAGAGGGCTTAAAATTCACCCAGGAGTTATTGACCCAGATTATACAGGTATAGTTAAAATCATGGTAGAAGCTCCAAAAGGCATTGTAGCAATTTCCCCTGGAGACAGAATTTCCCAACTGTTACTCTTGCCTAGCCTGCTTGAAAAATTTCCTGCCATACAGTCTGAGAGAGGTGGAAAGGGTTTTGGCTCCTCCGGAATTGAGTCAGTGTACCTAGCCCTGGATTTAGACCAGAGACCCACGCTTGAACTGGAGATTGAAGGAAAAAGGATTATAGGACTGTTAGACACAGGGGCCTATCGTAGCATTATTGCAAAAAAGGATTGGCCAAGAGGGTGGCCATTACAGGCCTCAGGACAAACCCTGAGAGGGTTAGGCTATGCCAAAGCTCCTGACATAAGTGCAAGACCCCTCAACTGGAAGGATGGAGAGGGACACTCTGGAAACATCCAGCCTTATGTTTTAGAATTGCCTGTCTCCCTGTGGGGTAGAGATTTACTAAAAGAGATGGGGTTTTGCCTTAGTAATGAATATTCTCCTACCTCAAAGGAAATGATGTTACAAATGGGCTACTGCCCAGGGCAAGGACTGGCAAAAAACTTGCAAGGCTGTAAAGAGCCTATTGATGTCCACCAAAAACTTGATAGACATGGGCTGGGTTTTTCATAGGGGCTGCTGAGGATCAAGTTCGCATTACCTGGAAGACGGAGGAACCGGTATGGGTAGCTCAGTGGCCTCTATCCTCCGAAAAGCTTTTAGCCGCTCATAAACTGGTAGAAGAACAAGTAGCCCTGGGCCATGTGAGACCCTCAGTTTCACCATGGAATACTCCAATATTTGTGATAAAAAAGAAGTCGGGTAAAAGGCGATTACTTAATGATTTTCGTGCCATAAACGCACAGATGCAAATTATGGGCCCTGTACAAAGAGGGTTCCCTTTGCTTTCCGCACTTCCTGCCCATTGGCCTATTATGGTAATAGACATAAAAGATTGTTTCTTTTCTATCCCCTTGCATTCCGCTGATTGTGAGCATTTTGCCTTTACTGTGCCCTCTTGTAACCATGAGGAACCTGACCAAAGATATGAGTGGGTCGTGCTGCCTCAGGGTATGGCCAACAGCCCCACTATGTGTCAGCTGTTTGTTGGCAGGACTATAGCTCCTGTTAAAAAAAGGCATCCAAAACTAAGGGTGGTCCATTATATGGATGACATTTTGATAGCTCATAAGGAAGAGGCTGGGTTACAAAAGGCCTATGCAGAATTGGTTTTTGCCTTAAGGGAACAGGGTCTTTATCCGGCGCCAGAAAAAATACAAACAGGCAGAGTGGTGGAGTATCTGGGAGCCAAGATACGTCCCAGGTCGATCATGCCCCAGAAATTGACCCTGAGAAAAGATAACTTAAAGAATTTAAATGATTTTCAAAAATTGTTGGGGGATATTAATTGGATAAGGGGGTATTTAAAATTGCCAAATTATGAATTAAAACCCTTATTTGATATGCTAAAAGGAGATAGAGATTTAAACTTCCCACGAGACCTGACTGAGAGCACCCGATTTGCTCTCAAAAGGGTGGAGGAGGCTTTAAGTGCCGCCTGTTTAAACAGGCTACAAGATGGCCAACCCTTTGATTTATGCATTCTTCCCACTGAGACCCAACCAACTGGGGTACTTTGGCAAAAGGGGCCGTTGATGTGGTTACACTCTCATGTTTCCCCCGGAAAGGCGCTGGAGTATTACCCTGAGGGGGTAGGGGGCTTAGCTCTGCAAGGAGTTCAACAGAGTTTACAATTTTTTGGAGTTTATCCGCACTCCACCATTGTTCCCTACAGTGCCTACCAAGTTCAGACTTTATGTGCCACTATTGATAATTGGTCCATTTTGAGATGCATGTTTCCAGGAGATATTGATAATCATTTGCCCAAAGACCACCTACTAAGATTTGTAAAGGAACATCCAGTGATTTTTCCAAAGGTAACTGCCCGAAAGCCTATTAGAGGGGCTATAAATATTTTTATGGATGGTATACATTGCAGGTAACCAAGATCCCGTACAGCATCAATTTGTCCCCGGTAACCCACAGATTGTTGAGTTGATGATTGTAATTGAAGTATTTAAAGCTTTCCCCTGTCCCTTTAATTTAATATCAGATTCAGCCTATGTAATAAATGCTTTAAAAATATTGGAAGCGGTTGGTACAATAAAGGCTACCAGTTCTGTTCTAGCTCCCTTTACCCTGCTACAATCCCTTATATGGCAACGCAAGGAACCCTTTTTTCTAATGCATATTCGAGCACATACGGGCCTCCCAGGACCACTGACAAAGGGTAATGCCCTAGCTGATGCACACACTCGTGCTGAGTGGGCGCACCATGCTTCTTCTGTTGACTTAGCAAAAGATTTTCATGCCAAATTTCATGTAAACGCCAGGACTTTACAAAGCCACTTTTCCCTTTCTAGAGCGGATGCACGTCAAGTGATAAAGGAGTGTCCCCGATGTATTATTTACCATAAGCCCCCTACGTTTGGAGTTAATCCACGTGGTTTAAGACCCTTACAAGTATGGCAGATGGATGTAACTCATGTACCTGAATTTGGCCGCTTAAAATATCTACATGTTTCTGTTGACACCTTTTCGGGTGTTGTACTTGCCACCCCCCTGCCAGGGGAAAAGGCTACTGATGTAATATCTCACTGCTTGGAAGCATGGGCGGCCTGGGGAATGCCAAAACAGCTAAAAACCGATAATGGTCCGGCCTATACTGGACAGCGCTTTGTTTCCTTTTGCACTCAAATGGGTGTTACCCTGGTGCATGGACTGCCCTATAACCCTCAAGGTCATTGCACTATCAAGGAAATGTTACAAAAACAAAAAGGGGGAGCTGGACCCCTGATGGCTACAGCAAGACAAAGAATAGCCATGACACTTTTTACCCTAAATTTTTTGAATTTGGTTAACGCTGGTCGCTCAGCGGCGGATAGGAATAACAGTTCCACTCCTTCGGCCTTAGGATCAGCTTTGTGGAAGGATGTGCTCACGGGGCTCTGGAACGGGCCTGACCCCGTGCTGGTATGGGCATGAGGATCTGTTTGTGCTTTTCACCAGAATCGTTCGGATCCAGTGTGGGTGCCCGAATGACTTGTACGGCGAATCCAAGATGAACGGAACCCGGAAGAAACAAAAGATTGCATTGCTGATCATACAGCTCCTGATGATCCAACAGGGACAGGCGGGTAGCGAGATGGGGGATACTGTCTGCATTCCCGAGGCCCATGCCCGTGAGACATGACGCTTCTCTTTTCCCTAGATTTTTCACCACAAATAAGACTCTTAACCTTCCCTTTTACCCAGAGGATAAAAAAATGGCAGGGGTTGGTGAAGCTAGAAATATTAGCTTGATGGGCACACTATGCTTTTGCTTAAGTGATGCGACCCTTAATGGTAGTTGCATAGCCTTGACTCATTCCCCTGCCGCTTATTTTAGATATTTGTATGGGAATCCGGGATCAACTGAGGTTTGGGCAAATGCTACTGGATTTGTTGGTACTGTTTTAGGCAGAGATTATGAAAGCTTAAAGTTAAGCATTGACCCGTGGAGTGTAAAACAACCTAAATGGGCCCCCTTTTGCTTGCCTGACCGTATGGGGGAGGCTTGGCCTTGGACAGGTTGCCAATCACGACAAGTTGTTTGGGCTGATGAGTCTAAGCGTTTTTCATTCTCCCCTAGTGTTTTGTCCAATGCTAGTTTACTATTTAGGGCTGGAATTAATCCCTTTAATAATTGGCTGTTATGTGGTCTTAATGGAAGTTGCTTGCAGGCCGAACCTATAGTTATGTTGCAAGGGGGTCACTTTTTTATAGCAAACATGACTTGCAATTTGACTAGTACTCCCTGTACTGTGGGTGCCAATTGTCATTTTAGTAAAAATTATACGGTATTTAGCTATCAGCCTACCTCCGTGTGTGTGGTTTCCCCTTTTGTGTTCTTGGTAATTAACAACACCTCTGTATGCTCAGATGATGTGTGTGCTTGTACTAATGAAACCTGCTATTATGCTACCTGCTGGAGTTCTCAGTATCCGTTAGCTATAGTTGCATGCATTCCTCATTGGGTGCCTGTGCCAGTAGATGCTTCTCAAGCTGTAACCTTGTTTAGGCATAAGAGAGATTTTGGCATCACTGCGGGCATTGTAACTGCTATAGCTGTGGCTGCTGCGGGTGCGACGGCTGCCGCTCTCGCCATGTCACATACTGTGCAGACAGCTCAGACTTTAAATAACTTGTCGGCTACTACAGCCAGAGCTCTGGATTTACAACAAGTGGCCAATGCACAATTAAAAGGAGGACTGATGCTGTTAAATCAAAGGATTGACCTTGTGCAGGAGCAGGTTAATATCCTGTGGCAGTTGGCTCAGCTGGGATGTGTTCAAAAATATGAAGGGCTTTGTATTACCGCTGTTCAGTATTATAAGTATACCCAGGCAGAAAATTTGTCTAAACAACTGTCAAGTTATCTTTTAGGCAACTGGACAGGGGAATTCGACCAATTGATGTTACAGCTACGATTGGCCATTGTTGCGGTAAAATCCACCCGGATGGATGATGCCCTGTTACAAGATGTTTCCTCCTGGATTTTGACAGCTGTGGATCATTTGAAGGAGTAGGCGGGAATGGGCTCCCTTATCTATATCCTGGCATTGGTGATCTTGCTGTGCCTGTGGTGCATATGACGGATTAGGAGCTCGCAGCGCAGCAGTATGGGTAAGGTGGTCCAGGCCTTCACTGCCATTGAGGCCGGACAGTCCCCCTATGCATGGCTTGCCATGTTAAAGGAATAGCACAGGGTGTAAGGCAAATGCACTGCACTTGGGAATCACTTCCCGGCGTGAGCCCAAGAAGAGCATGTTGGGTTGCAAGTGGGTTGATGTCCAAGATCCCACCTCTGCAAAAAAGGTATCAGACAGGCCTGGTCGTCACTGGGGAAGGCGCCCCTCAGGCGAAGACCAGTGCAGGGTCCTCTCATTAATGTTTTAAGCAGAGGCCCAACCTCTACTCTTACCTGTCGCTTAATAAAATAAAAAGGGGGAGCTGTGGAGAGCTGCAGGGGCCCGGACCAAAGATGGCACTGGTTTCCGCCTTCTGCCTTCCCGATGGCGAGTGCTCTCTGTGAAAAACAACTCCTTATATGGCTATGGCTTGGCTACTGGCTTGCTTCCGTGTTTGCGACCCTATTAGTATATGCCGTGTGGCACCTCGGGATTGGCCATCCAGGAGGCTTATAACCGGAGCGCGGGTGCGGGGGAGGGAGAAGCTTTCAGAGAGAAGCTTGCAGACAAGGTTCCTGAATAAACTGTTTTGAGAAGAATCCCGGGTCGTGTCTTCCTTGCTGGTCGAGGTGGTCGCGACACCTTCCCATACTTACCTGGCAGGGGAAATACCATGATCACACAATATGTTTATGATGTCAGTTATGATGTCCGTTCCGCCCAGGAGAAAGTCATCCCACCCAGGCAGAAAAAACTCCGCCCACAGAGAAGTTACTTACTTCACCAGTTAAACACAGCCAGAGACTACCCCTCCGGAAAACAGCCTAGACAAACAATTGAAATTCAGTAATCATAAACCCCGAGAAAAGCTCCAAGCTGGGCTCTGTGAGTGTCTCAGGATTTAACCCCTCAGGGAAAAGCTACTGTTTGCTGAAAGACCTCAACCCTAAACAGAACCTAGCCTCATCACAACATCTCCAAATTAGTGGAAACAGCCATCTTCCTCTTTTGTGATACTCCAAGCAGATCTCCCTCCCACTGAACTAGCCTGGGAGGAGGATGAAAAAACATGCCTAACACAGAGCAGTTTCTGCTGGCCCAAACTGACTTAAGAAACCAATCAAGCCATAAGAAAACCCCACAAGCAGAACCAAGACTCCACCAAGAGACTTGTTATGGACACAGAGGAGATACAGGGTCTTCCCATTCAGCCTCCCCCCCCAAAAAAATTAAGGAACTCTTTTTTGAAACTTTTCTTAAATTTTTATTTTTTTTAAATGTTTTCTGTTAAACTTTTTTCTCATAATTTTTATTTTTGGTGTGCGTGTGTGTGTGTGTGTGTGTGTGTGTGTGTGTGTGTATGTGTGTGTGTGTGTGTGTGTGTGTGTGTATGTGGGTGTGTTTGATCTCTTTGGACCTTTTGGGCCTTTTTTATTGTTTTCATTTTTTCTCTCTCTTTTTTTTTTACATGACTTAATTGCTGTTCTGCTCATCCCGATATATACCTGTAGTCAATTATTAGACTTTATCCCCCATTGTGTACATACTTAATCCAGAAATTTATTACTCAATTCACAACCTCTTAGGCTTAAATTCTTTAAGATCAGTATCACCTCTTTATGCCTACATAATTATCAAGTAACTAATTTTAATTTTTATTATTTTTTTACTTTAATGTTTCCTTTCTATCCCTCCTTCCACTCATCCTATCCTTTTCTTCTGTCAATATCATTTCTTTAAAAGTACGTAATTTTAAGTGTTTCACTTGTTAAATTTAATTTTTGTTTTTCCAATTTTCTTTTTTTTTTATTTCTCTCCTGTCAATCTGTCCAATCCATTTCCCTCTCTGAGATTAGGATTTGGTTAAATTTACTCTCCTTTTACCCCTCCACATCCCTCTAGTCCTATTTGTCCCCACATTTTTCCCTAAATCTAATAATTTCTGGATTGCCAAATCTTTTTTTGCTGTTTGTAGCCCATTAATACATAGTTGTTTTATGTTGAATAGATTGTATCTTTTGAATTAGATTGTATCTGCAGCCATTTTGATTGTGCAACCACAGGACTCTGGTTGATGCTTGTCTTAAAATAGTGTTCTAGCACAAAATTGGTATTACTTTCATACCAAATGGGCAGAACAAGCCGAAAAGAACAATAAAATTGGCAAGTCCAGGTATCTCAACTCCCACTCATGTTAAGCAGGTCACAGAATTGTTAATGAATAATCCAGAGGAGTTCCATAAAAACCGTACAAACGCTACTGGTAAACATGGTGAATTAAATGATTGAAAACTTGCAAAGGACTCAGTGTGAGCATGATAGGGAGCGAGAGGAGGCAAACAAAAATTCATACAAGAATCTTTTAAGCATTAGGAAGCTACTTAAAGATTAATGCAGGAATTGCATAAGCAGGTTGAGAATAGTCAAAGAGAAATACAGGAAATGCGTGAGCAGGCTGAGGACAGCCATAGAGAATTACTAGAATTGCGTGAACTTGACTAAACTAATCAAAGAGTAATACAGGAATCATGAGAGCAGGATGAGAATAGACAAAGATCAATAGAGGCATTCATGGAATCCATAAACAGACAGCTGAAAGAAGTCAGGGAGATCACAAATGGAATGCTGAAAGGAGCAAGACAGGGAAACCATAACCAATCAACTAAGTGATTTGAGAAACTGAACACCAAATTAAGGAAGTAAAGAAGTTCATACAAGATCTAAAATAAAGCTCCAACAAAGAATTTGAAGCCATCAAAGCCGACCAATTAGAAGAAAAAGAAATAAAAAACAAAGTAGAAAGTCTTGAGAGTAGGTTAGACCATGCAGAAGATTGAATCTCAGGGATTGAAGACAGCCTAAATATTATAGAGAAAGAACATACAACCTTCTAAATCAAGTCCAAAAAATATGATAGATCTATTCAACATTTGGAAGACACCAACAGAAGGCCTAATCTGAGGATAATGGGTGTAGAGGAGCACCTAGAGACAGAAGTTAATGTTCTAGAAAATTTATTTAACAGAATTCTAGCAGAGAAATTCCCCAAAATGCAAAAAGATAGGCCTGTTCAGATACAAGAAGCTTATGGAACCTCAAATAGACCAGATCAAAACAGGACATCCACGGTCACATTATAATCTGCACAGGATCAATTCAGACCAAGGAATGGAGCCTTAAAAATCTCAAGGAGAAAGGAACAATCCCATATAAACAGAAACCAATTAGAATCATCCCAGATTTCTCAGTAGAGCCGATTAAAGCAAGAAGAGCCTGAAATGGTATATGCCATGCGATAAGACAAACAACTGTCAACCAAGAATACTATACCCAGATAAACTCTCCTTCATAACTGGAGGTGAATGAAAAACCTCCCATAGCAAAGAAAAATTGAAACAATATATCACCACCAAACCTGCCCTACAAAAGACAAAAGTGTCCTACACATAGGAAACCAACAAGACCACAGTAAAAGCCAAGAAACAGCATCCACGGGAATAAAATTAGAACTCAACACTAAAAGCCAAAAAAGAAAGTCCTGTACAACATGGAGGCTGAACAACACACTGTTCAATCACCAATGAGTCATGGAAGAGATTAGAAAGGAAATGCAAATGTTCATGATATTAAAAAAAATGAACACAAAAATTACCAGCTCCTTTGGGACACAGCAAAGGCAGTACTCACAGGCAAGTTTATAGCTTAGTGGTCGTACAACAACAAATTGGAGAGATCTGAAACCAACAATTTAATAAGACATCTGAACTCCTTGAAAAAGATCAGCAAGATAAACCCTAATCCAGTAGATGGAAAGAAATAGTTAAAATTAAATAAGAATTAAATGAATTAGAAACCAAAAACATCATAGAAAGAATCAACAAAACAAAAAGTTGTTACTTCGAAAAAATTCACAAAATTGACCGAACTTTAAGCAAATCTTATCAGAAAAAGAAAAGAACTCACCCAAATTTAAAAAAAAAATCAACTCAGAGATGCGAATGGAAACATCATCACAAAAACAACCAAGATTCAAAAAATTATAAGGGAATACTTTTCAAACCATTATGCGAATAACTTTGAGAACCTGGCAGAAATGTAGCTTTTCCTAGCAAATCTTAACATGCCGAAACAAACAAGATGAGTTAAATCAACTTAACATGCCCATATCAAGCATAGAAATAGAAACAACAATGAGTCCTCCCATCTAAGAAAATCCCAGGACAAGATGGATTCACAGCGGAAATATATAAGGCCTTCAATGTAGAGCTCACACCAATACTCCTCCAACTCTTCAATGAAATTGAAAGAGAAAGTTCATTACAGAATTCATTCTATGATTCCATCAGAACCCTTATCCCAAAACCAGGCAGGGACTCATCAAGGAAAAAAAACTGTAGACCCATTTCTTTGATGAACATTGATGCAAAACACCTCAACAAAATTTGGGCCAATCAATGTCAACAATTCATCCAAAAAATCATACACAATGATCAAACAGCATTCATTTCAGGGATGCAAAGCTGGTTCAATATATGCAAATCAATTAATAAAATTCATCACATCAACAAGAGCAAGGATAAGAACCACATGGTTATCTCAATAGATGCAGAAAAAGCACTGACAAAATCCTACATCCTTTTGTGATGAAAGCTCTGTAAAAACTATGAATCCAGTCAACATTCCTCAATACAATAAAGGCTGTATATGACAAACCTATAGCCAGCATTATAGTTAATGGTGAAAAACTAAAGCCATTTCCTCTGAACTCAGGAACGAGACAAGGATGTCCACTCTCTCCACTTCTCTTCAACTTAGTAATAGAATGCCTAGTTACAGCAAAAGACAAGATGCAAACATAAAAGGGCTCCAAATAGGGAAAGATGATGTAAAACTCTCCTTATATGCAGATGACATGATGTTGTATTTAAATAATCCCACCAACTCCACTCCGAAATTATTCATGCTGATTCAAAACTTTGGCAAAGTAGCAGGGGAAAAATTAACTATCAAAAAATCAATGGCTTTTCTGTGTGCCAACAATGAGAAAAGCATGGCTGAAATCAGGAAAACAACTCAATTCATAATAACCAATAAAAAATAAAATACCTAGGTATTTTATGAGAGGATCTTTATGATGCAAACTTTAAAAACCTAAAAAAGGAAATAAAAATGGAACTTAGAAAGTGGAAAAACCTCCGATGCTCCTGGATTGGCAGAATCAACATCGTGAAAATGGCAATACTTCCCTAGGCTATCTACAAATTCAATGTGATGCTTATCAATATTCCAAACTCATTCCTCAAGAAAATAAAATAGGCAATACAAAAAATTATGAAACAATAAAAGACTCTGAATAGCGTAAAAGATCATTAACAGAAAGGAAAGTGGTGGAGGAATATCATTACCAAATTTCAAACTCTACTACAAAGCCATAGTAATCAAAACAGCTTGGTACTGGCACAAGAACAGACCTCAGGACCAGGGGAATAGAATTGAAAACCCAGAAATGAAGCCACAGACTTATAGCCACCTAGTCTTCGATAAGGGAGCTAAAAAATAGAATGGAAGAAAGAGCCTAGTCTGTAAATGGTGCTGACAAAATTGGTTAATCACTTGTAGAAAACTAAAGCTAGATCCATATATATCACCCTGCATAAGAATCAACTCCAAATGAATGAAAGACCTCAGAGTCAAAGCAGACACCCTGAAAACATTGCAGGACTAACTAGTAGATAATTTATGTGTCATTGGCCCAGGCTGAAATTTTCTTAATAGAGACCCAGAAGCACAACAGATCAAAGAAAGGTTGGACAAATGGAGTTGCATGAAATTGCAGAGCTTCTGCATGGCAATGGACAGAGCTAGCAAGAACAATAAAAAGCCCAAGTATTGGGAGAAGATCTTCACTAGCCATACAACGGACAAGGGTCTCATATCTAAAATATACCTGGAACTCAACAAATTAAATCCCCCAACAACAAATCCTCAAAGAAACAACTCCCCTATAAATAAGTGGGCTAAAGACTAAAGAGAAACTTCTCTGAAGAGGAAAGAAGGATAGCCAATAGATACATGAAGAAATGCTCGACTTCCTTAGCCATAAAAGAAATGCAAATCTAAACTATACTGAGATCCCACCTTACCCCAGTTAGAATGGCTATAATGAAGAACTGTAATAACAACAGAAGCTGGACAGGATTTCGGTGGGACTGTAATCTTGTTCAACCATTTGGAAACTAATATGGAGGTTCTTCAAAAGACTACATATAGAGCTCCCCTATGACACAGCAATCCCACTTTTGGGCATTTACCAAATAATCACAAACAAGCCCATACTAAAGCTAGCAGCACCACTATGTTTATTGCAGTATTATTTACCATACCCAAGATATGGAACCAACCCAGATGCCCCTCAGTAGATGAATGGATTGATTAAAATGTGGCAACAATGCTTGATAAGAAATGTACTCGTTACCTTGCCCATGTAATTGTAACTCCTCTGTACGGTATTTTACAATAAAAAAATGTGGTATATATATATATATATATATATATATATATATATATATACATATATATGTATATATACATATATACACACACACACACATATACACACACACACACACACACACACACAGACACACACACACACATATATATATATACAATGGAATACTATGCCTCCATCAGAAAAAATGGCATTGCCCCATTTGTTAGGAAATGGAAAGCCTTGGAAAATATTATGTTAAGTGAATTAATCCAGGGCCAAAGAAACATAGCTTCCCTGGTTTCCCTTATTTGCAATAAGTAGTATATGTCAGTGATAAACACCATCTCTCAGACAAGTTGATGGTCGGTGAAATGAACACCAGGATAAGGACTCAAATGGTTTTTCTTTCTTCCTGTTGTTTCTAGCATATTTACAAGATGATTTCTTTGTTGCTTTTTATGTCCCTCCCCCAAGATATAACCTGTATTTTTACTGTATTTGGTATAATTTGGGGAGGGGAAGGAAAAAACTAATTGGGATACATGTGAACCCATTGCAACAATGACATGTACAAGACATTATGTCGAAAATCGAACTTTACAACTTTGGCGCAGGGGGCGGGGGGGGGGTGGCAGAAAGGGAGATGGGAAGGGATGGGAAGGGGAAACAAGGGAGGAGGCAACAATGCTTGATAAGAAATGTACTCATTAGTTTGTTCATGTAATTGAAAACCCTCTGTATATATTTTCACATTAAAAATCATGAAATAATAAAGTAAAAATCCATGCCATTTTTTTTTTGCCTGTCGTGGGGCTTGAACACTGGGCCTGGGCACTGTCCCTGAGCCCTTCAGCTCAAGGATAACACTGTACCACTTGAGCAACAGTGCCGTTTCTAGTTTTCAAGAGATATATTGGCGAAAAGAGTCTCACAGACTTTTCTGCCCAGGCTGGCTTTGAATCACTATCCTCAGATCTCAGACTTTTGGGTAGCTAGGATTTCAGGCATGAGCCACCAAAGGCCATATTCAAGACAAGTTTAAAAAAACAAGCTTATTGAAACTTCTGGATTTTTCTAATAAACAATGTTATTTGTTCAGCATTAATTTGTAACTATGAGTAATTTTTAGATGTAACTAGGAATTTTTTAAAAGAATCAAATATGTTTTACTATTACTCAGTATCTCACAAAAACCCACTGTAATTGACTTTCCCCAAAGGCAATTATTACATACTATATTACTCATTATTATTATTACACTCTATATTATATATAGTGTGAAGTGAAAATAGTTTGGACCATTTCGTATAAATTAGCACTATGTTAGATGCTACTTTAGCACTATAAATTCACAACTCTTATTTTAAATGAAGGAAAGAAGATTTTTGAGTTAAAATGAAATATAAATGTACAATGTGTCCCAATTGAATAAAAAATTCTGAGTTCATACAGACAAAAATATTTTCTTTCCACTAAAGACTTTGAAGTAATACCGTTGGAAATAGTGAGGCAAGAGGAGGAAGAATTAAAATCATGTCAAACAATGTCTGTTATTCTGCTATCCCCTCCACTATGAAGACCTGCCCATTCCCAGTTGTCACAAAATTTCAAATGTCTCTCTTAGAATCTATTTGGAATAATTCTAAATCATTGACTATTTTTGTAATTTCTGTTATATGAAATAAAATATTGACACAAAACAATTGAAATAAAATGCACACATATATTGAAGTCACCACAACTGAAAAAACAACCAACGAAGTAGAAGTCCCCCAGGAACAAAAACATGTTGTGCTCAGTTTTTTTAAGCACAAAAACCTCAAATACATGTTAACTTGGAGTAGAGACATAAAGATAACTGTGTCTCAGAAATATGGTTGCATTAATTTGTAATTAAATTCATCTAGTGAACCTAATGTAGCAAATCCCTTGAATGGATCAAATTGTTTAAAATGAATGTGACTGTATGTGGAGTGAGATCTGCACATATTTAAAAGAATAAAATAACAAAATCATGACATACTTAACAAATTCAGAAAAGCAATGAATAAGTCCAATATTATCCATATTGAGAACGAATTCCTACTGATTTAACAAGAAAAAATATGTAAATAATAGAATCTGAGCAGTGTACATGAGTGTATATAACTTTAAACTACTCCAAATTACACTGTGTAGATGACTGAATGTGGGTAATCTAAAGGAGAATATCAACACATGAGATAAATGAAATTAAAAGTCTCATGAAAAGAGAGAAGTATTTTCTGGAAAATAATAGCTTAACAAATGGTGGTCAAAATCTTTCTAGTACGGACAAAATTGCATACTTTTTTATTTAGATCCAAAAAAAGATCCCAGTTTCTCAAGCTGATTTGAAACTTGGGCAAAGTAGCAGGATACATCTGTAACATTATTATGGATGTTGACTCTGGCATGGAATTCATTTCATTTTTGATCTGACAAATGAATAAATGAAATAACATAACTTCTCCAACTAAATATCAAACCTAATTAAACATATCACCAGAAAAGTCATTATGTAAGCCATATTGCAACTGGGGTAAAAGAAAAATCTGTCATAGTGAGTCTGTATTTATTGTAAATGTTCATGTTTTTTCATAAATTATTTCCTTTAGTTTGCATTTTTCAAACATTATGTTACATGATGTATATCTTGGTAACTAATTTTGGATTCCTCCTTAAATTTTGTTCTGAGTATAATGTCTCTCTTCTGTTCCTAACCCATGAAATGATGTTGATGCCAAAACATTCTAATAACCACTGTTTATAATACACAAAATCTCATAAGCATGACACCAGTAAGCATTGATTAACATGTTGATACCAGTGTCTCATGACTTATGAGGACTATCTTCATGAGTTGCATTGTACCTAGATTCCACAGTCTAAATTTAGCCACTGCTAAAAAATGTTTATATCTTTATTTGTCACCCATCAGAGATTAAATCTGAGTATAAAGCCTAAGGAAAATGATAAAGTAAGAATTTAGATTTTCTGGATATAAAGTAAACAAAATGCAGCATAGAGTAACTCACTGGTTTAAAGTCAAGCCATTTCACCAAAACAGTCTAAGCATTACCTTACAATGTGTATTATTCTCATGAAGGGAATGGGGAATATGAGAAGAGGACTAACCAAGCACTGTCTTCAAATAGATATAATTTGGATTTATCTCTATATTTTGCTATAAACATTTCTGATAAAAAACTGTTTGAATAATTGATTTATAATATATCCTAGTTTCATATACCAAATTACATTCAGAAAATGGGATATAACAATTAACTAAAGAAAGTCCTGGCAGAAAAAAATGGCACCTCTATACTATGTGACACCCAATTCTGAGGTGTTTCATTATGCCTCCATTTAATGAATGTGATTGTTTAAATGTTTCATAAAGTACTAATTAAAATTAATCAGTGTATTATAATCTAATTGTTTCCAATTTTATCCGAGAATCATTTATGAACTTCCCATTCAATCATGACATACATCACATTCCATTGGTATTCATATGGATAGGAATGTGTTTCTTAGGATCTTCTGCCATTTGGAGGTGGCAGGACCAGGATTCAAACATGGGCTCCAGCTCCCAGCACTTCAACCCGAGGATAGGGAACTCACTGGGCCTTCCAAGAACATCAGCAAGACCAATGATTAGGCAGGCACCAGTGGCTCTCAGAAGTCCTCCTTGATACTTACAAGGTTGTGATAGGAGGATCATGGTCAAAGTCACCCAAGGCAGAAAAGTCCTAGAGAGCCCTGTCCAACTTCAGTGTAACAAAGCCAGAACTATAGCCATATGACTCCAGTGTTAGAGGGCTAGCCTTAAGTAAAGCAGCTCAAGGACTGTGCCCAGATCTTGAGTTCAAGGTCCAGGAGTGTTAACAAACAGATATACACAACAATCTGTGCAGCCATCTACCTGAAGCAGGTCACCCTCAGCAGCCTTTATTTACATTTTATTATGAGGCCAATGCAGGAACAGTCACAAACCAGGCAGGGGAAGAGAAGATCAGGTTTCTTAGAAGTAACCAGTATTCAGAAAACTAAAATTGGAGACATAAAATGGTAGCATACTTATGTAAAAACAACCATTAAGAAAAGGACGAGGGGGCTGGGAATGTGGATTAGTGAGAGAGTGCTTGTCTAGTATGCAAGAAGCCCTGGGTTTGATTCCTCAGTAGCACATTCAAGAAAAAGCCAGAATTGGTCTTGGATGTCAGGAGGAAAGAAGAGAACACTCCCCAGTCATGAGGCCTTCTGCAGTGTGCCAGGACACCAACATGGTCTTCACACAACCACAGAGCAGGAAGACTGTCTCCCACTTCTCAGGCAGCCGAGGGCCCCAGAGTCAAGAGGGCAGAGCCAGGTTATAACTCAGGTATTTGGAGTCAGATAAGAAAGGGCCCTGCCTCTCCTTGGACTGGGGATTTACATTAATGATGTGGAGAATGAAGGAAGGTGAATGGACTGGCAGAGGTAGAAGAAGGGCCTTCAAATCTGACAGATGGAGAGTCAAAAACCCACTCCCTAAGACCAAAGAGCAAGGCTCTCTATTGTTAACCTGAAGATAGCCTGAGGTTCCCTTCACCTGAGGAAGGAAGGTTAATTAGTCATTGTTTGAAGAAGCTGAGAAAATCCTGACCCTGGTGTAACTCTGACAAATGTTTCAGGTTTCCCCTCATTGCTGGCCGCGTCTGGAATGAAGTGGTTTTGCAGCTCACTTCCCTGTTGAGTGTGTACATTCTGCCTCCTAATCCTGTAGGCCTAGGTCTCTTTGCCTAGTCTGGCTTTTGAAACTGTTTTCTGCCTTCAAATATTGTTACACTGGAGTTCTTCCTGCTAACAGGACTAGGGCTTGGAAGCTGAGAACTTCATTTGAACCCAGGATTGGTCAATGATGTTTATTTCCTGCTTTTATAACTCAAGAACTCTAAGAAAATTTAGAGTGCAAGCAACTTCTCATTACCAAGGGAGACACAGGAAGCTCTTGAATATCTGACCTTTCAGCAGTAGAAGTCAGAGTGTCATAGACTTTCCAGCCCTGGCTAGCTTCATCCTGTGATCCTCAGACTTCAGCCTCCTGAGCTAGGGTGATGGGCATGAGCTACTGGTGCTCTCCTAGGTTCAGAACTGTAATAACTTTTGCATTACAAGTCAACTCCGTATCACAAAGGGCTTGGGCAGCATATTAGGCCTTTCAACATTGGACCTTTCAGAAACGTAGGACACAAGTTTATAATGCTAGAGTCTGAGAGGATGGGCATATGGATGGACTACACTTGAACCTTGAGCTCTAACTCCAATTCTGATGTACGTGAACAATCATTTTTCCAGAGTATATTCCAATTAGCAAAAAGGAAAAGGACTTTGCTTAACCCTCACTTTTTTCCAGTTTTGTGTCTCAAACTCAAGCATGAGCACTGTCCTTGAGCCCTTCAGCTCAAGGTGAACACTCTACCACTTGACCCACAGGACCACATGTGGTCTTTTTGTGGTTCATTGGAGATAAGAGTCTAACAGGTTTTCCTTGCCTAAGCTGTCTTTGAACTGTGATCTTCAGATCTCAGCCTCTTGAAAAGCTAAGGTTCCTGTTATGAGCCACAGGCATCTGGCCTCTTGTTTTTGCCAGACCTGGGGCTTGAACTAAGGACCTAGGTACTGTCTCTGAGCTCCTTTTTCTCAAGCCTAGCGCTGTACCACTTGAGCCACTCTACAGCTTCTGGCTTTTTCTGAGTATGTGCACTGAGGATTCAAACCTTACCATTCATGCATGCTGAGCCAGCTCTCTACCACTAAGCCACATTTCTAGCCCCACCCTTACAAATTTATTCTTCAACTTGACTATCCCCAAGAAATGGCTTGTGAGTATAAATCATCTAAAAAATTCCTATAGGAAGGTTCTAAAGATAAAGAAGACAAAGTTCATACTTGGAAGAGAGTCTAAACATGTGAAGACTGTGACAAATGCTTCCATTTAATTATGTATCATATTTCAACACTTAATAAAATATTAATGAAAAACCAGTCAAGGTCTTAAATTATTGTGTATAAATTTATAATAGATATACAACATGTACTAAATATTATGTGTATAATAATACTAAATACAATAAACAATAAGTAAATGAAAAGTAAAAAACAAAATACAAAATCAAAAAAAAATTATAATATATGTAATAAACATATATTATATATAATATAATATATAATATATTATATGTAATAAACATACTTATGTAAATATATATCATATATTACACATATATAGAAATAGTTTTTCCATTGCAGGGCCTTCATTCAGATGCTGGGAACTCTAGCCTGAATTTTTTTCCTCAAAGACAGTGAGCTTTGCCTTCACCCATGGTGCAAAAAAGTTACCTGGATGTTGAGATCAATACCAGCAATGATGGAAATACTGGCCCCAGTTCCAAGACAGTGACTTAATTTTTTTAATGGAAGCAGTTATGTTTATTCAGTTACATAATGAACATTTTAAAAAACACACTGTAGAATTTTGTACATGGATTCAGACACCTTTCTTTTACCCCCAAAATGCTTGTCTGAGCACTACTTTTTTCATTTTTTTATTGTAAAAATGTTGTACAGAGGGGTTACATTTAAATGAGCATGCTAATGAGTACATTTCCTATTGAGCATTGTTGCATCCTCCTTTGTTTTCCCCCTACCATTCCTTCCCTCCCATCTCCACAACTACTCCCCCTGCTGAGCTCCGTGACTTAATTTTTATTTTTGGATTTGCATGAGGTTTGAACTCAAATAGTGGCAAATCTTCACTTTCCCTCACATTGCTACATATTTACCAAGACCCTAAGTTCAAATCCCAGGTTAGGAAAGAAAACTGGTAGAAATTCAAAACAAGGGCTTTGTTTCTTTTTTAATTTAGTTAAATAATTAATTTTTTTTTTATTTATTCTTTATTTTGCCAACACGGGGCTTGAACTCAGGTCATGGCAACTCTGCCTCAGCTTCAATCGCCCTAGGGTGGGGCACCCTCAGACCCATAGTCAATCCAGGGATCCTAGGCCCAGAGGGCTTTCAGGAAGAAAAAATAAACGTAGCATAGCACAAAAAGTGGCAAGCTGCAGAAGGCTGAGGGTTTTACATTTTTTTCTTTGCACAGTGACCATTCTGGGTCTGAATAACATGGCTGCAAAGTGGACCTGAACTGCCATACCTGAAGGCTGGCTTGCTATCAGGGAATCCATAGGCCAACCTGTGAACATAGGCCCAGGGTACAAATCCCAGTACTGACTTCTACCAGTGGCAAGAGATCACAAAAGACTAGTTCCTATGCATAGGAATACCAATTGAAAGAATAGTTCATGCTTCGGTCTAGTCTAAAATTGGATGCAATAATCCTAGGATGCTGATTGAACTTAATTAATAGGTTATTATGCATGAAAAGAATAATATTACTTCAATGGCGATAAAATAAATGCTTAAGAGTTGGTAGGAATGTAGTAGGTGCCATTCAATCATAGATAGATGGCTCTTGTGCTCCTTACTAATATATATTTATTTGTATACCACACTCTGCCTATACATGCATCACTGTTTTGGCCAAACCTGGGACTGGATCTCAGCACCTGGGACCCACTTCACAGCTTCATTGCCTAAAGGCTGCCATGCTGACACTCATCCATTCATGAATTGGGCTTGCTAAACCCTGAGTTCACATCCCAGCACTGCCAAAAATTTAATGTTTCCTTTTCTGTGAGAGTCCTGGGAGTCAGGCATGATGGAGAACATATTTACAAATCTGGATGCTGTGATAATATGTAAATAATGTAATAAATGTTAGAGGGGTCATCAGAGTCAATGAAATAAATGGTAAATCAATTAATAAAACAAGAAATAAAATGAATAACCACACCCAACAAAATATGGACTGACTATGTGTATGGAAGTATAAATCCTATCTTTAAAATGGATATAAAGAGTATGTTTCCCAGCTCTTAGGCTTGAATTCAGGCCTTGGGAACAGGCTTGACTTTCTTGTCTTCAAGCATGTTCAGAATCCCTTCTGTCGCGGTGCTGCATATATACCCAGACCTTGAGTTCAAATCCCAGGCCTGGCAGAAAAAATGTCAATGAATTGCAAACCAAGGAACTAAATATACTTTTTTAATTGAGGGCTATTGGAGAAGCCATTGTCCCACACGGCAACATAAGCCTACATTTCGAATATCGTCATGCCACTTCCAGATGGTGGGAGATCCTAAGAAATTCGTTCCCATCCACAGGCATAATGATGGAATGTTATCGATATCAAAGTTGAATGACATACTCATGAATGATACTTGTACACAATTAGACTTCATGATTTCAGTCAGCTGATTGATTTTATTTAATATCTTATGAAACATTAAAAGAATACTATTTCTCACAGGGACTCAATAATTTCAGGACACTGATTTACTTAATAGTTTATTGAAGATAAAAATAATAACATCAATTACATGGAGGCATAATAAATACACAAGAATTGGTAGGAATGTAGTCTATATAATTAAAAAATTGATAGACATCTCTGGCACTCTGTAAAGATATATATATATATATATATATATATATATATATACATTTTTTATTTATTTATTAGTGTACTACGATCTGCGTGTCAATCTGTTCATATTTTGTCAACCCCTGGTGCTTGATCTCAGATCTTGGGAACTGCCTATCAGCTCAATTTGTTCCAGGATGGCATGCTAACTCACACACATTCATGAATTTGGCCCTGTGGGCCTTGAGTTCAGATGCCGTCATGCCCAAACAATGAATCATGAAGTAAGAAACTGATGGTGACACATGTTTTCCTTTTCTGTGAAAGTCCTGGGTGTCAGGTAAAAGTGGAATACATATGCAGATCTATATGCAGATCTATATGTTCTATGTGCCATATTAGTCAATAAAATAAACAGTCAATACATGTTGGGTTTTTGTTTGCCCCCGAAAGATGGATGGGGCCCAGGAATGGTAAGTGTGCCACTCATCCGTTCCCAAGCCTCCCTTAGCCTGGAAGACATTTAGACACAATGGGGAGTCAAGTCAAGCAAGAACTCGTTTATTACCACACAGCAAGCACCTTTTAAAGGGAAAAACTGCGAGGCATGGAAGGGGAGGGAAAGGAACCAACGAATCACTGTAAAGGTCACACCTTATCATGCACCTAAGCTTTTTCCAATCAGATTTTAAGGTAAACAATTGGGCTGTGCCCACTCAACTTCCTCTCAGCACCATCTTTGCTGCCCATGTGCCCCACAAACACCTGAATAAAACAAAAATAAAATGAATAACTACACTGAATGCAATATGGAGTCAACCTATGTATGTAAATATAAATCATATATTTAAAATGTATACAAATAGGATGTATTCTTGTGCTGGGGATCGAATTCAAACCTAAGGAACAGAAATGAATTTCTTAACTTCAAGAAGGCTAGCTTTCCATTTCCACACAGTGCAACAGAGTTACCCAGACTATGAGTTCCAATCCCAGTCCTAGCAGAAAAAATGGCACCTTTATACTATGTGAAGCCCAATTCTTAGGTATTTCATTATGCCTCCATTTAATGAAACATGATTGTTTAAATGCTTCATGAAATATTGATTAAAATCGACCAGTGTCCTATAATATAATTGTGTATAATTTTATCCTAGAATTACTTAAGAGCTGCCCATTCAATCATAACATACATCACATTCCTTGGTATTCATATAGATAGGAATGATTTTCTAAAGATCTCCTTCCATTTGGAGTTGGCAGGACCAGGATTCCAACTGTGGGCTCCAGCTCCCACCATTTTAACTCAAGGATAGGGAACTCACTGGTCTGTCCAAGAACAGCAAGACCAATGATTAGGCAGGCACCAGTGGCTCTCAGCAGTCCTCCTTGATACTTACAAGGCTGTAATAGGAGGATAATGGTCAAATTCACACTAGGCAGGAAAGTCCTTGAGATCCCTGTCCAACTTCAGTGCCAACAAAGCCAGAAGTAGAGCCGTGTAGCTCCAGTGGTAAACGGCTATCCCTGATCAAAAGCAACTCACAGCACACATACACACACACACAAACACACACAAACACACACACACTGCAGTCTAATCATCTATCTGTTTATATATTGGCCATTCCTATGGGTTGATCTCAGGTCCTCAAATTTGCCCGCCAACTTCTCTTGCATCAGACTGGCATGCTTACAGTTACCGACTCATGAAGTGGGCTGCTAGCCGCTGAGTTCAAATCACAGAACTGCCAAAAACTTAATCCTGCGGAAAGCCAATTGCCTCATTTGGTTTCTTTACCAGTGAAATTTCTGGGACTCAGGAATGATGTAGAATACATAGGCAAATCTATGTCTTATGTAATAGGATGCAAAAAATATTATATGTGTAATCATATTCACTAAAATATATAAGAAACAAATAAAACACAAAATAAAATGAATATACTAACTGCAATATGCAGTTAGTATGCAGTAAAAATGTGCAGGTCAATAAAAATCATGTACTTAAAATATATAAATATATTATTTTTTTGAGTGCCAAGACTTGAATTCAGGCCCTAGAAACAGGCCTGACTTTCTTGTCTTCCAGAATGGTGATCTTTCCCATCCCCCCCAGTACTGCAGATTTACCCAGACCCTGAGTTCAAATCCCAGGCCTGGCAGAAAAAATGCCATGAATTCTAAGCCAAAGAGCCTCATAATTTTTTAAAATATTTTTAATGTATGTACGTATGTATGTATGTATGTATGCATGTATGTATGTATTTTTCTTTTGTCAAGCACAGAGCTTGAGCTCAGGTCATGGTAATTCTGCCTCAGCTTTGATCACTCTAGCCTGGGGTGCAGTCACTGGACCCATAGCCGAACCTGGGTTCCTGGGACTCAAAGCCTGAGAAGAAAAAAAATAATTAATGCGACACAGATAAAAAAAAAAAAAAAACTGGCAACTTGCAGATGGCTACCGGTTTTACATTTGTCTTCTTTGCAAGGTGACCATCTTGCGTCTGAATGACACAGTTGAAGAATGTTGGTAACTTGGCATTGCTGAAGGCTGATGGGCTACCAGGGAAGCCATAGGCCAACATGGAAATATAGGCCCTGTGTTTGAAGCCGGGTCCTGACCCCTACCAATAGAGAGAGATCCTAAGAGTCTCCTTCCTATTCATAGGAACACCGATGGAAGATTATGAATGGCAAGGTTGAATTAGTTGTTTCTGAATATTATTATATAAATAGAGTGATTTTAGGAGGCCAATGGATTTTAATGAATATTTTTGACACATTCAAAGAATACTCTTAATTACATGGACACAATAGTTTTAGGACATTGGTTGATTTAACTAATAATTAAGGATGAAAACAATAATATTAATTACATGGAGGTATATTAAATACCCAAGAATTGATAGGAATGTAGCCTATGTAACCGAATAATGTATAGACACCTCTGGCACTCTATAAAAATCAGTAATTATTTGTGTACTACCATCTGCATGTCTATCTGTTCTAATTTTGTCAACCTCTGGAGTTGGATCTCAAGTTCTGGAAATGCTTGTCAGCTCAATATGCCTCAGGCTGGCATACTGACACTCATCCATTCATGAATTGGGCCTTGTAGGCTGTGACTTTAGATGCCAGGACTCACAAAAATTGAATCATGGAGTAAGAAGCCCATGGCGACACGTTTTCCTTTTCTGTGAAAGTCCTGAGTATCAGGTGTGAAATTTCATACATAGGCAAATCTATATCCTAGGTAATAAATGTAATAAATATTTCATGTGTAATAAAAGTCAATAAAATAAATGGTAAGTAAATGAATAAAACAAAAATAAAATGAATAAGTATACTAAGCGCAATATGGGATCAACATACGGGGTTCCATTTCAGGGCCTGGGAAGTGTCTGGCAGCTGAAATGGCTAGAGGCTGCTGTGCTGACAGTCAGCCATTCATGAATTGAGCCTTCTAGGGCCTGAGTTAGATACCACCACTGCCAAAAATGTAATCTTGGAGTGGGAAGCCGAGCATGACACATGTTTACTTTCTTTTTTGAAAGTGCTCGATGACAGGTAGGATGTATAATTCAGATGCAAATCTATATGTAATATATGCAAATCTATATGTAATAGGATGTCATAAATGTAAAAAATGTCATCTGAAAACAGATTGAATTAGTAGTGAATCATTCTAGGATAAAAAATTAGACACAAAAACTATAGGATGTGGATTAAGTTTAATATTTTATTAAGTATTACCAGAATAAAAATTGCATGGAAACATAAATACCTAATAATTGGTAGTAACACATGATGCATAATTTAATAATATATAGATATCTGTCTCATTCTATAAAATATGAAATTATGTGTATGGCTGTATGTGCATATGTGAAAAACAATTACAAAATATTGAGTAATTTAGTTAATGCTTTATTAATTGTTAACTGGGACACATTATTAAATGGAGACATAATTTAATAAGTAATAATTGGTAGTAATATCTATAAATTAATAATATACAGACATCTTTCTGTGTATATAATGCTTATATACATCCATCTCTATTTATACCTCGTTCACTCCTGAGGCTTGGTGGTTGACTGCTCACCTAGTGAACATGAAGCCCTGGGTTCCATTCCTCAGTGCCACATAAACAGAAAACCCAGAAGTTCTGCTGTCTTTCAATCAATTGAGTTCTACCCTTGAGCACAAATGCTTAGGAACAGTGTCAAAACCCTTACTCAAGCCCCAGGACTGCCGCCAAAAAGATGTATAATGTTCTAACTGCAACTATAGAAGGATAGGACTTCAAATACCACATGACAGAGCAAGCTAGGAGTCTGGTGCTGACAGCTGCCACCTAACCTGACTTAGCCAGATATAAACTGCTGCAACCCAGCTCCACGGGTTACCCCCATCATCCTGGCTTACCCTGGCTTAACTCCCCATATACTGGCCGCTCTGGGGCCTTAATGGCAGTAAGTCTGCTAGACTCTTTGAAATATGGCTCAAAGTGGTAGAGTTCTAGCCTTGTGCAAATGTTATTAGAACAATAATATCCCCAAGCTTTAAGCTCAAGCTCCATGACTAATCTCCCCCCCAAAAAAAATCCCACTAAACTGTTAGGTGTGAACTTGTGTGGTTTGTGAAATGTTCCTCAAAGAACGGTGATATTGATTAGATCGCCCTAAGTCTAATGACAGCTTGTGGGACAGAGCTATGTACTGAGTCCTCCGTAGGGTACTCTGTGCTGAGTCCTGCACATGGTACTATGTGCTGCATCCTTCATAAGGTGCAGTGTGCTGAATCCTGGATTGGGTGCTGGGTTCTGAGTCTTTCACAGGATGCTGTGTGCTGAGTCATGCAAAGAGTGCCATGTGCTGTGTTCCTCACGAGGTGCATTCTTTAACTGGGTCCTCGTAAGATCTCCCCACTGAGATGATTATGCAGACAAGAATATTGAGGCTCAGATATGTCTCCATGGCAGGGACAAAATTATGTATTACTGAAGACTAGTGAGTTGTCTACTTCAGACAATTGTTCTGTTTTGTTTTTCTCTGTCATGAACCTTGAAATAAGGGCCTACGCTCTGACACTTACCTCTTGGACTCATGGTTAGCACTCCACCGCATGGAGCCATGGACCCCCTTGCAGCAGATGCCACAGCCTAGGGGTCTATAGCTGAGGTCTCTCATCCTGCCTTCTCAGGCAGTTGAGATCTGAGGATCTGGGTTCCAAATTATCCCAGACACAAATGGTACCATGAGCCTATTATCTCCAATTCACCACTAAGAAACCTGAAGTGGAAGCTAGGTGCTTGTCACTCATGCCTGTCATCCTAGCTACTCTGGAAGATGAGATCTGAGGATCATAGTTCAAAGCCAGCCTGGGCAGGAAAGTTCTTGAGACACTTAGCTCCAATGTGACACCAGAAAAGCTGATATGGTGTTTGGCTCAAGTGGTAGAGCGCAAGACTTGAGCTGAAGAGCTCAAGGACAGCACCCAGGCCCAAACATCAACTCCTACAATAATAAGAAAAGAGAGAAACAAACTAACAAACCTGAAGTTTAGGGCTGGGAATGTGCCTTAAGGGGAAAATGCTTTGCAAATATGAAACCCTGGGTTTGATTTCTCAGGACCACAACAGTAAAAAAAGGCATGAAGTAGCTCTGTGGTTCAAGTGGGAGAAGGCTATGATTGTATAAGAGAAATTAGATACAGTGCTCAGGTCCTGAGTTAAACCTCCAAGAATGGTGTATGTGCCCGTGCCCCTGTGTGCCTGTGTGCGTACACATGCACACACACACACACACACACACACACACATGCACAGATAGAGAGAGATAGACTAAAAGTGATGCTGCTACCCAAAATGGTAAAACACCGGGCTTCTGCACTGAGCTCATGGTCAGCACCCTGGCCCTGTGTTCAACCCCAAAACCTAGCCACCCAGGGCCCAACTAGGAGAGGTCAAATGTTTCAAAACCTGATGAGATTCACCAGCCCTAGGTGACAAGAAGCTTTGTGATACCAGATATGTGCTTGGATTTCCCAAGCTTCCAGAAACCTAGGAGAGGCATCATAGGCCCATCATCACAGGTGATGAAACATTTAAGTTCAGTGCCCTAGTTGTCTGCCAGTACGACTCTTGAGCACTGAATCTGAACACCGGAATATAGTCTCACAAAGGAAGGATAAGTGCACAGGACTTGGCACAAATGAAGGCTTCCTATCAAACCAGAGCACTGGGGAGAGAGATAGTTTGGGGTACAAAGAGACCTTTTTCTCCTGACCTTCAGAGCCCACCCAAAATCATCCTCACTATCTGACCCAGATGGAGTTGTTACACAGCTGTACAGGAGTGAGGCCTTTTGTCTGCCTGTCCAGACAATGAGAGAGACTTCTTCCAGCAGGCCTGGGATGCAGAGAAACCCTCAGGCTACACTGGGAACAGTGAGGGGAGCCCTGGATTATGCATTGTCATGAAAGCAGTCTCTGTTACTAAATCATTTTATTGAATACAAATTTCCTAGCTTGGTGCCGTTCATCATAACTACTCTTCAGCTTCACCTATAGGAATACATCCATACATACCCAAAAACATGGAGATACAGACTTTTTTTGAGGAGGCAGTTCCTGGTGTTGAACTATGAGCCTAGGCATTGTCCCTGAGCTCCTTTTGCTCAAGGGTAGTGCATTAACGTTGAATCACAGCCGCTCTTCTGGGTTTTTCTGTGATCTCTTAGAAATAACAGTGTCATGGATTTTGCTATGCTGGCTGGATTCAAACTCAGATTCTCTACACCTCAGCCACTGGCACCTTCTTTCTTTTCTTCTTCATTTTTTAATCTGGACAATCTGACTTCTTAACAGGTCATTCCAAAGGTTTGAATTTATAAATTAACTACCCAATGTTCTTTATAGCTGTTTTCTCTGAGAAGGATTTTCTCTCCTCATCTTCTCTTCTCAGTCACAGGTTTGAAGCCAAAAGTTAGAAATGAGTGTCACAGGATTTGGGAGCAAATGTCCACAGGACACGCCAGTTCTGTCACTTAGCATTGAGCTGCAGTGAATTTGTTGTCTCAAGATGAGAGGCCCAAAAGCTGGAGCGATCCTCAAACTGTCTTCATTGCTCCTATAAAATGATCTAATAATTATGAGTGTTGTGTGTCTCCAACCTTAAGTATCTAGAACAAACTAGACGCGTCTTCATGTATCTCTTTTTCTCTAGTGCCTCTTGAGATTTAGACTAAGGGTTTGTGTGGAGGGGCTCCTTGGTGAATTCCTGAAGAAAGCTGCTTGATTCCTGTTCATGAGATTGCCGTTCAAATTCAGCCGGAGCAGGAATTCTGTGAGACTCTTATCTCCAATAAACCACCAGAAAACCAGAAGTGGAACAATGGTCCAGAGAGTAGAGCTCCAGCTTTAAGAGAGAAAGACGAGCAGGATTCACAGTCCTGACCAGGAAGGAAAGCCTGGGAGGCGCTTATGTCCAATTAATGACCAGATGGCTGGAAGTGGAGCTGTGGCAGTGGTAAATCCTCAGCCTTGGGGAAAACAGCTGAGGAATGCATCGGGCCCTGAGTTTAAGCACTAGAATGCCACAAAAAACTTTCAGTGCCCTACTTACTTATTCTGTATACTACCTCCCTGAATGCAAACAGACCTTATGCAATGCTTCTCCTTTTATTTACTCATTTATTTTTCAGATATGCTCCTTGTGTATACTGCCTCATTCTCTTCATTTCAGGTCCATGGCTTTTCTCTTCCAGGGTTCCAGGCCTGGGTACTTATATGATACACTGACGCTCTCAGCAGCCTTTATTTAGATTTTGTTATGAGGCCAATGCAGGAACAGTAAGAAACCAGGCAGGAGAAGAGAAGATCAGGTTTCGTAGAAGTAACCAGTATTCAGAAAATTAAACTTGGGGATGTAAAATGGCAGCATACTGATGTAAAAGACTACCATTAAGAAAAAGATGAGGGGGCTGGGAATGTGGATTATTGAGAGAGTGCTTGTGTATCATGCAACAAGCCCTGGGTACAATTTCTCAGTAGCACATACACAGAATAAGCCACAATTGGGACTGTGGCCCAAGTAGTAGAGTGCTACGTACAGTGCCCAGGCCTTGAGTTCAACCCAAGAACTGGCAAAGATATACCTTGGTGTTGGGACTTCATCTGTCCCATGAAAGATGGACGGGGTACGAGGAAAGGTCAATGCAGTGCTCACCCGTTCCCTAGCCTCCCTTATCCGGGGAGACAGACAATCAGAAACAGCGGGGAGCCAAATCAAGCAGGAAGAAAAAAGCCAAAAAGGGCGGTTGGTGCCACATGTGACTGCTGCTCACCACAGTGACCCAGGGCCCAGTGGCAGGATGCCTGCACTGTGCCCTGACAAGTCCCACCTGAGACAGCGTCTGTCCTGCCTCCAGGCTAGTTCAGGCCTGCTATTGTACACAACAACCCTTGTTTCCTCCTCTAAGAAGCAGCTCAATATCCAACCACCATGGGAACCCAGTCCGAGAAGCACAGGCACAATGGAGGGGAAGCTGCCAAAGCAAGCATTTGGAAAGGAGCAGAGATCACAGCAGGCAAAGCAGCCATGAGGATGTGTCTGCAAGGAGTCCTTAGCTGGGTTCAGGAAAGAGAGGCCGGCGCAGGTGGGTGGGACACTTCCATAACCAATTTGAACATCTAATAAAGCTGCCTGTGGTGGATAGATGGCTTCTGATTTGACATCGGCAACAGAATAAGGGGCTGCAAATACTATGAATAGTCTCTAGCCAGAGAAACAAGGTCAAATGCTTAAGTTTCTGTACTTCCAGTGGTTCTTGATATCTCCAGCTGAGTGGACATCTTTATGTGGCCAGTAGGTGCCATGCAACCTTCTGCGGAGGCTGTGTGAGAGATCGTGTTAGACAAAGAGCTTCAAGGAAGCATGCCTGCAGGAAGGGGGGTTGGTTTCTTTGTTGCTTTGTATGTCCCTCCACCCAGCCCCCCCCCACTATAACCCCTGCTTTCACTGTATTTGATGTTGGTATAACTTGTGGAGGGGAAGGGAAAAAAGCAAATCGTTTAAATAGGGATACGAGTGGACCCATTGCAACAATGAGATGTACAAGTCCTTATGTCGAAAAACGAACTTTACCACCTTGGGGAGGGGGGAAGGAGGATTCGGTGGGGGAGGTGGGGTGAGATGGGAAGGGCTATGAAGGGGAAACAAAGGAGAAGGCTACAATGCTTGACAGAAAATGTACTCATTATCTTGCCCATGTAATTTTAACCCGTCTGCATAGTATTTTCACAATAATAAAAAATTAGCAATGCACATAAAAAAAGAAAAAAGAAGGGAAAGCTATGTTGCTTCATGGTTCAGAGTTTTAGTTGATCTTGGTTGAGAGACAGTAGCCAAGAGTAACACATGATGGTGATATAGGAGCAGAGAGAGAACTCCGGAACAAGTGTGTTTCTCATTTTCCCTCCTTTGATTCTAAGTTCTCAGACTTCAGGATAGTGCACAATCAGCATGTGTTTTTTCACTTTAGCTAAATTTCTCTGGGAACTCAGTCGCCCATACACCTAGTTGTGTATGTTATTGCTCTCCTGCATATTTTTCAATCCAATCAAAGTGACAATATGACTTAACCATTTCACTTGAACGCAGCACCCAAACACATCTACTTATACAAGAACACTCCACTTTTGTCTCCAAAAGACCTACATTCATGTTCAGACACTAGCATAAATGGAGAGCTAACAGAATGCATTGCCTCTCTCCAAAACTCTTTGTAGCTTTGACTTCCAACACCATTCAAAATTATAGCTTCAAAATGTCCACAGAGACTCAAAGAAAATTCTTAGCTGAGAGTTGCCATGAAAATAAAACTAAATAGGGCTGGAAAGGTGGCTCAGTGATAGAGTACTTGACTTGCATGCATGAGGCCCTGAGTTCAATTCCTCAGCACCACATAAGTAGAAAAAGCTAGAAGTGGGCACTGTGGCTCAAGTGGTAGAGTGATAGCTTGAGCTGAAATGCTGAGGGACCGTGCCCAGGCTGAGTTCAGGCCCCATTACCAACAAAAAAAAGTAAATGTATTTTTTTTTAAAAAAAAAGCAAAACCAATTATATGCCAAGTATAAAGGCACATGCCTTTAATTAAAGCTACTCAGAGTGAAGACAGTAGGATCACAATTCTAGGGAAGCCTGAGTAAAAGCACTAGACCCTATGTGAAAAAAAAAACTAGGATGGTCCAGTTTTAAGTGGTAGAGTGTTTACTAGGACAGTATGAAGCTTTGGTCCAAAAAAGAAGAGGAAGTGAGGAAGAGAAGAAGAAGAAGAAACAAAGAGGTGGAGTAAGAAGAAGGAAGAAGAGGAAGAGGAGAAAAAGGAAGTATAGAAAGAGCAACAATGAGGAGAAAGAAGAGAAAGGAAGAGGTTGACAGAGAGGATGAGGAGCACCATATCTTCAATATATAATAACATGGTGTAAACATTCCTATTCCAAAACAAAAGAATTGGAGAAAAAGGAAAAAAATGGATCAGTAACCCAATTAATGGATCAAGAATTTGACTTGAAATTTCTTAATCGAACAATGTGTAAACAGACAAAAGCATTAGCACCTGTAAAATCACTTATAAAATAGAAATGAGATGTCATTTCATACTCACCAGAATGGGTAAAATATGTGCATTAGAAGGTTTGACAAGGATGTAAAGAAATTGAAGCTCTCATACATTGTAAAATAGCACATTCATCTTGGAAATTAGTGTAAAAGTTCCTCACAAAGTTAGTTACAGAAATACCAAACAGCCTAGAAACTTTATACAGCCTAGAAACTTTGTCTATAATTTTTATACACTTAGGTAAAAAACAGCAATATTATCCATGACAGCCAAAGAACTGAAAAAAAAATTCACGCTGACCAATAGGAAAACAGTTCACAAAACATTTTATACTCATGAAATAGCCCGTTATCAAGTAAGAAAGAGAAATGGAGAATTGATATTAGTGGAAACACTGATAAACAGGCTAGATGGAAAGAGCCAGACACAAAATAACACATAAAATGATTTGATTTTAATGAAATTTTGAATGATCAAAATCAGGCATAACATTAGTTTCTTTGGGGTTGGCAGTCTAAGGAGAATTCAGAATAGCTGCAGACAGGTATGAGATTTCTTTGTGAATGATGAATATTTGAGAATATTCCAAGGTGATGAAGACTGAATACACTTTCAGAATTCAAAGAATCCCGAAATTTTATAGAATTAATTTAACAAATATAACATTTTTCAATTACACATAAAATGATTTTTCAAAGGGTTACTAGATCATCTTTAACCAGCAAAAGTGTTCTACCATGAAAGTAGACATATAATATAGCAAAGTGGTAGAAAGCAGGAGCAAGTAAAAAAAAATCAATGCATATGCTACAAAATTAAGAAAAATCAGAGAATAAGTGTTTGGGAGAGATGAATGGAAATGTTAAAAATGGATTAAAGTGATCAAGATGCATTGTATTCACAAACTACTTTAATGAATGGCAGCTCCTTTCTTCAACTATTCAAATAAAATATTTTAAAAACTAGCAAAAAATAATTAATTAAACAAAAATAAATAATGAATAGATAAATAAAATACAATAAAAATAAAATATAGATCTATAACAATATAGGCCAGAAATTTAAAACACAAACAAGAATAAAGTAGTTTTGTTGGTGCTTCTAGATATATAAGGTAGAAAATTTTGACTACATCTAATTTATTGAGTTCTTTTGTCAATGGCATTAATTATGCCAGTAGTAAAAATAATCATGAAGTTCTGAAATGAGCAACACAGTATCTAGGATATTACTAATTACTAATGCAAAGATAGATGCAAAGAAAGATAATGCAAAGAAAGATGGAATAGTATATGTTTGTATGATTAGATAAAATGTCAGAATGATGTCTGAATGTAACATAGATATCACAGAAATAAACAGTAGAAATTTAAATGTATAAGCCAGGGTATTACAACATGATTACAGCAAGTGATTTATCTTTTTTTTCTGGAAATGAGAGAAAAATAAAAGCAACAGTGTACAGTACAACAGTCAAAAACTACCAGAAGTGGTCAAAGTGACAAATACTACTTTTAATCCTATAATAGGAAGGTGAAGTCACCCTAAAAATCACGTGTGGGAAGATAAACCAAGACTGCACTGAATTCTCTATACTCACATTTATACAGTGAAACATGACCACACAAACATTCTTTTAATAAACTCAGCACCACCTTATGTTTATTAACACCTGCCAATGGTTTTCTAAATTGAAAAACTGGACCAACATCATTGCATTGTTATAGATTAATTTAGTGTTAAATAAATTGGTTTGCAGAGTTTAAGCAAATGGTATGAATTCAACAGTACAGTACCAGAACTGTATACAACATACCATTTTTTAGCTTATTTTTGGAATATGATCTTGTGTTTATGCTTAGGCTTTCCTGGATTGAGATCTTCCTATCAAAGCTTTGTACATAGAAGAGATGATAGACAGATGCCAACTTGACTAGCTATTGGATGAAATGTGATCATTGTTAAGTCTACAGGGAACCTACCCCCTACGCCCATCTCCTTCACCAGTCTGAACCCAGTAATCACCTGAATGTCCATCACCTAACTGTGTGTCAGAAAAGGATCCTTGGATCTGAGATTACTTCCTCCAATTCTATTTTCTATTGTGACTTACCCATTTTAATTTTTTTTCTGAAATAGTCCAGGGGCTTAAACTAAGGATCTATGCACTCTCCTGAGCTTTATGTTGGATCAAAAGGCTATTAAACACCATATATGACTAAGCTTATATTAAAATGAAATGGTAAATTAATATATATAAGATAAACTGATATGAGAACCTACTAATGCTCGTGTGTGTGTGTGTGTGTGTGTGTGTGTGTGTGTGTGTGTGTGTGTGTTTTATAAGAGCACACTGTTAATACTCTATTCACTATAAACATTAGAAAATTATCTAGGATGATATTTTTAGGGTAGTAAGTTCTGTAGAATCGATGACATAAGCTTCCACATTCCAGGATCTTGAAGGTGTTCTGTTCTTGTTTGTTGAACCATGAGCTTTGAAAGCAAACCCTCCTATATCTGAATTGCCAACAGGGAAGTAGCAGTCTAACACTACATACATATCATTGAATCAGAAGGTAATAGTTTTTTTCATAATCAATAAGATAATTACAGAAGGGATGAACACACAACAATTAAGTATCTAGAGTGAAAGGGAAACAAAAAAGTAAGCTTTTTTTTTTTTTTGGAGGGGCGTCCGGTCGTGAGGCCTGAAATCTGAGCCTGGGTGCTGTTCCTCAGCTCTTCAGCTCAAGGCTAGTACCTACCACTTGAGCCATAGCACCACTTATGGCTTTTTTTCTGCTTATGTGGTGCTGAGGAATCAAACCCAGGCCCTCATGCATGCAAGGGAATGCTCTACCACTGAGCCACCTTCCCAGCACCAAAAGTAAGCATTTTTTTAACTCCATATGATAATTTCACAGGAGATGAAAGAACTACAATTAAGTATCCAAAAAGAGCCATCACAGCTGCACAGCATCCTGTTATATTGTCACAATTGGTAGCTCTTATTAACTTCTCAGTATGCCTAATATATAAATTAAGCTTTGCCATAATTATTATTGTGAATCTCTTAGCCTACCATAGTATTCTGTTCATTTTTAGACCCTCAAAAGATGACTTACTTCTTCTATTTAAAGACATGCCTTCAGCTTTAGTGTTCAACCATGCATTTTCAGTCTTCTCCATTATTAACAGCTCTTTCTCTGAGTATACGTTTTCTTCCCCCCTTGTTTAGGAAATGATACTGAAAGTTAAAGAATCCAATCTAATAGAAAGTGTAAACACCCCTATGCTCGAGGAGAGAGGTGTTTGTTTTTTTTTTCCTCCCAGGATGGATAACAGGACCTATTAATAAAAAGGCTGCTCTAGAACTTTGTGTCACTGAAACTAGTACTGCTTTTTTGTTCTAGCTGTTCCTGGGGCTTGAACTTAGGGCATGAGCCCTGTTCTTGTGGGATTTTTTTTCTTCTACCATGTGACCACAACTCCACTTTGGTGGTTAATTGGAGATAAGAGTCGCTTGGATTTTTCTGTTCGTCCTGGCTATGCATTATCCTCACAACTCAGCCTGCTGAGTAGCAAGGATTACTGGTAAAACAGCAGTGCCCACTGCTTTAAGTGTTGTTTTTTATTGTTATTCTGAGCTCCAACTCCTTTCAGGGTGAAAAGCAGTCACTGGGGATTCAGTTTTGCATGGGTTTATTTGTATAGCAATTTTTAAATATTTATTTGCTCTTGTTACATTGTTGCTACTTTATCTTATCTTCATTTAGTATTGGTTTCTACATTTTACATTTTATTATTACCAACATATTTCATGAAAAAAATGGGATTACTGCACCGAGAAATTCAAATTAGTACAGTATTAGTGGTTTGCCTCATTTGAGAATGGTTCTCTGCCATAGAGTTCACAACACATAGAGAGTCTCTTCACTTAGGACACCAGGCTACCACTGAAAAAATGGGGCCTGACAGGAAATTGGACAGCACCAGTGGGGTATCTCCAGATAAGAGAACTCTTAGCCACATTCCAAAAACTCCCACTGCCATCGTCAAGATCAAGAAACACACCAACCCGGCCCAGAGGCTTCTCTACATAGTGAGGCAGCAGTGGGGATGTGGTAAAAATGGTGGAAAGTGTGTTCTCTTTCACAAACAAAAGGAGGAAAAGATCCTCAGATTCAGTGAGGTTGCTCCCTATGGAGAAATCCCTAATAACTCCCAGGGCCCAGGTGGAAGAGTCATCCACACTAACCTCCCAGTAATGTTTCCCAGAGCTGAAGACTTGGTGTCCAAAAGCAGTAAAGTGGAAGGACTCTTCAGAATTCAAAACTGCATAGTGATTGTCGTGTCCAACACAACTCCCAAGATCTTGATTCTCCGTAGCGTCATTGAAGGCAATCTCCACCCGGTGCTGGGTGAGCCTCTCTATCAGTCCAGGAATGGGAGGGGCACTGAGCTCTGGCCTCAGAGGAAGAGGCAGGAAGAACAAGACTGACTCACAGCTTTCTAGGATCAACTCTACATCCTGAAGCAGTTCCACATCTGGCTTCTGGTATGTTTTGATCAGCTCCTGATACATATTCCTGAGCTGATGCTTCTTCTGAAGCATTTGGGTTTCCCTTTCTCTGAGTTGCAGTAACATGGCTCTTCCTTCATTGATCAGTAGCTGGGAATGGTGTCTTTCCTCCTCCTGGACACCCAGCTCTAAAAACAGCACTCTAAAAACATCCTTAGTTATGCCTCGGAATAGCTTCACATACCAAATCCATCGGTTGATGAGTCTCCTCTTCTCCTGTAAATTGTGCTGGTTTTCTTGAGTCTTTTCCCATACAGCATGCATCTGCTTTGAAATCATCTCCCTCTGCTCCTCAGCAGCCCTATCTATGGGATGGTGTTTGTGAGCCCTGTGCTCCTGAGACTGGGAGCAGCTCCTACAGAGCAGGGCCCTGTCTACCTCACAGAACATCTGTTTTGTCTCCCTGTGTGTCCCACACATGTATTCCTCAGAGCTCAGAAAATGCCTGAGGCTGGCTCTTCTGGCAATGGCCACCAGGCTCCTCAGAACCACGTTGGTTTTGAGGTCTCTCTGCTGGCAGGGTCCCCTGCACACAGGGCACCTGGCTGGAATCTGGGTCTCTTCCCAGCTGAGGCAGAGACAAGGTCGACAAAAACTGTGCCCGCACTCTAAGGTGACTGGCTCTATAACAGTATTTATACAGATGGCACATCTCAATTCCTTCTGGAAGGCCTGGGCAGTGTCAGGGTCCATCATTCCTAGAATATAATGAGGTGCTGGTGGCTCACCCGTAGAAGCCTAGCTACTCAAGAGGTTGAGAGCTAAGGATCAAGCTTTGAAACCACCTCAGCCACAAAAGTCCCCCTGACACAGATTCTTATCTCCAATTAACCACTCCAAAATCACAAGTGGGCTGTGGCTCAAGTGGTAAAGCACTAGCTTTGACCACAAAGTGGCCCAGGGACAATGCCCAGTCTTGAGCACAAAGTGACCCAGCAACACTGCCCTACCACTGGGTTCAATCCCGCAACCAACAAAACAATACCACTACCAACACCACCAAACCAAGGAGAGAAGAATTAAAAGAGGAGTAGATTCTCTCACCTTAATCCTCACCTGGAGTATCCAAGCTCCAAATATCCTCCAGCCTGCTGATGTAGGATCTTCAGCAATGCCTGAGTCTCAGAATTCCACTCTATTTATACTGAAAGAGGGTGGGCCCAGGAAAGGAAGTCTCTGATTGGTTGCTTAGGGAAGCTGATTTACATATCAATAGGAGTTGGAATTTACATCCTGTCCACCACACCTTTCACTTCCTCTTTCAAGGACCTACTTCTTACAATTTGGTTAGGTTATTTGGGTTAGGTGCAACGTAGGTTTGTCCAGGATTGGAAAAGTTTATTGTGTTTCTTTTATTTTGTTTTGTTTTGTTTTTTACTTCTGTGTATGTTTTATAATGGAACTATGCGTTTATTACTTTTCCACAGGACTGTAGGCCATATTACTGACATTATCCACTGTATCTTATGGGTCTTCAAAAGTAGCTGAGTTCATATTTCTTAACAGGTTATCATCCTATACTTTTTTTATTTGTAATTTGTCAGGCCTGATGTTAGGCTGGTAGTTTACCACTTAAGCCTTGTCCTCTCTGTGTTTGCTTTTGTTTTTGGAATAGAAACTTGTGTTTATTCTTAGACTCTTCTGGACTGAGTTCTTCCAATTCACACTTTGCTCAAAGCTGAGATGACAAGAATTATCTCTTGCTTGAGTTGTGATCAGGATTAAATCTGCCCACAGACTAGCCCCTCCCAGCTTTCCCATCACCTGCCTAAATCATACCAGTAATCACCTGACTGTCGTTGATCACCTGACTATGAGTGAACAAAGATCCTAGGCTCGGAGATCATTTCCTCTTGTCTATTGTCTATACTGACTCATCCTTGCGATGTTGTTGTTCTTGTTGTTTGTCTGTCAGTGCTGGACTTGAACTCAGGGTAGAGGATCTGTCCCTGAGCTCTTCTTCCACTCTATTTCTCTTATCTTTATTTCAAATATCATTTATGCCTTTTTATTATAAAATGATGTAGTATTCTGATATATAATTTAATAACTCAATGCCGTTATTGAGAATGATCTAAAAAATTATCATAGACATAAATATACATATACATACATATATCTATATACATTGACTTTCAAGAGCACATTATTAATATTCAATTTGCTATAAATTTTATCCTATCAGAATATTCTCTTTAGGGTTATAGATTCTGTAGTGTCCCTGTCATAACCTTTCCCATTTGTGGTTTTGTGACTATAATCAATCTTGTACATTTCTTGCTGTTGATCCATTAGCTTTGAAAGCATAATCCCCTATCTGAATTGCCAGCAGAGAAATAGTCGCCTAACACTATGTTTGCATCTTTGACTCTCAGGCATTGACTCTCCGTCTTTTTTTAAATTTTTCTTTTTAAAAAAAATTTTGTCATTAGTGCTGCGGAACTCTGGGTCTGTGGGAAACCTCAGCTCTTCAGCTCAAGGTGAGCCCTCTACCACTTAAGCCACAGTACCACTTCCAGCTTTCTAGTGGTTTATTGGAGATGAGTGTCTACGACTTTCCTGCCCGGGCCAGATTTGAACTGAGATCTCAGAGCTGTTTCCTGAGTAGCTAGGATTACAGGGGTGCACCACTGGTGCTGACTAAGCATTATGTTTTATCTTCATATGATAATGACAGCGGGGATGAATGCACAATAATTGGGTACATAGAGTGAAAAACGGACACCAACAAAGAACCATCACAACTGGACAGCAAACTGTTGTATTGTTACAATTGTTGACTATTGTTAACCACTCAGTATGCCTAATGGATAAATTGAGCTTTGCCATTGTTATTATTAATCTCTTAGCCTGAATTAATGTTCTCCTCATTTTTACCCCAAAAATTATGATTTATTTTTTCTGAAGCCATTCTTTCATCTTTAGTGTTCAACCCTGCATTTTCTTTCTTCTCCATTATTACCAGCTATTTCTCTAAGTATTCCAATTTATTTTATTTTATTTTATTTTTAGGAATTAGTACTGAAACTTAAAGAATCCAATCTAATAGAAAGTTTAACACCCCAATGGTCTAGTATAGAGGTGTTTCTGTTTTTTTCTTCCCAGGATCTAGTAATCAAAAGTCTGCTCTAGAACTTTGTGTCACTGAAACCAGTACTGGTTTTTTGTTCTCGAAATTACTGGGGCTTGAAATTAGGGCATGAGCACTATTTGTGAGGGTTTGTTGTTGTTGTTGTTGTTGTTGTTGTTTTTGCTTTTTTTTTCTCCTACGACTTGGACCACAGCTCCACTTTGGTGGTTAATTGAAGATGAGTCTTTTGGACTTTCCTATATGAACTGGCTATGAACTGCCATCCTCAGAGCTCAGGCTGCTGAGTAGCAAGGATTACTGGGAAAACAACAATGCCCACTGAATTAAATGTTTTTTTGTTTTGTTTTGTTTTGTTTTTTGCTGTTATTCTGAGATCCACCTTCTTTCATGGTGAAAAGCAGTCACTGGGGACTGCTTTTTTCATGAGTTTATTTTTATGGCAATTTTTAAATATTTCTGGCTCTGTTGTTGCATTGTTGCTACTTTATCTTACCTTCATTTTTTACATGTTATGTTTTATTATATGTTACCTCCATATTTCATAACAAAATGGGATTACTGTGCATAAAATTCAAATTAGTAAATTATTAATGGTTTGCTTCATTTGAGAAAGGTTCTCTGCTATAGAGTTCCCAACGTATAGAATCTTCACTAATAGTGGTTTATCCTTGGAGAAAAAGGGTCTGCCAGGAAGTTGGAAATAGCCAATGGCGTATCTCCGGAGAAGGGAATTCTTAACCACATTCCAAAAACTCACACTGTCATTGTCAAGATAAAGAAACACCACAACCCCAAGAGACTTCTCTATATAATGTGTCAGCAATGGGGAGGTGTTAAAAAAAAAGTGTAAAGAAAGTTCCCTTTCACAAAAAGAGGAGGAATAGGCCCTCTGATTCAGGGCAGTGGGCCAAGGAAAGGGTATGTACCTGAGTTCTCATTTACAGAAGTTGATTTACATATCATCTGGAGTTGGAATTTCCATCCTGGAAACCACACCTTTAACTTCCTCTTTCATGGAAATGCCTCTCACAATTTTCTTAGACAGTGACAAGTGTTTATTTTGGCTCGGTGAAAGTTAAATTTGAACAGGATTGGAAAACCGTTTTTTTTTCCTTACCTTTTTGAATCTTTTATTTTTGTACTATGAATTAATTACTTTTCCACCAGAATGTAGGTGACTTTTTATCTTGTGGTTTTGAAAATTAGCTGAGCTTTCATTGTGGAGATATTAGATGATCATCCAAGTTTTTTATTTGTAAATTGTCATGCCTCCTGCTTGACTGGTGCTTCACCACTTGAGCCATTTCAATCGTTTTATTCTCATTGGACTTCTAATCTCATAAAAAATACTGTATTAATTTTCTATTGGTAATGTAGTTCCCCAATTTTAATTTATGCAAGAATTCTGAACTGATTTAAAAAATGAAGGACATTTTAAAGTAATTCTTTAAAAAGCTATGAATATGGAGCTGTATATAATTCATTACTTTTGATTAATTTTTCACACCTCAGTTGTAGAGTATGCTCAAAGGTGATTTTTACACTAATCTTTTTCTTTGAGGAATTTTTTTAATTAAGAATATTTTAGAGATATTATTGTTAGTTCAGCTATTTTTCTCCTTCATAAGGAATGTGATTTTAAGTTAATACACAGAAAATCTAAGACAGATGATACATTTTGCATTTAGATCAATTTGTGTAATTACTTTTTTATTTAAATACTGATTAGTTGTTTCTGAATTTTCAATTTATTACCTGAGTCAAAGGTATATCATTACACTTGCAGAATCTAATCCACTGTACAAAGTTAAGTAACATATTAGTTTGAATATTATTTTTTTGTTCAACAATAATATTCAAGAGGTATCATTTCAGTAGGTTTCACTGAAAAATTATTAAGATATGCCATATCTACAGATATTTCATAATTCTATATTCTTATTTTTGGATTACATTTCTGTAATCCATGTGTCTGTACTCCAATTGTGTTAGACTTCCAATTATTCATCTCACATCTTTGCTTTGTTCCAGGATTTCAGCATTAATGTTTTCTTGTTTTCCGTGGTTTTTATTATTTTTTCATCTCACTATCACCGTTGTAACTTTTTAACATACAAAAAAGAAAATTCACTATTGCCCAGCTCAGCATTCCTTACATTTTCAAAAACCGAGTGACGCTAGTGACATACAACATACATCATGAAATGATTGATATAATGTATACAATACAGTAATATCAAAATATTGCATAAAATGTAAAAAATGTAATGTTATGAAATTAAAATACACTATTATTAAACTGTGACATCAAACATTTTCTATTATTATCATAATATAATAATATGAAACCTTGCCATCACTCTCCAACTTCCTTTGTAAAGCATTTACACTTTGTGGAAACCTACACCTGAGCCCCTTTCCTGGTAATGAATGGACTGTTAAATGTCTCTAGAATTTGGGCCAGTTCCCAGAAGCCTCTGGTATGTTTGGCTCCTCCCCTGTCTCACTCCTTATAATTAGGCCTGAGAGTATGCCACCTGATCCTCTTGCGACAAATTAATTTAGAAGACAAGAGCCCCGTTCCCCAGCTGGAAGCCTCCAGGTCTTCATGCAAAAATGATCTCCAAGTTGTCATTTGTCTCAGTCCTGCAGCCATTATTGCCCAAGCATGTAAGCTCAGGTAGGTGCTTGAATAGCAAGCTATTGTAGCACAATCTGCTCTGTAGTAGGGGTCCTTGAGATGCCAAGGTACCCCAGCCTCTCCTTGGGCAGGATCCACATAGTCTTCAAGCTTTAAATCTTCAAAATCTTGTTGCTTCTTCATAACTTCCCTCTTCCTGAAGCCTGAGACGTCTGAGGGGCCCTCATCCGCAGGGGTCTGGATGGCTGCTAGGATCTTGTCCTGAAACTCAGATGCCTTCATCTGTAAGAAGCAATAGCAGCTCCTTCTTCTCCTTCTCCTCCTGGAAGAGCTGGTTGACACACTCATCTTTCTTCTGATATAGCTCATCTAGTACTTCCATCTGTTCTTTATAGAAATCTAGGGACTCTTCAATGGTGCTGATAGGTTTTGACAGCTGGCTGCATCCATGTTGGAGTTTATCCACTTGCCTCCAGTAGCCCACTTTTTCCAGGCAGCTTGTGGATGAAGCAGAATTTGAGGGTCTTCTTGGGCACTTGTGTGTCCTGCTTCCTTTCCCATGGTTTCAACTCCTGGAGAAGAAACCCTATTGCTTCAGTTTTCTCTGGCTCTTGACTACCTTATTGGCCAGGCACCCATAGTAGGTCTGTTGCTCATGCAGCTGCTGGCTAAGCTTCACCTTCTTTAATTCATCAATGGATAAAGATAAAAATCCCACCTAGTCTTCGGGTTGTCTGTCTTCTAGGACAGTCACAACAAGTAGAATCACCCCCTTTCCTCTTTGCTCACTCCTCCTTCTCTAGTGAAAGCCAGAAAGCTCAGCTGGGGCCCATATCTGCTCCTGCTTCTCTCTGGTGGTTTTAAGGCACATCAAAAGTGTTGTATAATTTTTGATTGACCTTCTTGGTCCTCCAACTTTGTCCAGCAACTGTGTCTGCTTCTGCAGGTGCTGCGGCAAGGCCTCATTCTTTAAGGTCAGCTGCAAATTGTAGGCCCTGTTCTGTTTACAGGTAGCTCTGTTGAATTGCTTTGTATATTGGGACATTTAAGATTTGCTTAGGGGATTTTTGTGGTCCCATGGGAAGTGGATAATGTTCATATCAGGGTCAGAATTGACTGTTGGCTGCCCTCATGGGAAGAGGCTGACTTTTTGAGGTTGATGGGTTTTCCTTTCTCCTCAGTGTCAGGCTGCTGCCTGGCCATTCTGGAATCTTGAGAACAGACAGTTCTTTGCCACAAGGTTGATCAATTGGAGCTTAACAATTACTCTAGGTAATTGTTGCAAACCATCCAAGAGGAGTTGGCTTGATCTTTATGGTACATCTTAACTGTTCAGAAACTGAGGAAAGTTAGCAATGGCCTTTCATAAACCCTGAGTTCAAACCCTGATAGCCAGCCTAGCCTTTTCCCCCTTAAATTCTGTGTCTTGTATGCTTTTCTTTCTTGAAATCTCCTTCATTTCCTAACCTGTACCAGTATCAGGGTGAAGAGGCCAGGGCTGTGTTTGGCTTTGTCATTAACTTGCTGTATGTGCTTATCAACCACCAAATCCATCTCTTGGTTCGGTTGTCAGCATTCTGTGATGTGTTTAGTGAATGCACATAGGCTACTGCTTTTTCCTGGGTTTTTGTCTTTGACAGCCTCCCTAGGTTCAGGGATTCTATATTGGCAAAGCCCCAGGCAAAGGGGGGGGGTGTGTCCTGCCCAAGTGCATGTCTCCTATGGAATAGCTGTGACCAGGTCTAAAAGATCTCTTGACAGTCTGCCTTTGCCTAAAGAAAGTTGTCATATTTCAGTTAAGGCAGGTGCCAAAGAAGTTCTGATTTTCATTTCCTATAGACCTAGATGTGTAAAGAGAAGGTCAAGGTTAACTGCCAGTTTGGCCTGAGCTTTTAAAGAAAGTTACTCACATGTACAAGAAGTTATTGATTGAATAATGCAGCCTTTGGGGCAGAAAGAGTGGAGAGCAACAGCTGGATGGATGTTCCTTGGAACTCTGACCTGCAGTGTGTAGATAGCTCATGGGGAAGTTTTAATTCTTGTTTAATTTTTTTTCTTTGGAATAGCATAAAGAGGAGGAGGAGGAAGTGGTGAATGGAATTGGTGTTTCAAGTCTTGTCAACTGGCTGTTCTTCTTTTACAAAAAATTTCTCCTTCCTGGGTGTAGCAGAAGAACTCTTTTGCAATGATAGGCTTTTCTAGGTGCTATAGGATGCAGCATTCAGCTGCTGCCTTTCAGGAAGATCCTGCCAAATTTCCACACAGCCCTTTTGTGTTCTACTCTCTTTGCAGAGTCAGAGCCCTGGGCTTGGCCTTCCCAGTTACTTCCTTGTTTGAATGGCAGATGGCCTTGAAGGAAGAGGCTGACTTTCTTCCAGTCCTCATTCCACACTATCCCTGAGCATGCATGTAACACATCAGGCTGCTGTTTGGGAAATCTGCTATCTGGAGCACTCTGCGCTGTTATAAAGCGTTGAACAGTTGGTTCTAAGCTCAGTCTGTCACTCTGGTAATTGTTGAGAACTTTCCCACAGTACCCCCTCATTGATCTTCCTGGCAGAAGTAACCACAGAGCCTCTGGAAGGAAGTCTTGACAGGACTTTTGTCCAAAAGAAAATTAGATTCCTTGTGGATTTCAGAGAAGTTTATCTGAGGGCAACATACCCACTATTTGAACAGTCCTCTTAACTCTTTGATTCTTCCACTGAAGATTAAAAGAGCATTTAGCTGTCATCTGCTAGAATGTAAGTCACAGAACTGCCACCCAGTTCATCCTCAGTGTATCTCTGGAACTGGGCAAGACATCTGATTTATAAAAGACACATAATGCTTCTAGGGCTTCTGAATTCATGTGGTCAGACAGCTGGCTTCTCAGAAAGCTGCAAACAAAGTAGGAAAGCCAGCCATGTAAAGAAATACCTCGAGGTGAACTTGGTTAACTGGAAATATGTCCTGTACCAGTTAATTGTTCCTAATGACGTTTGAGCTATATGAGCCAGTTGTGTGCATGTCTATTGTATTTTGCGTATTCCTGACCTTCTGCATCTTGTACTTGGATCATAGTCAGAAAGAGAAAGAAATGAATGAGGCTTTTGCTTCTCCAACAACCACAATGGCATGGGGAAAGGATGTAGCCTGTTGTAGTTCCTGTGGCCAAGAAGTGCATTGTGGCCTCAGTAGGTGAAGATGTCTTGACATAATGTGTTTTTTAAGTACATAGCACATGGTGTAGCACTTGGAAAAATGGATTTTTGCTGAGTGAGTGTTAAAGTGGGAGGGAGATGCTTGAGAAGTCACTAGTGCATTATGGAAACAGGCAGCAAAAGGAAAATCACTTACTCTAGTACTCACAGGAGGAATGCAGACATGAACGCAGTGCTCTTAGAGTCATCTGTGTTCTGCTGCAAAGACTTTCCCTCATGAGTCAAATTTTCATGCCGCAATTTTGGTAGTCAGTACTTACTTACACCATTTGGTGCTGGAACCTCCCCACCCAACACACACACACACACACACACACACACACACACACACACTACATTTTGTGTGTGTGTATGTGTGTGTATGTGTGAGTGTGTCTGTGTGTGTATGTGCCCACACGTGTGCCAGTCCTGGAGCTTGTACTCAGGGCTTGGGTGCTGTCCCTAAGCTGTTTTTGCTCAACGCCAGTGCTGTAACATATGAGCCACATCTCTGTTTCCCAGTGGGTTCCCTCCCACTTTTAGTACTTAATTGGACATCAGAGTTTCATGGTCTTGTTACATGGGCTGCCTTTGAACCATGCATGATCATTAGATCTTAGCCTCCTGAGTAGCTAGTGATACCTGACTTTTATACAGATCCATTTTTTAAAAATTTCTTTCCAGCCTTTTTATTATTTTCGGTGGTACTGAGGTTTGAATTCAGTGCCATGCATTTGCTCACTTGCTTGCTTGGCCAGGCTCTACCACTTCATCCACACCTCTAGCTTGCAGATTCTCTCCCCCCCCCACCTCTCTCTTTCTCTCTGCTTTTTTTTTTTTTGGTCGGTCGTGGGACTTGAACTCTGGGCTTGGGCGCTGTCCCTCAGCTATTCAGCTTAAGGCAAGTTCTCTACCACTTGAGTCACAGGGCTACTTCTGGTTTTCTGGTGGTTTATTGGAGATAAGATTTTCATGGACTTTACTGCCCAGGCTGGCTTTGAATGGCGATCATCAGACCTCAGCCTCCTGAGTAGCTAGAATTACAGGTGTAAGCCACTGGCGCCCGGCTTCTGGTTATTTATTTATTTATTGGGGGGGTCTGGTCGTGAGGCCTGAACTCTGGGCCTGGGCACTGTCCCTCAGCTCTTCAGCTCAAGGCTAGCGCTCTACCACTTGAGCCACAGCGCCACTTCAGGCTTTTTTCTTTTTTCTTATGTAGTCTGAGGAATTAAACCCAGGGCATCAGGTATGCAAGGCAAGCGATCTACCACTGAGCCACCTTCCCAGCGCCTCTTGTTATTTTTATATGTATTTTATTGTACAAATATTGCATAGAGAGATTACAGGTACATGAGTAAGGTAATGAGTACATTTCCTATTGAGCATTATTGTTACCTCCTCCTATGTTTATCCCCTACCTTCCCTTCCCTCCCCACCTCCCTCAGCTCTCCCTCCACCTCCCTCAACTCCCAATCCCAGCGAAGTTGTGTCTTCTACATCTCATTGTTACAGTGGGTCAACCTGTATCCTTATTTAAGCATTTTATTATTTCCTTTCCCTCCCCAAATTACAAAAATGTATTTATGAGATGCAGGGCACTGGAATCAAATACAGTGAAAACAGGGAGGAGAACAAAAAAAAAAACATAGTACATTATAAATACGTTATAAACAATAGCAAGAAAGGAAAAACCACTGTGTCCCTATCTTGGGGTTCCTTTTGCTTAACATCATCTTATATGGTCATATGTACATAGCTTTTGACCTTTCCTGCTTGTCCTAGACATATACCAGTTATTGTAAATAAGGGAAACCATAGGACTTACGTGTCTTTGGGCCTGGCTTACTTCACTTAATAAATTTTTTCCAAGTCTTTCCATTTCCTAACAAATGGGGCGATGTCATTGTTTCTGATGGAGGCATAGAATTCCATTCTCTCTCTCTCTTTCTGCCCCCCCCTCTATATATATCATATTTTCTTGATCCATTCATCTACTGAGGGGCATCTGGGTTGGTTCCATATTTTAGCTATGTAAATAATGCTGTGATAAACATAGTTGTGCTAGTTTGCTAATTAATTTTTAAGATGAGGGTTCATGAATGTTTCTGCTCTTGCTAGCCTTTTTTTTTTTTTTTTCAGTTGTGGGGCTTGAACTCTGGGCCTGAGCGCTGTCCCTCAGCTCTTCAGCTCAAGACTAGCACTCTACCACTTGAGCTACAGTGTCACTTCCGGTTTTCTGGTGGTTTATTGGAGATAAGTTTCACGGACTTTCCTGCCTGGGCTGGTTTCGAACTGTGATCCTCAGATCTCAGCTGCCTGAGAAGCTAGGATTACAGGCGTGGGCCACTGGCGCCCAGCTTCCTTGCTAGCCTTAAACTGTGTCCTCCTGCTCTCAGTCACCTGAGTTGCTAGAATTATAGGCACTTGGTTTATAATTTTTTATTTAAATTTGGTTATATTGAGGATTAAACTTGGGGCTTTGCCCTTGCTAAGTAGGAGCTTAGCACTTACTCCATGCCTCTAGCCTTATTTTGTATTGGTTATTTTCAAGGTAGGATCTCATTTTATGCCTGCAATGTGATTCTGTTGCTTCCTTTTGTCACTGGGAAAGATAAACATGTGCCATTGTGCTTCTCCCATAGCTGAGATATCAAGCATGCCCCACTGCTTCAAGTCGTTGGTTGATATGAAGTCTCTCAAACTTCTTGTTTTTTTTTTTTTGACTAAAGCTGACTCTGATCCTTCACTCTTTACCTCCTCCTTAGCTAGGATTACAGGCCTGAATCACCATGCCTGGATTTACTTTTAAAGTAAGGGAAAGTACAATAACCTGAAGGCAGAATAACCTGAAGGGCTTCAATAGGAAAATAGAGAAAGTAAATCACACGTGCCATGTGGCACTGTCACTGCTATGCATGGAAAGTAGGGCCAGTTCACTATCACGTGCAAGTAATAAATTGAGCCAGGCAGGCTTAAATGATTAAGAAGAAACACTAGCTCTAGTTGGCTTCAGGTATGGTATGATCTGGAAGTTTGTGGGACTGTCAGGGCATGGGCTTTTTCTCTCTGAGTTCTCTTGGTTCTGCCTTTATCTTAGACTGAGCACTCTACTCCTCTCACCCCTCCCCACCTTGGTGGTAAAATATGATAATGCTTTCTGACATTATATCCATATGCAGAACCTAGAGGAGAGAATCTGTCTCTGTGGCCTCTGTAGAAAGATAAGAAATGTCTTTTCCTATTATCTTAGCATGATCTCTTTAAATCTTATTGGTCCACTTTGGATCTGATGTGTTATTATGATAGGATTCATTCTCAATCACTAGTCAGGAAGATGGGCTGTGCTGGGTGACTTATCCTACCTTAGAGCTAGGGATGGGATTGGGCCACCCTGGTCATATTGAAAGAGCATTTACACAGAGAGGCTGGCTACTCCTGGTTGTGGTGGTGGGAAAGATAGTTGAGAAGAGGCTGACAGATGTCCATGCCAGATCCCTGCCGATATCGAGGAGACTAGACTTGACCCTCAAAAGGCCACCCGTTTTCCACTCTATCCCTGTCCTTGTGGAGCACTGAACCTGCATCCTGTAGATCAGCACTCTCGGACACCCCTGGGCTGACATGCTAATGTCAGGGGCCTCAGTTTCTCACTGGGAAGAGCTTGGGTGTTAGGTTTGCCAGCCTTATTCCCTCAAGATGAGTAGTTGAAAGCTGTCTTCATTGAGAATTATCTTGTCAGTTCTGTGGCTGCCTTCCTCTCCCTGCTCTGAGAGTTGCCCCTCTCTCATTTGCATGCAAAGTCAGCTCACTGAAAATCTCTTGAGCTGAAAAAGAACTTCTGTCTCTTCAACTTCCAACATCCCCTCCCTCCCCCGTCCCCCGCCCGGAGGAGGCGGAATGTTCATACTTTGAAAGCTAGAGGAAGATAACAATTCTGCTTGCTGTGGGTGGGTAGGTGTGTATTTATGAATGTGTAGCTGTTTCTCCATGTGGCTCTCTTTCTCACTCTTTGATCTTTCCATGCTTCCTATTTGCTGCCCTCTGCTGAATAGAGATAGGAGAAGGAAGGGCCAAACAAAAAGCAGCCCCAGTTTTTCTTCTTTTTCTTGGGTTTTTGAGAAGTTGAAGCTGTGAATGCAGAATTTTCCTCAGCTTTCTTAGATGATGAAAGACACAACATAAAATACTACTAGTAAGAATCGTAATGAGGAGGATATATAATATATAAGTCTATTCATTTAGCTGCCATTCGTTTAGCCCATCACTTCCTTTTTTGTTTTGATTTTTGGTCAGTGGTGGAGCTTGAACTCTGGGCCTGGGCGCTGTCCCTCAGCTCTTCAGCTCAAGGCTATTGCTGTACCAATTGACCCACAGCCCACTTTCTGTTTTCTGGTGGTTAATTGGAGATAAGAGTCTCACAGACTTTCCTGCCCATGCTGGCTTTGAACCATGATCCTCAGATATCAGCCTCCTGAGTAGCTAGGATTACTGGCATGAGCCACTGGTGCCTGGCTTGTTTGGTTGCTGTGTTTGACTGAGTTCAGGAGGCCAGACATTTAACCTCCCTGGAACATCTGTTTCCGGGCCTGTAAAGTAGAGCTTTACCTGTCTCCCATACTAGCAGAGTACAGCTAAAACTGGGCTTGTCAGAGCCAGAAGCTAGTGACTCATGCCTGTAATCCTAGTTACTCAGGAGGCTGAGATCTGAGGATCATGGTTCAAAATCTGGGAGACTCTTATCTCCAATGAATCACCAAAAAAAGCCAGATGTGGAGCTGTGGCTTAAGTAATAGAGCACTATCCTCGATCACAATAGCTTAGGGCTAGTGCCCAGGCAGGCCCCTGTGTTTAAGCCCGAGGACTATCACAGGAAGAAAGGATAGGGTGGGGCTTTTTCGTTTTTTGACCCATACCTCTTCCCACCTGGCCTTCCTTGGGGCAGCTGTCAGGTGCTGTGGCAAGGGGGTAAGTCATCCTTTCATCTGGGGTGGGCTGTGGGATGAGGGTCTTCTAGAGGCATCGTTGCATGGGTCTTGGTGCTCCTGCCTTTTTCTCCCTCCTCCATGCCGTCTCCTCCCTCTGCTCTCTGCATTCCCCTGGCAATTGGCAAGACAGCTGACTGCTCCTGCCACCAAAGCCCTTCCAGGGAACAATGGGCCACATTAAGGGCTGCCAGGTGCCATGCCAGAGGTATTAAAGGGACATTTGATGACTTTTAACCTGAATCATCAGGTTTAGTACTCTTTCCCTCTGCAGCAGGTAAAGGGCAAGAAAGCCCAGGTATGGATTCCTCCCCCCTGGGCTTGTGGGGTTCTCCTTGTGGTGTTACTGTGCTTCTTTTACCCCAACCCTGCTTTCAACCCTCTCCTCTCTCTGTGTGTATTTGTGTCATTCCTCCTCCCTCATTCCCAGTTGGTGTTAGGCTGCGTGCGTGTGTGTGTGTGTGTGTGTGTGTGTAGTGGCTATAAGACACCATTTTGGAACCCACAATTGCTCCGCTCCGTGTCCTGTCCCTCCTTCTCCCTTCCAACCTCTTCCCCCTCCTCTCTGTGCCAGTCCTGGGACTTGAATTCAGGGCCTGGGTACTGTCCCTGAGTTTCTTTTTGTTCAAGGCTAGCACTCTTCCACTCGAGCCACAGCATCACTTCTGGCTATTTCTGTTTATGTGGTACTGAAGAATCAAACCCAGGGCTTCATGTATGCTAGGCAAGCACTTTACCACTAAGCCACATTCCCAGCCCTGTCCTATCTCTCTTAATCTCTATCTCTCTTATCTTTTTTCTCTGTCAGATGGACAGCCATCTTTGACTTGAATACACCCCAGTGTTGGGGATCTCACTCAGTAAAGCTCAGCAAGGCTTAGGTAATCTGCTGTGGCCCATAGTGATTTAGAGGTTTTCATCATTTTTGTCTCCTTTATCTTTCCTGGCAGGTAGAATTCAACTCTGTCTTTTGGAAATGCTTATAGAATATAATTTGTACAAGCATAGTGGCATGGATGTTATGGTGTGTTTGTCATTTTCCTAAGGCCTTCCCAGGAGTGAAGTAATGTTGAAGGAGTCTTCTCAGCAGGACAGCCTCTTTGGTGAGCCTTTGGCTGGGGAGAGGATCCCCAAGATTTACCCTCTGAAACTTACACTTCTTTTGTCTCTGGAATCTCTAGTTCCAAATTTAACCAGTATGTTGTCTGTGATCATTTAGTCCAGAGCCTAATTTAGGTTTTGTGTATAATACAGTCTCCAGTATAGCCACTCGCTTCTGCCACTGTAGTATGTATTGCTGCACATAGTACATTCATCACCTGAATATGCTGTGTTTCAATAAAGCTTTATTTGCGAACTCCTCTTCTGATTTCTTCCTGGTAGAAGTCCTGCATTGTGAGGGGGGGTCATCCTGAACTGTTTGACTCTGGGTAGACCCTTGAATTGGCAAAGCCTCTGTGTCCTTATCTGTATGTTGTGTGAGTTGGGAGAGTGACTTCGGCCCTGGGATCTTAGTTAAGATCTGAGTTCCCTACTGAGTCTGGCCCAAACCTTGATTCTGACTCCACCCATTTCTCTCCTCCTACCCTGTCTAGCTTTCCTGGATTCCAGCTCAAGGCTCCCAGCTCTTCTCCCCACCTCTGCTGGAATCTCAGTCCATTCTTAATACCCAGCCAGAGAATGCATTTGTGAGTAAATTCAGAGGCTCCTTTCTCTTTTCTAAAATTCATTAGTGCCTTGCAGCTACTGCTCAAGTCCAAGCTCCTGCCTTGTCTGCCTCCTGTGTATCCCTCCAGCCTCATTTTGTGTGTGTTGGTTGTGTTCACTATCGCACTCCAGCCTGTTGGCTGTCTTACACAGGAGGCTCACTTCCTCCCTTAGGTCTTTACTCATAGAATGAATTAATGCTCTTCCTAACAACTTTGACTTGATTCTTTTCACCTTTTAGGTCTCAGCTCTAGTGTCATCTCAGACAGCCTTTTTTGTTGTTATTGTTTTTTGTGTGTGTGCTCATCCTAGGTCCTGAACTCAGAGCCTGGGTGCTGACCCTGAACATTTTTGCTCAAGGCTGGTACTCTTCCACTTGAGCTACAGATCCCCTGCTGGCTTTCTTGGTGGTTAATTGAAGATAAGAGTCTCATGGATGTTTCCTACGAGGGTTGGCATCAAATCGTGGTCCCTTATATAGCAGCCTCCTGAGTAACTTGGATTACAGAAATGAACCATAGACATCTGGTTTGATAAGCATCTGTTAGAGCTGACATTTGGAAATTCCCTTATCACTCTGCAACATACCTGTGAATGGTACACTGACTAGAATCACCTTCCTTGTTGGTTTACATGTTTGTTTTTCTGCTTCAGTAGGTCGTAAGCACTGTAAGATTCAGGACTTCATCTGTCTTATATACTGCTTCTTCCATAGTAAAGACAAGCATATAGTAGCACTCAATATCTTGACTGACTGCTGTGTTCCTGCTGAGATTCCGTGTGTGTGTGTGTGTGTGTGTGTGTGTGTGTGTGTGTGTGTGTTTCTTAATATTGGGGGTTGAACTCAGGGCTTAGGCACTGTCCCTAAGCAGTTCTTTCTTTTATTTTTTGTAAGTCGTGGAGCTGGAACTCTGGGCCTGAGCACTATCCCTCAGCTCTTCAGCTCAAGGTAAGTGCTCTACCACATGAGCCACAGAACCACTTCCAGTTTTCTGGTGATTAATTGAAGATGAGAGTCTTGCGGAATTTCCTTCCCATGCTGGCTTTGAACTGTGATCCTCAAATCTCACCCTCCTGAGTAGCTAGGATTACAGGCATGAGCCACCGGCTCCCATCTGCCTTTAGCAATTTTTGCTCAAGGCTGTGAATCTACCATTTGAGCTATACTCTACTTTTGGCTTTAAGATGTTTAATTGGAGGTAAGAGTTTGAGGGCTTTGTCTTCCCTATGTGGTTTCAAATCTCAATCCTCAGATCTCAGCATCTTGACTAACTAGGGTTATAGGGTTGAGCCATGGATGCCTGGCCATCCAGGACTCTTGTCTGCTGCTATTCCCTTGTATGTCATTTGGAAGTTATTCTGCTCTTGGTGCTAGGTGACACTACACATTTTCCCTCAAGAGGCTGCATTCTTGTGCTCTCATCTCCTCTGGTGAGATCAGAGGCCTCAGAAGGATGAGCTTTCTGGAAAAGCAGCTAGTTCTTAGCCTGAACTTTGATTGGAGACTTCCTCTTAAAATTGTCCATTAGCATCAATCTGTCCATCCCTTTGGCCTACATGGCTTTGTGGGTGGTGTCTCTGAGTGAGGATCTGTCTAGTTCTCTCCCTTCAGATGTCTTTTACAACCAGTTTTTATTACTATAATAAAGATGATGTATAGAGGGCTGCAGTTACATAATTCAGATGGTATTTTAAAGCACAAAAGATTCTCTTTGGGGTTAGATTTTGTTCTGGAAATGTGGAGCTCTGTTTACTGTGTTGGGGGGAAGGTGTTTGCTGCAGCTGGTGTGAATGTCCTGTGGATCCAGAGATAGGTCTTAAGCAGAAAGGCTGCAGTCCAGTGACTCCGTCTTTTCTTAGGCCCACAGCTCCCACGAAGGGATAAAAGGAGTCACAGATGGAATTGTTTCTTCAAATAAGATCTGTTAAGCTAGGCATCAGTGGCCCACACCTGTAATCCTAGTTATTCAGGAGGCTGAGATCTGAGGACCATAGTTCAAAGCCTACTCAGGCAGCAATGTCCAATTAGTGTCTAGTTAACCACCATAAAGTCAGAAGCAGAAGTCTGGCTCAAGTGGTAGAGAACAAGCCTTAAGTGAAAAAGCTAAGGGACAGCTCCCAGGCCCAGAAGTCAAGCCCCAGTACCAGCACAACACACACACACACACACACACACACACACACACACAGAGTAACAATAACAAACTTGTTTAAATTCTAAGCCTCATTCCTCAGAATATGGCCTTAGTTAGAAATAGGGTTATTGTAGTTACATGGTTAAGGGGGTGTTCCTGCTGGAATAGAGTGGGGCCTTAATCCTACTTTGCTGGAAAGACTAGCCCTGCAAAGACAGAGGCAGAGATTGTTGTTATGCTACCGTCAGCCATAGCACACCAAGGGACCCAGAGGCAAGGATAACTGTCTTAATCTCTTCTAGATACTTCTGTTCCTTTTTTAATTCTTAGAAAAGATCCTCCCTTCCACAGAGGATTAATGAAGCCCACTGCCCATACATGTTCTTTAACTAAAGCCACTCTCCTGATTAAGAGAGCTCTACCAGAAGCATTGAATACCTGTGCGTGAATACATGGTCCTTGTTCTTTGTTATTTGACTGCAATATCTCTGTTTGATCTGAGTTCCAGCTACATTGACACAAACAGTTTTGTTCTGGATCCAAACTAAATACTGTGTGGTAGGTACAAAAAACTGCTCCCAGGGCTGGGAAGATGGCTTAGTGATAGAGTGCTTGCCTAGCACGTATGAAGCCCTGGGTTCCTCAGTACACATAAACACAAAAAGCCAGAAGTGGTGCTGTGACTCATGTGGTAGAGTGCTCGCCTTAAGCAAAAGAAGCTCAGGGACAGCACCTAGGCCAAGTTCAAGTTCCTTCCCCCTTACCTCCCCTCCCCTTCTTTCCCTTTCACTGCTCTCCTCACCTTTCCTAACAAATTCTAGAATCTGGTGACTTATAGTACAGACACCTCATAGTTTCTATGGTTCCGGGATTTGCACCGTGCTGTATGAAGTGGTCTGGGTCATGTGAAATTATAGTCATGATGTCTAGCTCTTCATCCTTCTGGGGTCTCAACTGGAGCTGGGTGGTCTGCTTACAATATAGTGTTGTAGCTTGATTTCCCTATAGCAAGTTATTCAGAAGGAGGAAGAGATCAAGCTGACAGCTCCATTCCTTCTTTGACCTAAATGTAGTCTGAACATATCCATAATACTTGACACTCTCTTCTCTTAGTTAGAAATATACCTGAAATGCTGCCTCTGTGCAGAAAGAGCACCAGACTCCAGCTCTTCAGGGGAGGAGTGTGACAGAATTGGAGGCCATTTGAGAGCCTGTTGTGTGCTTGACATCATGAATGGTACAAGGGATCCAAGGTGCAGCCACTGACCTACACTCTAGAAGTTTACATCTTCTAGAAAAGTTATGCTCTGCTCTATAACTGATGATGAGAAGGGAGACAGATTTCTTAGAGAGTTCTGAGAAAGTGAAAATCAGAATGGATGGTAGCAGAGGGAAGCTCTAGGGAGGAGGTGGCTCTTGCCTTCATATATTTTCAGCTTTCCCCTCTGTTCTTTTATTTATTTTTTGTTGGTTGTGCGGCTTGAACTCTGGACCTGGGCGCTGTTCCTATGCTCTTCAGCTCAAGGCAAACACTGTGCCACTTGAGCCACAGCACCACTTCCCATTTTCTAATGGTTTATTGGAGATAAGGGCTTCATGGACTTTCCTGGCCCAGCTGGCTTTGAACCATGATCCTCAGATCTCAGCCTTCTGACTAGCTAGAATTACAGGTGTGAACCACTGGCTCCAGGCTTACCACTGCTTTTTGTTCATCCTTTGTCCCTCCATTTCTGTGCATTTGTTTTATTTTTATGCTGAAGAAAAACAGAAAGCTACTATCTATCCTACTTCATGAGGTTATTTGACTATTGTACCTAATTTGGTTATTGCAAATGAGTATTGTGGGCTTTAGACAGTGGTTAAATGCAAATAAGATTGATTCATTGGTTGTTTGATGAATTTAGTCATTCATCCATTCATTCAGTACATTTATTGTTGTACCAGCTATGTAACCATCAAGATATGTGCCTTACATTCTTGTAGAAGAGACATCTAGGTGGTAAACAAGCAAATTAATAAATATGACAGTGGGTATTAGAAATATCGTTTTTTTGTTGCTGTAGTTTTGTGCCATTACTGGGGTGTGACCACAGAGCCAGAACATTTTCCCTTAGTTGTTGTGTTTAAGGTTGATGCTCTACCATTTGAGCCCCATCTCATTTCTGGCTTTTGGTGGTTAATTGGGGGTAAGGTCTCACAGACTTCTCAGGTTGTTTCTTTTTTTTTCTTTTTTTTTTTTTTGTAGGTCATGGGCATTGAACTCTGGGCCTCAGTGCTGTCCCTCTGCTCTTCAGCTCAAGGCTAGCGCTGAGCCTCCTCAGATCTCAGCCTCCTGAGTAGCTAGGATGAACCACTGGCACCCAAAAATTAAGAATACTGATAAGAAACTAACCAGACTGGTACTTCATAGTAAGGTGGTCTCTGAAAAGCACATAGGATGCAGAGAAACCTTTTTTCCTTCCAAAGGTTTAAGTCTGCTGAGATCAACGAGCTGGAGACAAAGATACACTCATCCTATTTTGTTGTTGGAGATGATCAATCCACAATCCAGTGAGATTTAAAAACAAAAAACACTTAACCTATGCTCTGCACCATGGAGTGGGGGAGTATCGGTAATTTAGAGGGATGGTAAATGATTTTTAGGTAAAAGAACAGTATTTGCCCTTTGCCAGAGAACCACACAGACAGCCATGTATAGAGAACAAAGGAAGGTTTATTGCTGGGAGAGGGGCTGGCAAGACCCCTTCTCACAGGGGAGAAGTGAGAAGAATCACTAGGTATTGTCTGAGGTGACCTGTATAACCTCGGAGGTTTAAGAGGTGATACAAGTGCCTAGGAGGTGGAGACCTGGTGTGGACATGAGGGCCAGGGGCTTCATCATGGCAGACTAGGCTGCTGTCCAAATAGTAGGTAAGAGGCCCTGCATCTGCCCAGACCTGAAGGTCACACTAAGGGGCGCTTGTTGCCTTATATGGTGGTAGCTGCCCCAGAGAAGTGCCATCTCAAGTTTGTAAAGGGGTTGGAGGCTGATTATTTACTGTCTTTTTAAATGGGCCTAGTGTTGCCTAGGAAGGGAGCATGCTAATCTGTGGAGAGGGGAAGGAGTGTACTAAACTATGAGAAGGGAGTTCATTTCACTAACATAGGGAGTCTGGGACAAGGTTCCCCTGGGCTGTGGGGGAGGTGGTGACAGGCTCTGAGAAGATGAAGACAGAATTTTCCTAGCTTTCTTACCTGGTAGATAAATCTCAAGGAGACCTTGGAGCTGCTGTAGAAGAATAGATAAAAGCTGGACAATGGTAGCTCATGCCTATAATCTTAGCTAATGTGGAGGCTGAGATCTGAGGATCACAGTGTGAAAGCAGCTAAGGCAGAAAAATCTGTGAGACTTTTCTCTCTATTAAAAAGCCAGAAGGGGAGGTGTGGTGCAAGTGCTAGAACAGCAGACTTAAGGAAAAATGCCAAGTGAGAGCACAAGGCCCTAAGTCGAAGCCCCAGTACCAGTATTATTTTTTTAAAAAGATGTGAATAGACTCCTATCTTGAAAAAAAAAAAACATGAAAAACAGTATTGGAAGTATGGTTCAAGTGGTAGAGTAACAATATTTGGTAGAGTACCAGCCTAGCAAGCACAGGCGCTTCACAGTTGAAACCCTAGTAGGTACTATCCAACCATTCTTTCAAACTTCTTTAGAATGCAGAATGGAGAATAATTGTAGAGGGGTTAATGTGGGGGAATCATTCATTACCCTCCTTTCATGTCAGCCCTGACCCCTTCCCTCCTTCCCTTATTTCCTCCTTCCCTCCTTCCCTCTTTCCCTTCCCTTCCCTCCTTCCCTCTTTCCCTTCCCTTCCCTCCATACCATCCTTCCTCTCTGTCTCCTTTTTTGGTTGTACTAGCATTTGAAATCAGAGCCCACTGCTTACTATTCAGTTGCTCTATTAATTGAACCATGCCCCAGCCCACTTATCTAGCCTTTCTGAGCCTCACTGCCCTTATTTGTAAAACGAGGACAATTATCTCTGAGTTCTATCATTTGGAGTATTTTCAGGAAAATTTTATAAGAATAGTTGAAATAATAGATATGAAAACACCTAAATGAAAGGAGTAAATCTTTTTTTTAATACATTTTTATTGTAAAAATAGTGTACAGCGGGGTTATAGTTACATGAGTAAGGTAATGAGTACATTTCTTATCAAGCATTGCTGCTTCCTCCTTTGTTTGTCCTCTACCATCCCTTCCTTCCCACCTCCACAACTAAACTCCACACGCTCCATCCACCACCCCTGCCTAAATTGTAAAATTCATTTTTCAACATAGTGTCTTTGTAAATCTCATTGTTACAATGGGTCAACCTATATCCCTCTTTAAGCATTTTGTTTTTTCCCTTTCCCTCCCCAAATTAGAAAAGTGTATATACAAGATGCAGTACATCCACATCAAATACAATGAAAACAGGGGTTATACCTTGGGGGAGGAGCATACAAAGAAACAAAAAAAAAATCACATGGTACATTATAAATACATTAGCAAGAAAGAAAAAAACACTTGTGTCCCTATCTTGGGGTTCATTTCCCTTAACATCATCTTATTTGGTCATAGTACATAGCTTTTGACCTTTTCTGCTTGTCCCTGACATACACTAGTTATTGCAAGTAAGGGAAACCATGGGACCTATGTTTCTTTGGGCCTGGTGAGAAGGAGCATATCTTGACGCCAGATTTATCCTTTCTTTCCTGGGCTTTTTTTCTTTTTAACTTTTTTCGTCTTTGATAATTGGATGCTCTGAGATGAGATCTCCTGGTGTTAGGTTAAACCCATTTTGCCTTTCAGGTGGGTGGACAGGTGGGCGGCCTGTTCTAGGATTTGTCCTAGTTTAGCAGCAGTGGTGTTCCAAGGAAATGAATAAGAAGTGAATTTAGGCTGCTCCTGCAAGGGTCTGTGTTACAAGAAGCTCAGCACAAAGGAGATGGTGTCTGCTATTTCTATGTTTGTTGGCTTCTTAGAGACAATGTGTGGCACCAAAGCTCTGGTGCTGGGTTATCCTGCAGGTCACTAGTGGCAATGAGAGCACATTGTAGTTCTTTTCTCATTGGTTGGTATACTGGTACTGGGGCTTGAACTCAGGGCTTCCCACTTAGATTTTTGCACTTTACTGGTGCTCTCCTACTGGAGCCACACTTCTACTTCCCAGAGATTTGGCTTTTTCAGAATGCCACCCCAGTCTGTCTTTGAACCCCAGCCCTTGTTTACCTCTAGCATTGCGTAGCAGTCATTCATCAATTTGTGACTGGCCAAGTGCCTGCCGAGTTTCTGAAAAGGACAATCAAGATGTCAGGGTGTTCCCCCATCTCTGGGCTCATGGCTAGGCAGCAAGGCTGGACTGTTACAGTGGAGCAGAATGGCAAGACCTGATGGAAATACCCCCAGGACACATTGGGGAGAATACAATGGAAGCTCCTAGCTAGCTGGAGCTAAGCTGATTAAGGTTTGATTTCTGTCTTCAGAGCTGGAGAAAGCAAGTATAAACAAATATCTGGAGGAACAGTAGTGCTTGGGGCATTGGTGAGAAAGAGGTTGCAGGCAGAGTAGCTCCTCTCACCCAGGCTTGGCCTATCTGGCCCTGCTGGCCAGCTCCTAGGTTTTGAGCAGTGAAGGTAGCACTTGATAAGGTGCAGGGCCTTCAAACAGAAGTTGAAGACTTTGGATTTTCCCTGCAGAGGTACTGAAGCAGGAGGTGACACGATTCTGTGTTCTGCCAGGGTGGCAGCTGCAGCTGCTCTGTGGAAACAAGCCCAGAGGGGGCAGGGTGCCAGGTAGGCAGCCAGCTGTGAAGCAGGAAGGCTCTATGGGGAAGAACGAGATGCCTGTTCAAGAGATGCTGGAACTCAAACTCATGTCTCATATCCACACTAGCCCCTTCCATATCCAGGACAGTTCCTGTGTCCTAGATTCCTCCTCCCTCCCTCCCTCTCTCCCTTCTTCCCCCCTTCCCTCCATCCCTCCTTCCTTCCTTCCTACTTTCCTTCCTTCTTTCCTTCCTTCCTTCCTTCCTTCCTTCCTTCCTTCCTTCCTTCCTTCCTTCCTTCCTTCCTTCCTCTTCCCTCATTCCCTTTCCCCCTTTACCCTTCCCCTTTCTTTCCTTCCTTTTTTTTCCCCTTCTGGTGTTGAGCCTGGAACTCCAGGCATCACTTGTCAACACAGCTTTTTTCTCAAGGCTGATGTTCTCCCCCTTGAGCCACACCTCCACTTCCAGCTTTTTTTTTCTGGTTCATTGGAGATAAGAGGCTCATGGACTTTTCTGAACAGACTGCCTTTAAACCATGATTTTCAGCCTTCAGCATCCTGAGTAGCTTGGATGACAGGTGTGAGCCACCAGTACTGGTCTAGCACTACTTTCTTTACCAGTTCAGTCTAATCGATGACTTTTGACATTCTGAGCTTGGGTGGTGGCCAGTGTCAGATTCACCATAGGTCTGAGCCCGTTCTCTTCCACTTTGAGAATCTCTTAACAGTTGGCCATCTGATACACTGGTGGATCCTTCTCTTTGGTGGTGCAGGGGCCACAGGCATTTTTATGATCTTGCAATGGGAGAGTCCAGACGGGGTGACATGTCATCACTTACTGATGTATTCTAAGAGTGCCTTAATTTCATAATTTTTAAGGAGCCTCTCCCTGCCCTCCAGCACCTCAACATTGGATCCCACAAAACTGGCTCCAGCCTCAGTGATGGCTGTGATTCTTCTTGCCTGGTGCCTTCGTGATCTACAGAGGTGTCAGGAGCCAGCAGCTGAAGAGCAGTCTGCATCTTTGAAATGAGGTGATATTCAGATTACTCCTCAAACTTTCTCTGTACCTAAGTGTGTAACTTTTAGCATGCATTTCAGTGCACAATTTTGTTTTTTGGTCATGGGTGCTGAACTCTGGGCCTGGGCTCTATCCCTCTGCCTCTTTTTTATAAGTTTTTTTTTTATTGTGAAAATTCTATACAGAGGGGTTACAATTACGTGAGCAAGGTAACAAGTACATTTCTTATCAAGCATTGTTGCCTCCTCCTTTGTTTTTCCCCTTTAATCCCTGCCTTCCCATAACCATATCCCTCTGCTCTTCATCTCAAGGCTAGTGATCCACCATTTAAGCCACAGAGCATACACTTCCGGCTTTTTCTCTTATGTGGAGCTGAGGAATCAAGCCCAGGGCCTTATGCATGCAAGGCAAACATTCTACCACTAAGCCACCTTCCCATCTCCTCAGAGTACATCTTAAAATGCTACTTGTAGTACTTATTTTGAGGCACAAAAATGGTCTTTACTCTGAATTCTAAGATTCCTACAGAGTTAATTCATTTATGCCCCACAAATAGATATTATTACCTCAACTAAGGAAATGACTAGTAGTATTAGCCAATAGATGAATTCAGGCTCAGTGACTTGAACATCAGAAGCAAGGCTTATAATTAGGCTGGGTGCTAGTCGCTCATGCCTGTAATCCTAGCTACTCAGGAGGCTGAGATCTGAGGATGGCCGTTTAAAGCCAGCCTGGACAGGAGAGGCCGTGAGACTCTTATCTCCAGTAAGCCAATGGAAAACCAGAAGTGGCGCTGTAGCTCAAATGGTAGAGTGCTTACCTTTAGCTGAAGAGCTGAGGGACAGTGCCCAGGCCCAGAGTTCAAGCCTCACAACCAACAATAGCAACAACAGCAACAACAAAACGCTGGAAGTGGTGGTATGGTTCAATGGTAGGGTGGTAGCCTAGAGCAAAAAAAGATCCAGGGCAGTGCTCAGGCCCTGAGTTCAATTTCTAGGGATGACAAATGAAAAGGCTTATTCTTAGTTTAACCTTCTCCTTTTGCTATCTGGAAAGTATTAATATTTGAACAAAAGGTGCTGTGTTGTCACTTTGCACTGGGCCCCTCTTCTCTGTAGGTAGTCCTGAGGAAGGTCCATGTGCCTCATCCCTGCTACATTATGTGCTTGCTGTATCATGCCATCTGGGTATGTTTGGGGGAGTGTCAGCTGGTCCTGGAAATAGTGAGCTCCCCATCCTTCGAAGAATTCAAAGTTGAAACTGGAGGAAGTTGGAGTGCCAGATGGGAGGAGTTAGAGTAGGCAGTCTTTAGGATATGAGTTCCTATGAGCCCTGATTCTAGGATTCTGTAACTTATCCTTCCACAATGTTACTGAATGTCAGAAAATAGAGGAGATTGGGACTAAGGGAAATGGTCTAGTGTGTAGGATTCTGAAAGTATGAGGAACTTGGAGTTATTTCCTTAGACTGTTGGCAGTACTGGGCTGCTGACCCTCTACTTTCCCCAATGTTATCTGTAAGGGAGGAATTGTGTTCCTAGTGCTGGAAGTTCTCCTCTGGGACAAAGGTCACAGTAGTGTTGTAGTGAGCCTAGAAGTGCTAGTGTCCTCCTTCTGAGACCTAGCAATTACTTGCCCAACACCTTTGCTGAAGAGATGTGTGTGTATTTGCATGTGAATACAGTGGTGAACAAGATGGACTGGAAAGCAGGAAGAGCAAATGACACTCCAGATTTCCTGCCATGTATATAACATTCCTTCTCAGTGTTGGAACTTTAGGAAAGCTATTTTCATCTCTTTTCACCTCTTTTCTGCCCTTGTAAATGGGACTTGAGAGAATGCATTTTAGCAACTTGACCCAGACAATTTTTAAGGATTCTCATTAATAACACAATTTATACAGCATTTTGAGGTTATCAAAGAACTTTTCACATAAGGGATCTCACCAAAGTTGTCTTAACAATCAGAAGGTGGTATTTGGGCCATTTAAATGATAAAGGAATGAAGGCCAGAAAGATGGTTTATGGCAAAGCTAGGCCTCTGTGTCCACAGTTTCATATAGGGATCTTGACTATTTTCTAAAAGTTTATCCTTTTGTTCATTGAGATAATAATGACAGGTTCCCAAAGTCCTTAGGCTTCTCCTGTGCACAAGGATTGTTTTACAAAGACAGGATCCGTCTATGTAGCCCATGTTTGCTTCATAATCTTAGTATTCTTCTTGCCTCTGCTTCCTGAGTGCCACAATACATGGCCATAGGGATGGTTTTATTGAGGTCCTCCATCTTTCTTTAGTCTGCTTTGACTGGGAGTATAGCAGGGTGAGAGCCAAGCCCTGAGTTCTAAAGTTAGCTTGTATTCACATCTCCCAGTTTGTCCTTCTATAGCTGAGTGGCCTGGGACCTGAATGTTTTCATGTGTACAAGAATGGTAAACTTACCTTTTTTCATGCAGGGCTGGTGCTCTACCACTAAAGCTGCACCTCCACTTTCTACATTTCTTTCTAGTTAGATGTAAGAGTCTCATAGATTTTCCTGCCTGGGTTGGCTATGAACTGTAATTCTCAGATCTTAGTCTCCTGAGTAGCTAGGATTATAGGTATGAACCGCTAGCATCTGGCCATTAAGCATATATACATACATACATATATATATATTTGGTAGTGGTGGTGGTGGTGGTGGTCGTGGGGCTTGAACTCTGGGCCTGGGCACTATCCCTCAAATCTTCCTTTGAAGATGAGTGCTTGAGCCACAGCACCACGTCCGGTTTTCTAGTGGTTTATTGGAGATAAGTATCTCACGGACTTTCCTGCCTGGGCTGGCTTTGAACCATGATTCTCAGATCTCAGCCTCCTAAGTAGCTAGGATTACAGGTATGAGCTACTGGCGACTGACTAATTAAGTATATTTTTGACTTGTTTGTATGCTTGAATTGTAGGCTTCTTTTAAGTAATTTTCAAGGTTCTACCTGAAATCTCAGGGAGCCCCTGTGAACCTACTTAAAAGAAGATCTCATCAATTAAAAAGAAAGAAAAAGAAAACCACCAGAAAACAAAAAATAAAAACCCCCCAAAACCCTGCACAATACCTCTGTGATTATGGGAGAGCAAGGAATGTCATTTATGACATCCATTTCTTGATCCAATTGGCATTTTGCAAACTGCCACTGCTATTAGCAGTCGCTTTTGAGTATTTATGATCTTGCAGTTGGAGCACTTTTATTCTCATATCAGAAACAGGTTCATATTTAGAAAATGTGCCCTACAAGGAGCTGGAAAATGAGATCCCTCAGGGAGGCTGATGGATGGGGCCCGCACAGGGGAAGTGTAGCCATCTCGCCAGCCTGGCAGAACTTTGCCTTTTCCACACACCCTAGTTAGCTGTTTTTGTTGTTGTTGCTTGTTTTTTTTATTTTTTTCTGGTCTTGATGCTTGAACTCTGGGCCTGGGCGCTGTCCCTTAACTCATCAGCTGAAGGCCAGCACTCTACCACTTGTGCCGCTTATAGCTTTTTCTGTTTATGTGATGCTGAGGAATTGAACCAAGAGCCTCATACATGTGAGGCAAGCACTCTACCACTGAGCTACCTTCCCAGCCCCTTGGAAGCTGTTTGTTTATGTCTGAATCTTTACCCTGCCAGGGATGGACTTTCTGTGTAGCCCTGGCATAGTGACCCATGGCAAAAGGACATGTAGCTAAATACCAAACCACTTTCTACACATATGTCCTTGCATCACACCAGCCACAATGCTAGCAAAGACCAGAAGCTGGGATTTGACAGAAATTTATTCAAGAGTCCTAAACTGGTTCTTGGTGTGTCCAGGATAGCAAGGAGAGTTTTGGATCTGGCCAGTGTGGAAGCATCAACCTCACTAGAGCACCAGATCCTAAACTAGAATTTGGAAAGACATTGGTTCCCACTTTGGGCCTCAGTTTTGACTCTTGCTACATGGTGCTCTGTGGTCCATGAGGTGCTTCAGTGCCAAATTATACAGGACTTGTGTTCAAGAGAAGGAGGATTTGCATTTCAATGACAAATTCACATAGGCCTTGTCAGTGAGAATGTCTTCATCAAGAGTATCTGAGGGAAGGTTGGGGTTCCTGCTCTGTCTGTGAGACTTTAGCTGGGCTCTGGTCTTCTCAGGCTTGTTTCTACTTCTTTGAAATCCTTCCAGGAAACCTCTTCACATTGAGTTGCTATGGCACCTTGGGTTCATCTTGGCTGTGACAGCTTCTGACACTGCCCTTGTTTGGGGGCAGCTTGGATGGTTTTGAGGAGCCCTAGTCAGACATGCCTTAGAATCTGTAGGGATTCATCTCGTGTGTTTTCAATTTTAGATGGAAGTTCATGGGTTTGGGAGAAGAAAACTAGAGAAGTATATGCTATTCTTAGCACAAAGTTGATGTAATTTTATGGTCATTTTGACTTTGATCACCTAGTCCATGGGCCTTCATAGTTCTCCAATGTCAAGAATCTCTTTTTTTCATCCTTTTTTAAACTTTACTCCCCCCCTACCCCCCATTTGTCTCTTTCTGTGCCAGTACTAGAGCTTGAACTCAGTGCCTGGGTGCTGTCCCTTAGCTTTTTCATTCAAGGCTGGTGCTGTACCACTTAAGCTATACCTCCATTTTGGGGTTTTGCTGATTCATAAGAGATAAGGGCCTCATTGATGTTTCTGTTTGTGCTGGATTTGAACTTCTTTTTTTTTTTGGGGGGGGGGGGTCCGGTCGTGGGGCCTGAACTCTGGGCATGTTCGCTGTCCCTTAGCTCTTCAGTTCAAGGCTAGCACTCTACCACTTGAGCCACAGCGCCACTTCCAGCTTTTTTCTTTTTGCTTATGTGATGCTGAGGAATCGAACCCAGGGCCTCAGGCATGCAAGGCAAGAACTCTACCACTGAGCGACCTTCCCAGCCCTGGATTTGAACTGCTATCATCAGATCTCAGCTTCCTGAGTATCTAGGTATGCCATCTCTTTTGAGAAGGCCTGGTGATGTAACACATTATTGGCTGTTTGCTGTGCACCTGGTACAGTGTTGTGTGCAGGGCTATGAAGACAAACAAGACATGATCTGTGCTAAAGCATCCCAAGAATGAACTGCAGCTCAGATGTGTAAAACAGTGCTCTTAGTGCACTGGGGAATGTGCAGTGAGAGTGTTCATAGGGGCTCCAAGGAAGTTAGTTACCTGACAAGGTTTTCCAATTTCCTGATTTTGTGCTTTAAGTGAATTTCTATAGTTCCCTTCCATTTCCTTCAAACCATAACATTTTAAATGTTATAAAAGGGAGAAAAAATTAAGGAAGCTAGCATATTTCTTTTGGAGACATATCCAGAGACTCGTTATTTTTAAGCATTTGCTTAGCATTTTGTGTTGAAAGCATTTTCAAGTCATTAATTAGTAATCCACATTAATATGTAGATAGAATTAATCTATTCCAGGCAGAAGTTTTTCTTGAGGAAAAAAAAAACAAAAACAAGAGCTATTCCTTTCCACCTACATCTCTCTCCTCCCCTCTGCCACACTTTATCTTGATCATTATTTGGATTATCACTCTGATTATGGCTCTGATTAAGTGCCACAAGTGTCTGTGGCACTTAATCAGAGTTAATCAATGTTCAGGTTGGGTGTGTTCCTCTGGACTCTAGACTGTACGTAGGCTGCTTTGGGGACTCATTTTTTTTTTTTTTATCACTTGAAAATGAAATTGGCCTCATAAATAGTCATCCTCAGGAAACAATTGGCTCTCCCATTTTTATTTTAGTTGCGTTCAGCTGAAAGCCTCTTAGGTTGTGTTCTTGTTTGAGGAGAGTTTTTTTTTTTTTTTTTTTATCCTTCTTGCTGGTCGTATGGCTTGAATGCAGGCCTAGGTCTTACATGCAATGCCAGGAGATTTTTTGTTTGATTTCATTTGTTTGTTTTCCCTCAAGGCTAGTGTTCTACCACTTGAGTCCTAGCTCCACATCTGTCTTTTTGGTGGTTATTTCGAGTTATGTGAGTCAAGGACTTACCTTTCTTTCTGAGCTTTTTGAAAACCATAATCCTCAGATCTCAGCCTCCTGAGTAGCTAGGATTTCAGGTGTGAAACACTAGTAGCTGGCTAGGAGGTTAGTTTTTACCTTCAGAAAAAAAATCTCTCCCTTTCTGTGGAACAAGGGCTCCCCTGTCCTCGTATTTGATCAAGACAATAATTTTCCACCTTGTACAGATGAGGAAACTGAGGCTCATGAGGAGCAATCTCAAGATTGATAAAAGTCAGAGCTGATATTTGGAGTCTTAACCTCTGGTGGGAAAAGCTTCCAGATGATGTGATGGTCTCCTCATTACACTCTTGTCTTCATTTTGTCACCTGGTGAGCTACTTCAAGAGCTGCCGGTCTATGAGGCACCCTGTCCTCTTCCTTCCTTCCTGTCCTGGCACAGAGGAGCTACCCTGGGTGCTAAGGTCTCTGTGACATCAGTCCTGGGTATTAAGGTCTCTGTGACATCAGTCATGTATAGAATCAGCCTATTGTCCATGTGGGGTAATAAATCTGAGGATTCTATCCCTGTCCTCAGGGAGCTCTTAGTGTGATCAGGGAAGAGATGCCTTGTACTCCTGGGGTCCCATTCATTGGCCCCCTCTCTTTCTGCCCTTGCAGGACATGCCTGTTTCAGTAAGCAGATATTATATGCCAGGCCTCATACTCAGACTACTATCTGTGACAACCTACTTATTAGTAGGTGAAATTATTGTTCCTCTTACCAGATAAGGAATGAAGTTCCTACAAAAATCATTTTAGGGCCAGGTGCTGGTGGCTCACACCTGTAATTCTAGCTACTCAGGAGGCTGAGATCTGGTTCAAAGCCAGCCTGGGCAGGAAAGTTAGTGAGACTCTTATCTGCAATAAACCACTAGAAAACCGGAAGTGGTGAGGTAGAGCACTCGCATTGAGCTGAAGAGCTGGGGGATAGCACCCAAGCCCAGAGTTCAAGCCCCATGACTGACAAAACATAAACAATAAATAAAAAATAAATAAATAAAAAGTAATCGTTTAAGGAAGGAGCTAAGAAAAAGAAAATACAGCTAAGAAAAATGAGGGCAGCAGAGGTTACTGATCTCCATATCTAAGAGATATAAAAAACATTCAAGGTAAAAGAAAAAAAAGATTGCAGCCAGGTGCGGGTGGCTCAGAACTGCAATCCTAGCAATTCAGGAGTCTGAGATCTGAGGGTCCTGGTTTGAAGCCAGCCTGGAAAGAAAAGTCTGGGACGGTCTTTATCTCCAATTAACCTCAAAAAGCCAAAACAGAAGGTGTGGCTCAAATGGTAGAGCACTAGCCTCGAGCAGATAAAGCTAAGGGATAGGTCAGTCCCCAGCTGAGTGGGGCTCGGTGCCCCAGCTCTGAGTTCACTCTCCAGTAAAGGCGCCAAAATAGGAATAATATTAATAGTTACTTAAGAAGCAGGAAATACTTAGGATGTGGTAGATGTTGAGTCCTGAAGCTCCCTGTTGAGTTGCCTTGTTTCCTTTGTAGTACTTTTGCAGCGTGCATGGTGTGTGTGTGTATACAAGTAACCCTATTAGTTGTTTTATTGTGACCGTTATGACCCATGAGTAAGAACTATTACAAGAAAACAGAGGTGTTGAACAATATGCTGTAAGCCACAACAGTAGATTGCCAAGCCAGATGGACCCAGGTATCCTTGATTCTGGAATGTGCACAGTTAGCCAATCACAGACAGTATTGGCACCTTGGTTAAATCCCAGAGAAAAAGCTTCTTTGCTGTGGAGGCTACAAGATAGCCAGGTAGCCCTGGAAAACTTGCCAAGTGAATATCCTGTGTTAAAATAGGGAGAGGCAAGTCAGTAAGGTGGAGCTCTACAGTGCTCTGAAGGAAATGGGCAAAAGCGAGAGTACCTGTCCTAGAGGGCCTTGTTGTAAGTCTTCCCTCCACCCCCACCCCAGAAGTTGTCCCTCAGCTTTTTGCTCAAGGTTAGCACTCTGCTACATGAGTCACAGCTCTACTTTTGGCTTTTTTTTGCCTTATTGGAGATAAGGAGCCTCATTGACTTTCCTGCTTAGGCTAGCTTCAAAGTGAGGTCCTCAGATCTCAGCCTCCTGATTACGATTATAGGCATGAGCCACTGGCACCCATCCTACAATACTGTTCTTAATGGCAGTAGCAGTCAGATGGGGCCTTCATCCATGTTTTATATGATCTCATCCTAATAGATACTGTCCTCAGGCTAGAGTCTAAGGGACTGGCTGGAAAAGTTCAGGCCTGGCCACAGTGACAATTCAGTGAGTTACATTTCTTGGATTTGGATGCAGGTCATCTGCTTTACTTCTTGGGCTCCTGCTTGCAAGTGCTCTGCTCCACTATACCTGGAGTTTCTGGTAAGACACATGGGTGAATGTGGGTACTTTCTCTCAGGTGATGGCCATTTGGGGAGGAACAGAGGACAGTGGCCACCCTGCTCTCACTGTTCATTATTATTAATAGCAGAAATACCAGCTTGTGTTCAGAATTGCTTAGAAGCAGCTCTTGGTGGCTTTGCAGCTTGGCTTTCATTTCTGGCATGACAGTGCATTGGGAAGGTTCTGGATTCAGAGTCAGGCTCAGCTTTGGGCTCAGTGTCTGCCACATGCTAGCTCTTGATTCCATCCCAGATGAGTCACTGTCCATCTCTAAGCTGCCCTGCCCTGTCTCCTCCTCATATACCTTCTTCTGATGAAGAAATTCCCTTCAGATAAATAGAGATTCCATGAAAGGAAATTGATCATGTACAGCTGGTTTCTCCACAGACAGTTGTTCAATTTTATTTCCCTTTCATTTTTCTTCCTCTTCCCAGAGATCACTGCCTCTAAGAACTTGATAGCAGATAGACTTAGATGATTACATGTAAATTGGAGCTAGCTTCTGAAACTCCAGGCGAGTTTCTGCCGACCTGGAAGAATTTTTTAGGGCCCTATGCACCTAATGTATTTTACTTTTTATTTTTATTTTTCACCTATATTTTCCTTCTCATATTACTTCTAGATGCCTTTTATTTTCCTTTAGAACTCATGCATAATTTTGGCTGCTTTTCGGTATAATTAATAGAAGGCCCAACTCATTTCAGTGATAGGAAGATTTATTATTTCACATAATAATAAACATGGCACAAGGGTAACTGTAGAATTCATTAATTCAATGGCTCAGTACTGTCTTCTTTTTTTTTCCTTTTTCTTTTTTGTCGGTCATGGGGCTTGAACTCTGGGCCTGGGCAATGTCCCTTAGCAACTCAGCTGAAGGCTAGCACTCTACCACTTGAGCCACAGTGCCACTTCTGGTAATCTGGTGGTTTACTGGAGATAAGAGTTTCACAGGTTTTTCCTTCCCCGGGCTGGCTTTGAACCGTGATTCTCAAATCTTAGCCTCCTGAGTAGCTAGGATTACAGGCATGAGCCACCGGCACCCAGTATGTCTTCTTATATTTATATTCCTACTATCTTTTGAATTGACCATATTGGGTATATTCTCCCCAGCTAAAGTTCATCATCACAAGTTGGCTATTGCAGCACCAGACATCTTATGTAAACACAGAAACCAACAGTTTTGAATGATGGGACAAAATCAGGATTTGTTTGTAAAGAGGAATGAGAAGTGACTGCTGAGGTGATATTAATCCTTGATAAGAAGCATGTACCTTTTCTCTTTTGCCTACAGGTTAAGAACAAATATGTTGTCATGGCATAATGTGATATACATACTGTGCCCTCAACTATTATTTCCTCATTTTACTTCCTTCTGTTCTCTACACTAGAAGGCCAAACAAGACCACTAACTATTGCCAGTACTAGGTACACCTCATTTTTACCTCCGTGTTCTAGGCAGGCTGAGCCTGTGCCTGAACCACACGCTGACCATGTGCCCTGCCCTGCAGCTGTAGCACAAGACAAAAACGGCTAGAGTCAATAGTAGAAGCAGAGCTTTCCCTTGCTCCCTCCCTATATGTATTTTAGACACAATCTTTTTATTTTTATTGTAAGATAAAACAGAAAATAGAGCTGGCGCTGTTGGGTCATGCTTGTAATCCTAACTCTTCACCAAGCTGAGATCTTAGGACTGAGTTTCAAAGCTAGCCTAGGCAGAAAAGTCTGTGAGTCTCTTCTCTCCATAAAACCATCAAAAAGCCTGAAGTAAAGCTGTGGCTCAAGTGGTAGAGTGCCAGCCTTGAGCAAAAAAGCTAAGGGACAGCGCCCAGGCCTTGAGTTGAAGTCTCAGAACTGGCACCCCCACTCAGGCTCCATTCAGGATCCGATCCTGCTTTCCCTTGATCTGTCAGACCTCCTCTGCCTCCTCCAGTCTGTGACATTTCCACTATCTTTTCTTTAGCATGAGCTTGACACTTTTGGAAAGGGCAGCTACTGATCTTGTGGGAAGCCTCCCAGTATGACTTGGGTGAGTGTTTTTTTTTTATTTTGGTTGGTCCTGGGGCTTGAACTTAGGGCCTGGTTGCTATCCTTGAGCTAGTTCTAGTCTATCATTCTACCACTTGGAGCTAAAACACCACTTCCAGTTTTCTGGTGTTCACTGGAGATAAGAATGTCACAGAATTTCCTCTCTGGGCTGGCTTTTGAGCAATAACCTCAGATCTGAGCCTCCTGAGTGGCTAGGGTTCCATGTGTGAGCCACTGAGACCCAGCTAGGCTGATATTAGTTTGTTTGTTTGTTTGTTTATGCCTAATTTTATGACTGAATGAGAAAACTCAGTACCTCATATCAGTTTCTGATGTCTCATTGCCTGGGTGTATCTTGGGTCCCCTACTTAAGGTGATCCTTGCCAGTTTTTTTTAGGATGAGGCCACTCTTTCTTACATGGTAATTGGCAAATAACCCAAGTCTATAGTTCAATTGCAAAGATATTTTCTTCAAAGGGTATCTCTGTGCAGGTTTAGCTTAAGAAACAGATGGGAACCAGATACTAGGGTTGAGAAGGACATGGGCCAGGTTGGTATCCCAGCAAGATCTTCTGCCTCATCTCTAAATGGCCCAGCTGGTGAAGTGCCTGTGCTTCAACCTCAACTTCTGTTTGAGAACCTAGCCTGATATTGTTGATTTGCCTATAAGGTTTTCTGCACTTGAAGTACCCTGCAAGATGGTTTCCTTCCAAACTGAGATTCATAAAGTGAGTTAGGTTTAACATAAGCAACACAAAATGGAACTGGTATCAAGAAGCATTTATTTAGTGTCTCTGTTTATCTGCTACTATGTTAAATCTAAGGAAGGTGAAAGCCATAGTCTCTGTCCACTAATCCAGCACCTTTTCTTCAAGGGGAGGACTTTGTTATCAAGACCTAATGAAAAAACATTAAAAAAAATCCCCCTGTAGGGAGAACACTACCCTGAAAAAAAATTATATTCACCATTTTGCAGTCACTAACTGCTGACTTCGCTTCTGTAACTTGCTTTTGCTAATGTTAAAGTGTAAAGATAGGTCTGTGTCAACAAACTCTAAAGAATGTAACCGCCATGATAGATAACTAACTACTGACCTCGGTCCCAGACATTCCCAGAGTCCAGAACAAAGGCTAACACATATTCCGTATCCTCCTCCAGGAACTGGACCCTGAGATAACGACCATCTGGCAGGACCAGCAAACTAGGCCAACCATCCCCCTTGAGTCACCTCGCGCCAATCATTTTACAAAGAGTATTACAAAATTTCCCGCGTGGCATAGTGATTTGCTGTGAATGTCTACCGGGGCCTTGCCCCTACCTTAAAATGTATAAAAAGTGCTGTAACCCTGTGTTCAGGGCCTCTTGTTAACACCCCTACAACGGTGTGCATGAGGTCCGTGCTCGCGAGTTCGTTAATAAACGACTCCTTGTCGCTTGCATTATCCAAGGTCTCTGGTGGTCTACAGGGGGCTCCAAGATTCTGGGTACTACATTTGGTACATTGACTGGGAAGCCCTCTATTGCAGACTATCCAGACACCGGCATAGTGAGTCGTCTCAGGAACAAATCGATGAGTTTTGGTGGCGCCACTTTCATATTTCGGGAATTGGTGAAAGCCTGCAGGTGTGGTCTTGGGGTTGGTGGAGAGTCTTGGGGGACGCGCTATAAGACTGCCAGAGGGGCCAGTGGGGGACGTCCCCTGGAACCCTGGGTGGGGCTGTCCTCAAGATCGGGTAGAGGGGGTTCGAGTCCCCATGATTGGCCGATTCTCTCTGGTTGGAAGCCCTTCTGGGCAAACTTTCTGACCAGCAGTCTGATGCGCTTGCTGTCTGTCTTGAGTGTGCATATATGTCTTCTGTTAACTCTAATTTGAATCTTAGGCATGCAGCCCTGGGGCCGGTGGACCGGATCACCCCCCCCTCCTCCAAGAAAGCATGACCAAGTACACGTACATTACAAATCCCCATACACAGTGTGTGTGTGTGTAATTTTAATTTACTTCTTTTTCTTTCTCATCTCGGTTTTACAAATTTGGACACTCCTTGATGCAGAGATGGGGCAAGGACAAAGCAAACTTACTCCTCTCAACCTCCTGCTTGGTCATTTCAAAGAGGTTAAAGAGAGGGGGTATAATTTGAGTATAATTGGAAATCTCAGAAGAATCTAAAAAGAAAAATTCTCTGGAATGAGTAGAGGGGTTTTGAGTCCCCTGGTAAGTGGTGAGATTTCACCCCATTCACTGAGACCTGATTTTGTCTTTGTAGCCACTTGTGTGTCTTGTTTATGTCACTGTGTGTGTTTGTTTTATGTTTTCTGAGGTGGGGAAGTTCTGGGTGAATGTGGCAGGCTCACTCAGCAGACTCTGGATTCAGCTTGCTGAGTGGGAGCAGTACAGAGTTCTGGTACGTATAAACTGGGTCCCATTAGTCCCCAACTCAGCCTTCAGTTCTTGTCTTGTCCTGTTTTAGAATTGGTACCAGTTTTAAATGTGGATCCTTGGTTTTTGTGTTTATCTGTTTTTGTTATTTATTTGAACATCTCTGGTGGAATAAAAGTTCCAGCCTCCCACTGGGCTTGGTCACAGACCTGCTAAATCCCCCCATGTCTTATAGCAGCCAAGAGGTGGGGCATGGACAAGCCTCAGGCTGCACCTTCTTCCAGTGGAAGCTGCTGGAAGAGAGGCAGTTTTGTAGATAGCAGTGAGCCTGGTCTGGACTTTCAGCTGCTCCAGACAGCTTAACAATTTGTAAAATGCTCTTGGTAAAATTGGGTAAAAAAAAAATCAGGCCAGTTTAGTTTCAGGTGACCCCTTTCCCAGCCCTCCTCCAACAGAAGGGATTCAAAAGACTGATTAGTGAATTGCCTTGCTAAATAAGCAAGCTCTGGGAAAATGAAGCCCAACAAAGGTACCTAGTTTAAAAGAAATAGTGTCTTAATTTTTTGTTTAAAAACTTTAGAAAGTGTACTTACAACTGATTTTGATTTATGCATGTTTTAAGATCTGTATAAGTATTTTGTATGTGTTTGTAAACATGTTCAAAGATAAGAATTGTCAGCATGCTGTAACAATTGTGTGAGTTTAAATTTAAAATGTAAAAGGTTATGAGGTTTGGACATTAACAAAATTTTAAAGAATCTTCATAGTGTTTTAAATGACTTTTTAAGGATTCTTTACCTTGAAAAATAGAAAATCTGGTATTTGAGAATGCATAAGACTGTTTATAGTGTAAGCAAGTTATCTAGCTTAACAAAAATGCATTGGCAGTTTGGGATTCAGTTCCCTTGGCTAAAATTTGGGGATAAATATTAGAAATTTAAATGTAAAGGTTAATTTAACACTGTCAAAGACGTTACCTCTTCTGTCTGTCTAAAACTGTGTATTTCATTCAAGAACCAAGAGATAAGAAAATGGAAAAACATAGAAGCCAACAAAAGACCTATCTTTGGGAGTGAGGGGTGAACAGGCAGAAGTGCAGTTCAGCTGGTCATGCATGGTGGGACAGGCCCTGGAGGAGTCCATGCATGGTGAAAGAGGGCAAGCTGGCACAAACGCAGTTCATCTAACCCTAAGGAGTCAGATTGGGTACGTGCCCATTCCATAGGAGGAGCCAAGTGGCCCATCTTTGTTCTGTCCCTTTTCCCTGTAGATAGACACTGGAAATATTATGGTTAAAATTGGTGATGTGATGATCTGTAGTATTGCTAAAACTGCCCCTTGGACTTAAGAAGAGAGTTAAAAAGTTTATTTGTATAATGTGATTGCTTTCAATTATGTTCTACAATTAGGATGTTTTTAAAAGTTATAAAGGTGTTAAGTTTAGCTTTTTGGTACAGTTATGGTGATTGTAATTTTTGCATTAAGGAAAAAATTGTCATTTGAGTTCAGGATTTTTAATGTGTATCTGTTTTAAAACAAGCAGCCAAGAGGCAATGAGTGACACTTGGCTTCGAGATTTCAAGGGATCTTTTCAAAATGCAAATGAAAACTAAAGTATAAAATAGTAAAGGAGATTAATAAGAAGCTTAAAAATTAGGAATGGATTTTTGGAAATAAAGTTTAAAAGTAAAATTGTTTTTAACATTTGTCTCAAAGTGCACAAAGAAAAAATTAGGATTACCGAAAGAATTGCTATTCTAGATTGCTCTTATAGGTTTTTTTTTTTTTTTTTTAACAGTTTCCAGCAAAGCCCAGAGCAAAGCACAGAGGATTCTTACAAGTTTGTTAGATGTAACTTTGACTTTTAATAAATTTCTGGTAAGCACATGCTTAAAAGCTACTTCTATGTTGACCACCTTCTGCTCTTAATTGGAGTAAGATGGCCTTTTGTAAGACTCATTGATCTGAAACTGGTTCGAAGCCAGCCCAGGCAGAAAAAGATCCCTGTGAGACTGTCACCGCTACTCAGCCAGCAGAGTGCTGAAAGAGCAAGCAGAGATGCTTTGGGACTCAAAATGGCAGAGTGCTAGCCTTTGAGCTGTAGAGCTGAAGGACAGCGCTCAGGCCCCGAGTTCAAGTCCAGCGACCAGCTAAAGGGAAATGCCAATGAGGCATTTATCCCAATGTGGAGAGGACACTCCTGGGACAAAAGCAATGGAGGATCATCCAGAGGCAGTAAGCCACTGCTTGGATGGCAGAAATGTCAGATCCTAGAGTCATTTGTGTGTGGCCCTTCAAAACTGGTCAGAGCCGGGAGGTCATGGAAAGATAGTTTGTAAGCATGCCTAATGACTACCTTGTAAGGAACAAGAACTTGTCAGTCCTCTGTGATAGTAAAAACTAATGTTACAAAATGTGGGGAATAGTTTAAATCTCAACCCCTTTATGTGCCAAAAGCTCTAATTGGCAGTAACTAGTGAGATGACACCAGCTACATGAAATTCATCTTCTCAGAAAAAGTTTGTAAACCTGAGAGTGTATTTCTACTGATATCTGTCTAGAGGCCTGCAAAGATAACTTAGGCATTGTTGGGATCATTAGAGATCACATTCCTAAGCCATCTAGAAAGATGGTTTTGCAAACCAGAGTGCTAAACAAGCTACACTGCTGTATCCGGAAAAAAGGTCTGTGCAGTTGTCAAAAGTTAAAATATTGTTCGTAATGACATCTAACCCTGATAGCCTCTTTGTAAAATAGGCTAGGGTTATAGGTTCCTGGCTAGATAGGATCAACGCCCCTGAAGTCAGCTTGAAGAAGTTACAGAAGATGGACCTTCGCCCATCAACCCCCTGTTAAGATCAAGAGTCCAGAGTCAGTTTGAGAAAAACGAGACAAAATAGATAAAATTATTTTTTTTGAAAAAAGCATAAAAAATAATGTTAACAGATGTGCAAGTGTGGAGACTGCATCTGTAGGAGATGGTTACAAGAATAAGCCTTCTGTGTCTGTTTACAAAAATATCTGGTTAATAAAAATGTTGTAATCTTGGTAAATTGTCCTGGTCTATAGTTTAAAGGTCTTAAATACCAGCAGGATCAAAGCCTGTCAAGCCTATGCAATGTATCCTAAACCAGTCTGTGTAGGAATTTAGAGTGCAGCATGAGGTGTGACAGTCCCTTGGAGCCACTGGGAGATCCTGCTGCTGCTGCTGTTGCTGCATATCCTAATGGGTAGAGTTTGAAGACAGCCTCACAGTCACCTGGAGGAAATCTATGTCATTACCCAGACCACCTCCACCATGGTAAAAGTAGACTGAACTCCTGCCTGGATCCATCACTTGATACTGCATCCTGTTTAAAAGCTGCTAAAACTAAGATCTGTGGGACATTCTTTTGAGTGATATCCAAAAACCCTCTCTATTCCTACAGTAGATATTGGGGACAAGGATATCACTGGCTTCCTTACCTTAGGCACTTCAGTGCATAGTGACTGGAAATCCACTCTATAGTCACAGCCTGGTTTGGCTGTGGTATGGTAATAACCTGAGTGTGTAATCAATGGAGGTAGTAAATGAGACCCCAGCCTTACTCTTAACTGAAAAGAAGAGGAGGGTGGTAAAGAAAGCCTTGGGAAAGGAATTGGGGGAAAACTGGTATCCTCTGGATAAGAAAGGATATGAAAAGTAAGGATTGTCTTTAAATATTTGAAAAAGAAGAAAAGAAGACAAACCTCAACAAGTATAAGTATGTAGCAAATGGTATGAGTATGTCTTGAAATTGCAGCTTATGAAAATAGCTGGTATTAAATTAGCTGTGATATACAGTCAGGACTGATGGAAGAAAAAAATGTAAGGGCCTTTGGTACTGTTAATTTTTTTTTTTTTTGGGTCCAGTCGTGGGGCCTGAACTCTGGGCCTGGGTGCTGTCCCTCAGCATTTCAGCTCAAGGCTAGCACTCTACCACTTGAGCCACAGCGCCACTTCCGGCTTTTTTCTTTTTGCTTATGTGGTGCTGAGGAATCGAACCCAGGGCCTCATGCATGCAAGGCAAGCACTCTACCACTGAGCTACCTTCCCAGCCCCGGTACTGTTAATTTTGTCACAATTGGATCTTGTATACTCAACAGACTGGTGTCCTTTGTAAAAGAAAAAGATCAGCGCAGTCCATCTATTAGTTCTGAGATCCCAATACCAAACTGTAAATATAAAAGATTGTGCCAATTAGGGGACCATGATTGGTCCCTGATGCTCTAGACAAGGGAGGAATGAAGAACTGAAGAACTAAAAATTATATTCACCATTTTGTAGTCACTAACTGCTGACTTCACTTCTGTAAGTTGCTTTTGCTAATGTTAAAGTATAAAGATAGGTCCGTGTCAACAAACTCTAAAGAATGTAACCGCCATGATAGATAACTAACTGCTGACCTCGGGCCCACACATTCCCAGAGTCCGGAACAATGGCTAACACATATTCCGGATCCTCCTCTGGGAACTGGACCCCGAAATAATGACCATCTGGCAGGACCAGCAAACTAGGCCAAATGTCAATCAATCGCAAGCCTGTAACTATGGGAATTCCCCCTAACCCTTATCATCCAAAGCAACCATCCCCCTTGAGTCACCCCACGACAATCATTTTACAAACAGTGTTACAAAATTTCCCGCGTGGCATAGTGGTTTACTGTGAGTGTTTACCGGGGCCCTGCCCCTACCTTAAAATGTATAAAAAGTGCTGTAACCCTGTGTTCAGGGCCTCTTGTTAACACCCCTACAACGGTGTGCATGAGGTCCATGCTTGCGAGTTCGTTAATAAACGACTCTTTGCCACTTGCATTGTCCAAGGTCTCTAGTGATCTACGGGGGCCTCCAAGAATCTGGGTACTACAATACATGCACATGTCCAGTGTTGTGTCTTTATATTTGGAATGTGAATGTGTGAATCACATTGTTTAGCTTTGTAGGTACCTCTTTTTTAATTTTTTAATTATAATTAATTTTTTATTAAGAAAATACTGTACAGAGGGGTTACAATTACATGCAAGATAACGAATACATTTCTTATCAAGTATTGTTGCCTCCTCCTTTGTTCCCCCTTCCCAACCCTTCCTACACCCCACCTTGCCCTCCCTACCCGACCCTCCGACCCCCACCAAAGTTGTAAAGTTCATTTTTCTACATAATGATGCATTGTTGCAATGGGTTCACCTTTATCCCTATTTAAACAATTTGTTTTTTCCCTTCCCCTCTACAAATTATAGCAACATCAAATACAGTCAAACCAGGGGTTATACCATGGGGGACGGACATACAAAGCTACAAAGAAATCATTTTATAAATATGTTAGATACAATCGCAAGAAAGAAAAAAAATCATTTGACTACTTATCTTGGGGTTTATTTCCTTAAGATGAACTTTTCTGCCATTTTCTGCTTGACTCAAGACAAACACTGGTTATTGCAAATAAGGAAAACCATGGGGTCTATGTTTCTTTGGGCCTGGCTTACTTCACTAATATAATTTTTTCCGTGTTTCCATTTCCTAACAAATGGGGCAATGTCATTCTTTCTGATGGAAGCATAGAATTGCATTGTGTAAATATACCACATTTTCTTGATCCATTCATCTACTGAGGGGCATCTGGGTTGGTTCAATATCTTAGTTATGGTAAATAAATCTGCAATAAATATAGTTGTGCTGGTGGTTAACTACTTGTAGAAAACTAAAGTTAGATCCTTATATATCACACTCCAAGAGAATCAACTCCAAATGGATCAAAGACCTCGGAGTCAAACCAGACATTCTGAAAACGTTACAGGATGGAATAGGAGAAATCCTAGGTCTCCTTGGCACAGGCTGAAATTTTCTTAATAGAGAACCAGAAACACAACAAATCAAAGAAAGGTTGGACAAATGGGATTGCATAAAATCGCAGAGCTTCTGCATGGCAAAGGACATAGCTAACAACATTAATAGAAAGCCCATGGATTGGTAGAAGATCTTCACTAGCCATACAACATACAAGGGTCTCTTATCTAAAATATACTTGGAACTCAAAAAATTAAATCCCCCAACAACAAATTTTCAAAGAAACAACTGCCCAATAAATAAGTGGGCTAACGACTTAAAGAGAAACTTCTCTGAAGAAGAAAGAAGGATGGACAACAGACACATGAAGAAATGCTCAACCTCCCTAGCCATAAAAGCAATGCAAATCAAAACAACATTAGGATACCATTTCACCCCAGTTAGAATGGCTATAATCAAGAACTCTAATAACAACAGATGCTGGAGGGGATGTGGACAGAAGGGAACCTTACTGCATTGTTGATGGGAGTGTAATCTTGTTCAGTCACTTTGGAAAGCAGTATGGAGTTCCCTCAAAAGACTCCACATAGAGCTCCCCTATGACCCAGCAAGCACACTTTTGGGCTTTTACCCCCATGATCACAAACAAGACCACACTAAAGCTATCAGCACAACTATATTTATTGTAGGTACCTCTTTTAAATTTTATCCCTCAACATGCTAACATAGCTCTTTTATTTTTTGCACACGAACCTTCATCCCAATCAAATGATTTACCATGCTATCTTCACGTGTAGCAACAAGGTCACATAAAACTGTCAGAACGTGTGGTAAAAAATGTTTTAAAAAAAGGCGGTCATTGGTGCTGTGAATGTGGCTTAGTGGTAGAGGAATTGCCTAGCATGCATGAAGCCCTGGGTTTGATTCCTCAGTACCACATAAACGGAAAAATTCAGAAGTGATGTTGTGGTTTAAATGGTAGAGTGCTAGTCTTGAACAAAAGAAGATCAAGGACAGTGCCAGGCAGAGATCAAGCCCAGAACTGGCCAAAAAATAATTGACTATGCTTTAACCACAGTGTATTTGTAAAACTCTTTGTTAAATAACTTGGCCGAGCTTTAGTCTTGTACGATTCACTAGAGATAACAATAAAACCACTATCATTGGCATGCCGATATTTGCTAATTGAGATGTTTTCTGTTCCCCAATTTTTGTTAATATCAATTAGTTATAGAAGGGATTTCCTTTTGACAAGACCATATATGTAGATAGTATACCTTGATCTGACTCATCACAAGCATCATTGTCTTTCTGTGCTGCTCCCCCTTCCCTAACTTACTTCTTTATTTTTCCATTTCACATAGGTACTTAAAATATTCTAACCATATTCACCCTCCTATACCCTCTCCTGTTACTCTTCCCCACTCCAATTGCTACCAACCATCCAGTCAGGACCTTTTTGACATTCTTTGCCTTCATTCTCTTAAGTGTATGTTAATTCAGAAGTCAAGAATGAGACACTATTGTCTTCTTTCTCAACCTATTTAAGTCCAAAATCTTTCCTCCATTTACATAAGCATTGCTGTAGCAAGCCCAAAAGTCATATTTCTCTTTGGATATGTTAATAGTCTTATTTGTCGTTCACAATCCTAAATATATTCAATGATAGCTAGCTATCATTCTTCAGTATAAACGCAATTGAGTGAGATTGAGTTTTTGACATTAGTAATGTATTTATTACAAATAATATAATTATGCTAGCAGATAATATGGACTGGTAACTTCTACTTTTTTCAACTTGAATAGATTTTCAATATTTAGGTTTTATATAGCCTTCACATCTTTAGGACCAAGTGAAAAGAAAGTCACCATCTTATGCTTTGGTTTAGCTTTTGATAGAAAATAATCTGATTTCTTCACAGTGATAGTAACATGATATATGGATATCTGTATTGAAAATTAGTTTACATGAGAAAGCAAAGTTGATTTCTCACAGAATATAATACCAGCCAGATTCAAAAGTCCTGACAATAAAAATGTTTAATAGTCTATGCAAACATTTTCTGTCAACTTCAATATCTTTTCTCCTTTACTACATTCTATAATAGTATACTTATTTCTCTTAGGCTTTAAAACCAATTCTAACTATATCTATTTAGATTATGTTTGGAGTATATTTTTATTTATATTGAAATTGTTGCTATACCACTAAAAATAATAAAACATGTTGTATCTGTTAGGCTTAATTTTTTGTTGTTGTACTTAAAACAGGTAGGTATGCAGAATACCAAAACCTGTGATTTTCTGTCTTCTTAATATTTTTATTATTGTTTATAATATAATATATTTTTATAATCATTCAATTATAATGTTGTCTTTTCATGTTGACTGTAGTTTGAGTGTCATTGGGGAAATAAAATAAAACATTCACATTTTGTAGTTTAATTCCTAATGTGTAATGCATCTTGATTTCTGTATTTTGACTATCAAAGTTTCCATAATAAAATTTTACATATCCTGAGTGCTTACCAGTTACTGTATTAAGCATTCTTTATCTACACAATACTCAACTCTCATAAACGTAGCCATACATACAAGGACTATGCCTGGGAGAAATCTGTATTTTCATCCAAGATTTACGTCTCATGGCCAAGCCAGAATTACTTAAGGGTAGACTTGCACACCAGAAATAACATTCATTATCATTATGCATAAGGAGAAAGTTTTCCAAAAGTTTAATGCATCATCTGTAATTTGATGGGTCCTGGCTACACATACAGTACAGTAACCATTTTTTTTTGGTCTTTCATGGGGCTTATACTCTGGGCCTAGACACTGTCCCTGAGCTCTTCAGCTCGAGGCTAATGCTCTACCACTTGAGCCACAGTGCACTTCTGGTTTTCTGGTAGGTAATTGGAGATAAGAGTCTCACAGTCTTACCTGTCCAGGCTGGCTTTGAACCGAGATCCTTAGGTCTCAGCCTCCTGAGTAGCTAGGATAATCAGTTTGAGTCACTGAAGCCCACCTTTCTTAACCTTCTTAGGTACAAAGGAACAATTTTGCTGCTATATTTATTCTTTGTACAACTCTAGAGTAAAAAATATAAACAAGATACTATAGTGGAGCACTCAAACCTCAATGCAAATCTTGAAAAACCTAGAATATGTGCGTGGTGCCACATAAGTCTAAAGGAAAAAAATTAGAATAAATAACCACATAGCCAACCAATCAATTAAAACCCTTTGTAAAACTGAGTTACCTCAATTTTTGTGAGAAAGAAGGATGGAATCAAACAATTTTTTTATTATGAAAATACTGTACAGAGGAGTTACATTTACATGGGCAAGATAATGAGTACATTTCCTATCAAGCATTGTTGCCTCTTCCTTTGTTTCCCCTTCCTATCCCTTCCCATCTCCCCCCCCCACTCCCCGAAATCTCCCCCAAGTCTCCCCTCCCTCTCCTGCCACCTCCACCCCAGCCAAAGTTGTAAAGTTTGTTTTTCGACATAACAACTTGTATGTCTCATTGTTGCAATGGGTCCATCTGTATCCCTATTTAAAGAATTTGTCTTTTCTCTTCCCCTCCACAAATTATACCAACATCAAATACAGTGAAAGCAGGGGATATACCATGTGGGAGGGACATACAAAGCAACATAAAAATTATATTATAAATATGTTAGAAACAATCGCATGAAAGGAAAAAAACATTTGAATATTTATCTTGGGGTTCATTTCACCTAACATCAAGTTATCTGACCTTTTCTGCTTGACTCAGACATATACAAGTAGCTGCAAATAAGGGAAACCATGTGGCCTATGTTTCTTTGTGGCTGGCTAACTTCACTTAATATAATTTTTTCCAAGTCTTTCCATTTCCTAACAAATGAGCAAACAGAAATTTTTATGCCTTTCATTTACAAAATGTAAAATTAAGCTTAATTTGGATTCTAAAAATTCCTATAATCTTTTTTTTTGGGGGGGGGGGTTCCGGTCATGGGGCCTGAACTCTTGGCCTGGGCGCTGTCCCTCAGCTCTTCAGCTCAAGGCTCGTACTCTACCACTTGAACTACAGCGCCACTTCCGTCTTTTTTCTTTTTTGCTTAGTGGTGCTGAGGAATTGAACCCAGGGCCTCAGGCATGCAAGGCAAGTGCTCTACCACTGAGCCACATTCTCAGCCCCCATATAATCTTTTTAGTGTAGGAAAGGAGATAAGATTTGGGTAATTTAAAGAGAAAATTTGACATACTACAACTAATTAGTGGGTTAAAATAAATGTAACACAGCTACTAATAGGCTGAGCTACAGAGGATAGTGACCTAACTTTGTCCAGGTAGCAAAAGCATGAGAAACATTATTTCCAGTTAACCAACAAAATTCTAGACTGAAGGTATGGCTCAAGGGTTAAAGTATCATTCTTGAGCAAGAAAGCATAGAATGTGAGGTTCAGAGTTCATACCAATATGTGTGCAGAAATTAAATTAAAAAACTAACTCAGTATTGACAGATTTCTAAACATTAGCACAAACACTTCATGTTTATAACATAAAACAATTTTGACTATTACTAAAATTTTCAATGTATTCAGTCTCATTAGTATCTATTAAATAGTCATTTAGTAAATTATTTAAATATCTAGTGGGACAATTTTTATAATGCTTCGGTTATTTTTGAGAAACAACTAAGGACATAAGTATGCAATTAGAATTTCTTAGTCTTGTCTTTAAAATATAGTACAATCTCATTTTGTATACTTCATCATCTCAAGAGAAAAGTACAATCTGTTGTTCTATTATTAAAACCACTTTTAATATATTTTGCATATCCTATGATATTTCAGTATTCTGACATTTATTTACTTATTAGATGCTTTAAATTATGCCCTTTGCTTCAAAGCCTAAGGACACAAGATTCATAAAACCTTTCATTAAATATTTAAATAAGAAGAAGTAACAATCAAATAGTAACATAATAACCAAACAAAAGAGCTCTCGGCATCAAACCACAGATCTTATTTATTGAAACAGACACTGTATGTAGAAGAAAAGAATTGGGTGTGGCTTTTTTGTATTATGTATTATTAATGCCTAAACTGAGTAAAATAAAATTTGATTTTTGCACAAGGACCCTTATGTTTAATAATTTAAAAAGTTGATCAGCTGGCCCCTCCTTGGCTAATTCTTTGTCCAACTTGTTAAATAATTCAGGCACTTTATTAACAAGGATGGTTTATAGTTAGAAAAATTTATACAGTTCACCATGAAATGATATGATAGAAATTTATGAAAACAATAAACACCTTGAAACAGTGTTGTATATCCATTGTACGTAACTTGTATTAAAGCCATTACTTCATCAATATACCAAAAGAAGCATGTGTTTACTATTACAAATATGAGAGGAAAAAATTCACAGCGTTTTAATAGCATGAATTACTGAAAAGCCATTCAAACTAGGATGGACAACTGTTATGTGAAAAAATAATAACGGCTGGCTGCCAGTAACTCATGCCTGCATTCTTCATTTTCCCTGGGGCTAAGATCTGAGGATCAGGATTTGGAGCCAGACTGGGGACGAAAGTTCATGGGCCTTTTATCTCCAACTAATTACTCAAAAAAAAAAAAAAAACAAATACAAAACCTGGAAGCAAAGCTGTGGTTTAAATGGTAGCTTGATAGCTTTGAACAAAATTCGTTCAGGGCCAAAGCCAAGACCTTGACTTCAAGACCCAGGACTGACAGGAAAAATTAAAGAAAAACAAATAGCAACAGCAACAACAAGAAACAGATTTCTCTGAAAGAACTTCTAATTCTCTTATGATTCATTAGTAAAGCACATTGTGACATCCAGCAGATATTCAATAAATGAGTGTTGCATTGATTCATAAAGATGTATTTTCCTTTAAGAAGGTGTCATAATTATGTATGATTGTTTCCGCTAGTAAAATTTGTATTCTTCATATTGAGGCATTTTTGAAAACATAGGAAACATGCTTGATGACTTATGTTTCCTTAAATTATTTTTGTAAGCTAAACATTTTAATGGTATTTCTGGCGAGAAGAGTTAATATTGAGTGATTTTGGTTCTGATTTTAGCTTCCAAGCATATTAAAATTCAGCAAACACATTCATTATTTCTGAAAATATCTGGTTTTGAAAATGAGGGATATATAGAGAGAGGTAAATTAAACTAATATCTTTCTACTTTATCCAACATATTTAGGATCCAGTGTTACAGTTATATGTTTCTACTCTCTTTCCTGATATTTTACAATGTAGATTGAAACAAATTTAATGTCTCATTATAATTTTATAACTTATTTTAGAGAAAGTACATGCTTTTCTGAATTAGATATGGCAAAACTAGTTTACTTGGTGTATCAAAACTCTAGAATTACTTTTCTGAAGAATAATTGATGGTCTCATATAAAATCATATCCATCATCAAGCTCACAGAAAAAAGTCATAAGATAATTCAAAGAATAATGGAAGCAAGTATCAACTATATTACACTTTTAATAAAGGAGGAAACTAACTTTTCTAGTATTCTTAAAGATAAATGTATTCAAATAGAATCTATAGCTTTAGTCATTCTGTACACAGATTCCCAAAACTCATTCATCCTATGACTTGAAGTTTACATTGAGAAATACCTCACCATCCCCTTAACCATGATAACCACAATTATCTCTCTTATTGGGAGAACAAATTTGTTAGATTTCAAACATTGTAATATCACAGAATTTCTCTCATTTTGTCTGAATAATATTCCAGTGATATGCATATAATATACATATGTGTTTATACATAAATGTATATATGTATACATATATGTAATATATTTTTATTGGTTCAGCAATCAATCAGGACAGTCTATTTCCATTTCTTGGTTTCAAAAAATAATATAAAAATGGAAGTGAAGGTGCACATGGCTCTTCAAAGTGTTGCCTTCATTTTCTTGGTAATGTAACCATAGACAAAACTGCTGTATATTAGAATTATGAATAATTTCTTGAAGTCTCCATAATGTTTTCAAATGGTGATACCAATTTATATTCACATGAAGAGTGTGCAAAACCTCCATTCTGTTATACCCTTACCAACAGTTGTCATCTGAGTTATTAATTATACTTTCCCTAACAGATCGGAGGCAAAATTCATGTGTATATTTATTTATATTGCTGTAACAATGATATTGAGTCCTTTGTTGTATAACTATTGGCTTTTTGTATGTATGAAAAAAGATATTTATTAAATATAAATATTTGATAATTAACTACTATGCAAATTTGCAGAAATATCACTATTAATCCTTATAGATTCTAACCCTAATTCTACCCTGATGGCTTTAATGTTGTTTTGAAAAGTATTTCTGGGTGAGTTATCTATATTTTGATTTTGTGGGTTTTTGTGTTTTTTTCTATTCATCTTGACAACATGACGACATATGTTTGTTTCTCCAACTTCTGAATATGTACATTATGCATGCTTTCAGCTGTAGCAAATCATAATTTCCTAATATTCAGAGGTAATTATACAAAACACACATGCTTTGAAAGTATCCTCATGAATTAGGCCTCATTACAAAATAAGACTGTCTTTCTTAGAATTATTACCTTTACACTTTTGTTCAACTGACACCTAATATTTCAGGCATCTATTTTTACTTGTAAGCAACAAAGTGTGACAACATAGGTGTCATTTCAGTGTACAAATGATATACATGAGAAAGAATGTAAATGATGGGGAGAAATGATAGTATACTCTAGGTTTTGCAAATAAAACAAAACCTCTAGTTGGAGACAGTGGTAATTAATTGTCTACATTTTCAAGCGTTGCCCCTACAATCTGTAAGAGCTCTGTAGTTAATAAAATAGGCTATGGAATTTCACTCAGTTTAAAACATAGCATAAAAGTTTTCAAAAGAAAGGAGAAATTTTCATAAAAAATAAGATATGGCACATTGACCTCTGACATAGAAAATTTATCAGAGATTAAGCTGTATAACTACCTATTCAGACATCAGAATTTGAAGACAGCTTTCACACGTCAGAAGTTTCATGTTTACAAAGATAGTTATTTAGCTGGCAGAGCTGTGAAAGATGTTTCAAAAAAATATCCAGGTTACGAAATTAAAATTTTCACTATTAATGCAATGAAAAATATGCATTTTCAAAACTGAGTTTATGAATGGAAGTTGAGATAGATAAAAATTAGACTAAAAGAACTGTACGCTAGACTAGGTAAATCAAGAGCTGCATGATTTCAATATTCTTTCCCCTATTACACAGTGTTGTTCAGCCATCAACAAAATCATCTGAATGAAAGGAGAGGTTTTATTAAAAAATTCACATGTAGCATAAAGGACAAAATAGGTGAAATTATTCAAAATCTCAAAGAGGTATGTTCTAGGATTTGGTAGTAGGATTTTTTAAACTGTATAACTTAATATAAAAGTTTAAATCTAGCCAGGTGTTGGTGGCTCATACCTATAACCTTTGCTACTTAGCAGGCTGAGATCTGAGGATTATGGTTTGAAGTCACACCAGATAAGAGAGTCCATGACACTCTTATCATCAATATACTATCAAAAAGCCAGAAATGGAGCTATGCTTCAAGTATTAGAATGCTAGCCTGGAGCAAAAGAAGCTCAAGGACAGGGTTCAGGCCCTGAGTTCAAGCCCATGTCTAGGACAAATAAAAATCTTCAAGCTTAGCTGGGTGCCGGTGGCTCATGCCTGTAATCCTAGCTAATCCGGAGGCTGAGATCTGAAGATCATTGTTCAAAGCCAGCCTGGGCAGGAAAAGCTGTGAAACTCTTATCTGCAATTAACCAAAAAACTGGTAATGGCACTGTGGCTCCAGTGGTAGATTGCTCCCTTTGAGCTGAAGAGATGAGGGACAGTGCCTGGGCCCAGAGTTCAAGCTCCACGACAGGAAAAAAAAAAAAAGAATAGCAGACAGGTCATGGTGTCTCTCATCTATAATCGTGACTATTAAGAGGATGAGAACCAAGGATGAGGGTACAAACCAGCTCCAGCAGACAAATCCTCAAGTCCTCAGAATTCTTATCCTCAATAACTAGCAAATAGCTGGATGTGGAAGTTTGTAGATCTACAGGTAACAATACATACGAAGGTCTTTTTAAGATAAAAATTACAGAATATGTTTTATCCAAAGAAGAAGTAAGACAATTAGTAAAAATACAATTTTTACAACTAATACAGTATGATTTTCCTTGATTAATAATAATTACATTATCTAGTTTTCCAGCTAAAATCCCCATAGGATAACCCACACATGCTCTTACCCCAATTGCAGTACTCTCAGTTTCTTTGGGCTTTTTTAATAAAATCATGTTTGTTACTGTAAAAAGTCTGAACAAAGCCGGCTGAACGCCCGTTTTATTGTGTGAGGGGGAGTGACTCACCAAAATGGGAGCCACCTACCCTGGAGTGAACCATCTTTTTAAAGGTTCCCCGTATGTATCAGGAACATAGCCATTAAACTTTTGTGAATTTTGTTTTAAGTAGGTAGTATAATCATAATCGGGATTAGCAATAGAAAAATCAAAAATACTATCTGGTGCCCCATAGGGTTGTAGTAAAGAGGCCTTTTGAAATCCACATCCCAACCATTTTGGTGAGGTAATTAATGCCCCAAAATTGATCTTTGTCATGATATTTTTGTAAACAGTTATCTAAATGTATATTTTTCTTAGGAATAACAAAGGATTCATTATACGAATGAAAGCATAATGTCATCATACCAATTTCCCACATCAGTCTTTTTTGGAACTTTTTATCACGAAATCGATCAGGGATGTCACACATCAATCCTTTTTTGAACTTTTTATTATTGGATTGATCAGGGGCATCAGTCAAAAATGTTCTATAGTTTATAGGTAAACACCCGGGGAGATTTTTTCCTGATAGCGTTATACAAATTGGAGTGGTATCTGTCATTCCTTCATAGTTAATTGTTTGAGAAGTCATATGAAAATCAGAATAGTCTTCCAACCCTCCTAGCAGGTCACTATTATTTGTTATTACTTTTATTACATCCTCATCCCCCCATCCCACAGGATGTAGAAGAGGAGGATTAGGAACATATGCCCAGTATTGTTCTCCTGAAACAGACACTGCCTGCACAGACATAATGGTAAGCATAGCAAGAAACATATTTTTAACAGTGATAGTCTTTGCTGTAGACACCACAATCTCCTCTGAAGAATGGGTGAGCTTCTTAATTTGTCCCCAGGTTGGTGGTTGGACTTCTTTTGTTGTCTTCGCCTGTTGAAGAGAAGGGTGAAGCCTTTTAAGCTTCTGTATCGCCTTCTTCTGCTTCATTTTCTTGGTTTCTGTTATTATTGTAGGGGCGCACGAGTCGGTCAGGAATCCAGATAGGTGACTCAGCATCCTGTGGAAACACACATGCATACCCTCTTCCCGAGGTGATTAATATATCGGGTCCTTTCCATGTGCCTGTAAGCAAATCTTTCCATTTAACTTTTGGATGAACTTTTAATCCAATTTTGCCCCAATGTTTTTGCATAGGTGTAAGATTTTGTTCATTAGTATTAAGGTGATTTATTACAAATAAAGCATGTTGTAATGCCTGATGAGGGGAGTAATATTGATTGCTTTCTTTTTGTCTCTGTAACTGGATTTTTAGTGTTTGGTGACTTCTTTCAATTATTGCTTGACCTTGAGGGTTATAAGGAATCCCTGTAATATGTTCTATATTCCACATTATACAAAATTTTTTAAAGGCTTGTGATGTATAAGCAGGTGCATTATCAGTTTTTAGTCTTTTGGGAAGCCCCATAACTTCAAAGCAAGTCATTAGATGTATAACATCTTTTACTGCTTCTCCTGTACGAGCTGAAGCATGCATTACGTGAGAAAAGGTATCTACTGTTACATGTACATAAGACAATTTTCCAAATTCTGGGATGTGAGTAACGTCCATTTGCCAGAGAACCTAAGGTTTAAGCCCTCGAGGATTAACTCCTAATTTTAATGGACGGTAAACATCTGGGCAATAATCACAATTTTTTACAATTTGTCTAGCCTGTTCTCTAGTTAAGTTAAACACTCTTCTTAAGGCTAATGCATTTTGATGATGCATTGCATGACTCTTTTGTGCTACTTCCAATGCATTACAGATGATGGTTTCTTTAGTTAATAAATCAGCCATCATATTTCCAAATGCAAGTGGACCTGGTAAATTTGTATGTCCTCTTATATGTCCAATAAATATTTTTTCTTTTCTAAGTTGAATTAATTTTTGTAACTGTTGTAACAAGTCTATAATTTTTGATTGAGCTGATAAAAGAGCTGTCTCTATAGCTGGAAATAAGTTAACCACATACTTAGAATCTGTGTAAATATTAAGCTGCTGGGGAAATGTGGTTAAGGCTAAAATTACAGCAATAATTTCTGCCTGTTGCGCTGATATATTAGATGCCCTTTTAATAATAGGGGGGTGGTTTGGAATGTATACCACCGAAGTTCCATTTGAGGACCCATCAGTAAAAACTGTTAGAGCATCTTCTAAAGGTGTTGTGGTTACCACTAATGGAAAAATGATTTCTACTTCTTCCACAAATTTTAATAAAGGATGTTGAGGAACATGAAATTTTATTTGTCCTGTATAATTTAATAATGCTAACCCCCAATTATCATCATTTTGTAATAATATTTCTAATTGTTGTTTATTATAAGGTATAATTATATTATGCATTTCTTTTCCAAATAACTCTCGGGACCTACTCCTTGCCTTGACAATGAGTTGACTGCACAAGTATACATAAGGAACTACCATTTTTGTTTGAGTGTGAGGCAAGTGAAGCCATTCCAGAACTCCATCTTGCCACAAACATCCAGTAGGAGTATAGGATGTCTTTAATATTATAAAATCCCAATCTTTGTTATAATCCAATTGGACCACTTTTGCTTGTTGTAACTTTTCTTCCACCAATTAAATTTTTTCTAACATTATTGGAGTCAATTGTCTCTTAGATTTAGGATTAGAAACTCCTTTTAGGGCTTCAAACAATGGGTGTAATTCTCCTGTGGTAATTTTTAAATAGGGTCTAACCCAATTTATATTTCCTACTAATTTTTGAAAATTATTTAATGTTTTTAATTTATCTAGCCTAATACTCATTTTTTGTGACATGATGTAATCATCATGTATTATTTTTCCTAAATAATTTAAAGGTTTATTATGTTGAATTTTATCTGGAGCAATAAGCAAACCAAAGTTGGTTAATTGTTCAATCATATGTTTTAAAATTTGTTCTGTTAAATGTTTACTTTCAGCAGCTATTAATATATCATCCATATAATGAATAATATAAGCATTAGAAAACTCTTCCCTAGTTTTTTGTAAAGCTTTATCCACAAATTTTTGACACAATGTAGGAGAATTTTTCATACCTTGTGGCAAGACCTTCCACTGATATCTCTGCCAGGGCCTTTTCAAATTACATGAGGGCACACTAAATGCAAATCTTTGAGAATCATTAGGATACAATTTCATTGTAAAAAAGCAATCCTGTAAATCAATGACTATTATATAATGTCCTTTAGGAACAGCCACAGGAGATGGAAGTCCTCGCTGAAGAGCCCCCATGTCATGCATGGTGTTATTAATGGCTCTGAGGTCTTGTAACAACCTCCATTTCCCAGATTTCTTTGTAATTACAAAAATTGGAGTATTCCAAGGACTATTGGATTCCTCTACCTTTTTGTAATTGCTCATTTACCAATTGTTCTACAGCCTGTATCTTTTCTTGTGTTAGGGGCCACTGATCAACCCACACAGGCTGATCATTTTTCCATGATATTGTATCAGCAAACTTTTCATCAGTGGCCCCTATGAAAAATTTTGTACACTAAAAGACTCTGAAGTAACTAATTTTAATTCCATGTTTTGCATAATGTCTCTGCCCCATAATGTAAAGGGCAAAGAAGATATAATATAAGGTTGAAAGTTTCCAAATCTATTTTCACACTCCCACTTTAAAATTTTTGAACTTTGGGCAACATTGTTAGCCATACACAATGCCTTTAATGTAGATTCTGTCTTCATAATTGGCCAAGATGAGGGCCAGTCTTTTCCTGCAATACATGTTCGGTCTGCCCCGGTATCCAAAAGACCTTTAGTAGGTTTTCCATCTACTTTTATAGTTTTCATGGGTCGATCCTTAGAAATAGATTGTACCCAGGCCACAGTTTCTGTGGAACTGAAACCTCCTGTTCCTCGATCTTGTTTTAGGATTTGTTTTGGAATATTTAAAATTAAGATTTGAGCTATTCTTTGATTTTTGGGTATTTTTTCTTTTAAAGACCTTACCATTACTTTAATTTCCCCTTGATAATCTGCATCAACTACTCCTGGTAAAACCTCAAAATTTTTCTTATAATTTGAGCTTCTACCAATTATCAAGCCCACAGTTCCTTCAATTACAGAACCATAAACTTGAGTGTCTATTAACTGAATACCATCCATGATAGAGATAATGTAATCTTTGCTGCCAGGTCTAACCCTGCGCTTCCTGGAGTAGCTCTTGGCAAATCCCATACTGTAAAAGGAGGAGCCAAGGGATTTAATGGAACTGATCCCTTAGTGGAATTTTGTGTAACAGTAGGTGTTTCCCCTCTTCCATTTACGGGGCTGAGGGAGCGCCCCTCTTCCCGTTTTTTGTCTCCTTTTCTGCTGTTAGGGGAGTTCCAATCTTATGATATTTTGATCTACACTCATTTTTCCAATGATTGCCTTTCTTACATCGTGGACAAAGTCCAGGCGCTTTACCTTTCTTACTGTTACTAGGTTTATTTTGCTTTTGTTGACAATCTTTACTCATGTGTCCTGACTGGCCACATGAGAAACAGACCCCATTTCCGTCCTGGGGTCGTGTCTTATGTAATTTTTGTACATAGGCACTGAATGGTTCTCCTTTCATTGCTGCAGCATATGCCATTCCTTGAATGACTGCTGGTGAGGCATCTATGCATGCTTTAACATAATCTTTCAATGATCCCGTCTTTCTTATGGGTCTTATGAATTCTTTACGTAGTGAGTTTGCATTTTCCCATGCCAATTGTTTGAGCAATATCTCTATTCCTTCAGAGGGGGGAAGCATTCTCTGCAAGTCTGCTTCTAGTCTAGCCACAAATTCTTCATATGGCTCATCTAGTTTTTGCTGAATACCAGCTAAAACTGTGGTTTTGCCTTCAGCTGGTGGTAACCTTTTCCAGGCTGCTACTGCTAATTTTGATATTTCAATAAGCATTTCTTTAGGTATATCTGTTTGACTAGAGAGAGTAGTATATTCACCTCTTCCCATCAACATGCCCATGGTTGGTTTAGTGCATCCCCTTTTAACAACTGATTTTTGTACTATTTCTCTAGCTCCATCCTCATAATCAGTTCTCCACAGATAAATCAGAGGACAGATTTTGTGGTTTGGAACCAGTCATAAGGCGTTAACCACATGCTTTCTACCATGTCTAAAATTTGAAGAGTATAAGGAGAAGATGGTCCCATAGTCTTGACAGCTGTTTAAAGCTCCTTAAGAGTTTTTAGCGGAATAGGCTCCCAATCAGGAGGAACATCATCATACAAAACTACTGGAAAGCAAAAAGAGGAATCACCTTGCTGACGAGCCTCTTGTATTGCTCCCATAAATCCTGGAGCTAACGCTCTGGGGTGAGCTCCATTTCTTACTTCCTTGTTAAAGGGAGGAGGGGCAGAAGGAGTAGAGGGAAACACCATAGGACCTCTTTTTACTTTATTTTTCCTAAAACAATCCTCTCCTTCATCATAATCAATTTGCCCTTCATATGTTTCCCAACAAGTAATGTTATCTTCATAGCAATCATCATCAGGTAAAGCTTCTAACAAATTGACACCACTTCCTGCCTCATCCTTGTTTATAGTATTATAATTTTTGTCATTTTTCCTTTTACCAGATGAAGGGGCAGTCTCATCATTATTTTCAGACAGAGCTTGTTCAGCTAAGAGTTCCATCTCGGTCTCATCTGTAAGCATGTCTTTTACCTGTAACCAGATTGAAAAAGCAGGTGGGGGGACTTCTTCAGGGCCATGTTTTTTATAGTACCTTTTTATTTCCACTCCAACTTTCTTACAGTCTTGCAGAGACAAGCTTCCCTCCTAAGGAAACCAGGGTGAAACCCTTAAAACAAACTCATAAAACTCCACAAGAGCCTTTTTAGAAACATGATTACCCCTACTTTCCAACATACGTTTTAGCACAGACAGAAATAATTCCTTATTTCTTGACTGGGAATGCCCCACGATTTTAAATACCTGCTCGTCGTCTTATCCTGATCAGCCTTTATCAGGGAGCCTGCAGCGCTCTGATGAGGTCCTATCCTTTGCCTGAAAAATAATGAGAGAAAGAGGAGAGACAGCTTACCTTCCCGAGAACTGAATGTACAGCTTCAAGCTGCTTGTGCTTTCGAGCCCCACGTTGGGCGCCACCTGCGATGGACCAGCTCGGCCGGAGCACTGGGACCGACGGGACAGGGATCTCGGGATAGGTGGACAAAGGAGTCGGTGAAGTGACAAACAGACACAGACTCAAAAGAGTTGCATCTGAGTGTATTTTTATTGAGGAGAATTAACATTTTTATACAGTGTGTGATTGTGACATAGATTCTTTGTTTATTTAAGCACGTAATCAATTTTTTTAAAGGCAAAGCATTGATGAATTGCATGAAAATTAATGACTATCTCACAAACTGTTTAAGCTAAGTGGTGTGAAACAAGTCTAACATATTGTTTAATAGAATACGTCATCTATTCAGCCTTTTTATGTTTAATAATTAACAAACCTAAGACAGGGCTGTACTTACATTATACTCTTTTTAATTTTATTTTTATCCAACTAATTTCATCTTTATAAGCTCCTGTATAAGGAAATGGTTCTTGGTTGGTTCAGGAAATATGTTATTAACTTTATATTTTGTGTGAAAACACCATCTATTCCCTATAACTTAAGTTGGACTAAACTTAGTCATAACTGTTGGGAGAATCTTTCTTTTTCTTATATAATCAGAGGTCTCTTCTTTTTTAGAACTCTCTAAACTACTGGGATAACTCTTTCTAACTTAGTTTAATTTATTGATTTTGTCTGTTGGACATATCTGGAAATTTTAAGTCTCTATATTTACTATGCGTGAGCTGCAAAACCGCTTGTGAAGTTGTAGGAGTTTCTGGAGGCAACGTCACATCAGATGATAGATTGATTGGGGGATGGCCCACATTTAATCTTTGGCCTTAGTCTTTATTACTTAGAGAAGCCATCTCTATTGGACTGGAAAAATACAACATGCTCTGTTCGCGGATCAATAGAAAAATAGCAAAAATGAGAATAAAGGCAACAAATGTACAGCCAAGAAGAATATAGTAAGAATAAAGGTAGAGGCTATAAAGGTGCAGCCAAGTGTATGGGAAGCCTTGAACCAACACCCCCTTCCTGGGGGCATGCTTCCTTGAAGCTCTTTGTCCAACACAATCTCTCAAGCAGTCTCCGCAGAAGGTGGCAAGGCACCCACTGGTCACAGAAAGATGTCCGCTCAGCTGGAAATACCAGGAACCACTGGAAGTGCAGAAACTTAAGCGTTTGACCTTGTTTCTCTGGCCAGAGACTATTCATTGAACTTGCAGTCCCTTATTCTGTTGTCAATGTCAAGTCAGAAGCCATCTATCCACCACAGGCAGCTTTATGGAAGTGCTCCGCCCACCTGCACCGGCCTCTCTTTGCTGAACCCAGCTAAGGACTCCTTGCAGACACATCTTCATGGCTGCTTTGCCTGCTGTGATCTCTGCTCCTTTCCAAACGCTTGCTTCGGCAGCTTCTTCTCCATTGTGCCTCTCGGACTGGGTTCTAATGGTGGTTGGATACTGAGCTGCTTGTTAGAGGAGGAAACAAGAGTTGTATACAATGGCAGGCCTGAACTGGCCTGGAGGCATGACAAACGCTCTCCCAGGTGGGACTTGTCAGGGCACAGGGCAGGCATCCTGCCACTGGGCCCTGGGTCACTGTGGTGAGCAGCAGTCACACTGGAACTTCTCTTTCCCAGAGAGCAACGGGTTAAGTCTGACCAGATTGTCTTTTTTAGGGAATCCAGTTCTCCACCAACTCCTGGGGGATGCCTGGGGCTTGAGTCTATGCCAGGCTCCACTCCTGTCCAGAACCTTTCATTCCAAAAGTTTCAACCAAGTGTATGTCGCGTGGCACAGGAGTCTTTGTGGCATTAGCTGGTGAGTCATTGCTCCCATCGCTCAGCTCCATGGAAGTGTGCCCTGGCCAGTCCAGCACTGTGAGTCCCATATAGGCCCATCATCCTTCCTCCTCTGGGGCAGGTAGAAGGCCTCCACAAGGACAGAAGGCAAAGGACAGATCCCTCACGGGGATTGGCTTGTCACTTGACACTGGGAGGCAATACTGGCCTCACTGTCATCTCTCATCCCAAATGCCCAGGCATGCCACACTCACCTACCATCAACAATACAGTGCCCTGTTGCTATCTGACGAGGTGCCAGTCCCATCTGCTTCCACAGGACCACAAACAGCCCCAACAGAAGCCACCCCATGCCACTCCCTCCCTCCCTCACTCTTCTTGCTGCCCACATGCCATCACCCATCTTTTCAGACCTGTGCACAGGAGATGGCCCCAGCTGGCAAACATCAGCTGACCCTCCACCTGCCTCAGTGTGACCAATAGGCACCTGCATTGGTCACTCACTTGGGTGAGTGTGTATGCACACTGGTTCCCACACAACACACTAACACTGTGTCTGGCTTGGAGACACTCACACAGGGCTTTCTCTGCAATTGTGACAATGCCCTGGGCTTCCCTCCCCAGACATCCTCAAAAGCAAAACCACTGAAAAGGGCCCTGTGCCAATGTAATCCTGGCCCTGTCTCCATGGTCAGTATCCAAAACTCTTCCAGGTTTGACATTCATCACAGCTGAAAGCAGCTCACTGTCCACATGTGAAATGAGGTATCCTAAGAGCCACCTCTACCCAACTGCATTTCACTTGGCATGCTTTCGCTGAATTCTGACATGTCCCCTCCTAGCCAGTCCTGGGCCCATCACTGCCTCTCAGCTAGGTTGTCAGGGGCCTAACACCTTGCTCCCTTCTGTAGGCTTTCACACGTGTGTGTGTGTGTGTGTGTGTGTGTGTGTGTGTGTGTGTGTGTGTGTATCCCATGATCCTCCTCAGTTCCCCTATCTACATGTGGCAGAATTTATTCTGGTCTCCTTCCAGCAACCCTCCAGAGGGATGGGTTGTACATTGCCAAGAGATTCTGCCCACACCTAGAGGGAAAATGGGATGATGATTCTCATGATTGTGGGGGACATGTACACCATATATACAGTAACAAAAGGCAGCTGTAGCAGATGCCCAAGGGGTATCCACAGCCCTTTTGGATCTATGGAGGCCCTGTGCTCCAGCAAACAAGCCCTGCAAGTGACCAGGTGAGCCTGGTCCTGCAAGGCTCTCAATGATGTGGCCAGCTGGAGCACACCCAGGTCTCACCCAAGTGGACATGTAGGAAAAATAGCTAGAATTTTTACACTGCTGCAGCCACCTTGCCCACATTTTCTTCTCACAACTACATTAAATTGATGCCCCTGGATTGGTGCCAGAGTCCCAGTCAAGGTGGATAAATAACTGGCTACATGTGGCCATAGTGAGAGCCCTCCTATTGAGCTCCTGCTCCCACTGCTCAGCCCCGTGGAGTATCAGCCTGGCCAAGCCAGCACTGGAAGGCCTGTATATGTTCCCCTCAGGGTTCCCCCTCTGGGGCAGATAGGTTCTTGCAGAACCAGCCTTCACTCCTCTTCACCCCTTCACAGGCCTCTTTGTCATCTCTCCTCTTATAAGCCCCCAGGTGGGCCTACTCACTCAACAGCCAGCCATCAACACTACAAATTTGTGGGACCTTATGCTGCCTGGGAAAGTGCCAGGTCCAGAAGCTACCATGGAATCACAAATAGTCTCAACCATTACCACACAGCATGCTTCATCCCCTCCCAACCAAAGCTTCTTTCTGGCCTCATGCCATTCCTTCTCTTTTCAGACTTACAGCAGTCACATAACATATGCTGGGAAGGGCTAGATGCATCTACCTGTATGAGGCTCTCCCATGGAGCTGCCAGCCCCTACCCTCCCATTTCAGCGGAATCATCTGGAGCCCACAGGGGCTGTAGTGAAGGCAACTGGCTTGGTGCTGTTCCTTCCAAAGAAGGGATAGCCAGGCTTAGGTACACATACACACACACAGGAGAGGGCTGTACAAGGGCAGAATACTGTGTGATGTGTATGGGGGAGACACCAGGAGAAGAATGTGGGGGGGGGGATGCAGCATCATTGAAGGACCGAGAGCAATCACTGTGTGGATGCCTTTGGGGACTGATCTCTTAGCTTCACTAGCACTGCTGCACTGGCACTGGCACTTGCACCATCTTCCAGCTACACTGACACCAGAGCAACAGCCATTACCACAATTGCACTGACCACAAGCCTCTGCATGCATGGAACCTTGCCTAATTGCTTTTCTGACAGCTCCAGAGCTAAACCCCACATTGCACCAGTCCCTGCCACACACCTGCCTGTCCTGTTACTCACTAATCCTTTGCCTTCTTTCCCATATGACCTATTGTTTCCTTTGTTTCTACTGTTCTTATTGTTAATTTCAAGAAAAAGTAACCTGGAACACAATGACTTCTCTCTGATGGAATAAAAAAGTTCTGATCGATGGCCCCAAATCATTTTCGAGTGTTGCAGCCCCTGGCACTGTCTATTAGGGAACACAATCCTTGAATAGTTGCCCTTTGGAGGACCTCCCACTCTTTGACTCCTTGTTTTTGCAGCCAAGAAGCTATCCAACCTTCCTTATCCTATATTCTTTACCTTCCTTTCTGGTAGCCTGTTATCTGCCCACATAGTAGTAGGAGTAGTACCTTTGAATCAGGTCACAGGCCTCTGTGTCCCAAAAGGAATGGAAGTCAGAACAGAACTCACAGGGCAAAAAGAAAGCCCAGAAAACCTTGTTTTCATCTTCCCAGGGTGGTATGTACTTTTGGAAGACAGAAGTGCAAAGGCATACACAGAGGGAAGGGCCTACTCCAGCTGCTGCCCAGTCTAATGCAGGGAAAACTACCCCGGAGGGTACATGTTAAGGAGACATTCCTGGGGTGCAAAGCACTAACAAAGGTCCTATCTCGTGTAGAGATCCATGAGGGGGAAAGAGGAAGGAAGAGCCTCTCTGTCCAAAGACATGGACAGCCCCTGTCCTATCTTCTCCTGATGACCCCACATGAACAGTTGGAACTAATGCCCATACACCCCAACAAAACAACCAGCCTCTGTGCAAACCAATGCATACGGTCTTCAGATAGGATTTCTGGCCAGCACCTTGGCAGGTGGGTTGGAAGGAGCTGCTGGCCAGCACTGAAGACAGTGTAGAATGGGGTAGGCAGACCACTGGGAGAACTCTCCCTAGACAAATCTGGGCTAGCTTGGAGACCCCATCCAAGCTCTGAAGAAATAGATCACTTGAATTAATAACAGTACCAATGCTGGGGATTTATGCCACGGGCAATTTTGTACAACTCAAGATACCTTGGCAAGACTACTTACTCCTAACAGCCCTGGGAAGAGCAAGGGGTTAGAAGGCTCTAGAACATCCCCATAGACAGCACCAATGGATACTCTCAGTCCATGGTTAGTAGCGAATAATTTGGAGATGAGGGGGAACTAGATTTAGGAAGGGAGAGGATGGGGAAGGGATTGGACAGTCCCAATCTCTGCCAGAGATACTGCAAGAACCCTAGCATAACCTTAACTTTTCCTCAACAAAGCAGGTATGGAGATCTCATTGTGGAAAGCACTGCACCTGGCTTAGATGTTCACCTGTGAGCAGAAACAGAGCAAGGCACCTCTTGCACCACCAGACGTAGACATATCCTGGCCTCCCCGACCCAACCTGACTGACCTGTCCGGCTCTGCTATGGTACAAATTCTGTTTTCCTTACCAAGGGACCGCAACCTGCAATGTGCTCCCCATGGGCTTGATTTTCTACAAGAAGGTTCATCACATACCATGTCTACCTGCTGCATCATCAGCTTTCTTTTCAGTGAAAGACAGGTGGCTTTCCTTCAGAGCACTGAAGCAAAGACAAAGTCTTTTTTGAGACAAAAGAAGGAATTTCACAGGAGTAAGAACAGGGGGATATTCAGAGTGAGTTTAGTAAGGAGCTATAAATGTCTGTTCCACACCTATATATACTCCCATACTGACGCTTATCACAACACCTAACTCTGTCACATGCAATGAAGGCATCCCAGAAAGGAAATTCCTTCAGAGTATTATCTCCAATTAAACATAAAAAAAAAACCAGTAGTAATGACATGGCTCAAGAGGTAGTCAGTGTCACCCTTCAGGACAAAACCTCCGTGACAGTTTCCTGGCCCTGAGTTTAAGCTCTACAACTGGAACTGAAAAAATGATAGTAATAATTCTACTGAGATAAGACAGATCTGTGACCATTGGATAAGAAATTCATTCAAATCAGGTGATGGGATAGTTGAGATCTATGAAAATGATTTTTTATGGAGTCTTATTTTTCTTATCTTTGTGGCCAGGTGATCCTTGCTCTAAGATTAGCAGTCCCATTACTATGTTGGTTTCCTTTCTGTGGTTGCTGGTGGTATGAATCTTAACAATTCAGTGTGAAATTACAGCCCTGCATGCCCCTGTGGAAGACACTAGAGACCACATAAAGCCTTTACCAGCTTGTTGACATCAGACAAAGTGTTAGCACAATTGTCATCTCATTCTGAACCAGACAGTCATGACACAGAGAAGCTATGCTGCTGAGAGGAAATCTCCCCTCTTACTGCTTTAACTCTTGCCCATGTGCACTTGCTTTCCATAATGTAACTCACTCAGTACTGCCATACACATGTAATCACATGGCTGTGAGGGACAGCACCACAGGGACTGCTGATTTCACTGTATCTTGTATCTTCATGTTTCCTAGTACTAACCCAGCAAGGGTAGTACTGCTCACAACTTACCACTCACTTCCAGAGACAGCTGAGTTCTCTTGGGCTGGACAGTCTGTATAAAAATCAACTTCCTTTCTTCGAAAAAAAATGTCTCCAAATACAACCACTGGGCTAAAGAGTAGCTGCACTTATAGGCTATTTTTTTCTAGAGTGGCTGTACCATTTGCACTCCGCTGCCATTGAAAGAACTGTCTGAATCTCTCTCATCCTTACTAATATCACAATAACACACATTCTTAGTGCAAATTATTGTTAGGTCTGAGGTTACACCTCCAGTGCACTTCAAATAGGTAATGGCATCCAAAACCCTGCCATGTGCTTGTCATCTATATTTGGTGGTGGTCAAAGCTGACCCTACAAATCTTTTGCTCACATTGCAGTTAGGTTGTTTTCCTGTGTTCTTATCATGGAGTGGTGAGCCATGTTCTTAGATTTTACCAGACTGCTCCAGGTGACAAAATCAGGAAAAGCTGAAGGTTGCTCAGAGTCTAAACTGTTCAAGGACAAAGCTGAACTTCAAACATGGGCAGTGTGTGCTTAGACACCACAGAGAACAGTTGCTCATCACCATCATCACCATGGGCACAGATTGACAGCCATTCAGAGGCACAGGTACCTCTTAGCATTATTAATCATGCATATCTCTGACTGGCCTAGCTGATCTCAGGACAGCTAAGAAATGCTTTAACTCACACAGTAATGGGCTACTAACAGTGACAAAATTTCATTATATTACAAAATATTTTATGCGCTGGATTCAATACTTTGGACAAGGAGCACTATATGGTGTCTACTTCTCACTTTTGCGAGGCAGCAGGGGAAGCAAATGAACAATCTCCAAAATATGGAAAGGTCATGAGCTACCACCTCCTATCCACTTTCTTAGGCCTCTATGCTAAACAAGAATGCATCTCCTCCCAAAAAGCATCCCCAGAAGAAAGACCCAGTATGGACCTAAGCAGGTTCTGTAAGCATCCAGAGAAAGCTAGGTTTCAAGTGACTCAGTGGCAACAATGGTCTTTCCCGACCAACTGCCACCATTAGGATGTCAGAGTGAGTTCAGTTCTTTGCTTGGGTAGTAGCAATTGGAGGCTGACTTGATGGGTCTTCTGAAGAACCCATCAGGTTTAAATAAAGTGGCCAAGCAGACTCACACCTCAGAAAACCTGTGCCCACATCACTCAATACCTTATCACTAGTTGGTACTAGAGACTACCTGACAGTGCACATAGGACGAATGCTCAGGCTACACTGCCCAAAGGTCATTGCTGAGGATCAGAAATTAGCAACACAGGCTCAGCTCCCAGGAGCCTGGGCTCTCCCATTGGGTGAAGCACAAAAACTCTGAAGACATAGAGGTCTGTGGTCATGTCCTATTTCTAACACTTTGTAACAGATCAAGCCAGAGCTCATATTCTTCTGGTACAAAGCTGTGATAATATCCATGTCTATTTGGGAGAGTCATATGATTCTTGGTACACACTAAGCCCACTGCTAAGGGAAACACATGTCCACTGACCCAGATAGCTCTCATTTGCTCATTGCCAATCTGAACAAAGGTGACAATGTTGAACCCCAGAACCCAGACCTGTCATAAGAGGCCCTAATCCCTTCACCATCTTGGTAAAGTAAGACCTCTATTTCCAGAAAAGCGGAGGAACCACAAATTGCAGAGTCTCTGGAATTCTAGCACAAGCTTTTTAATCCTGGTTCTTCACAATCCCTATAAGCTCAGTGCCCATCCCTCATGGTCAGTATGATGACTGACTGTGACTGAAGGCTCAGCCAACGGCAGAGGTAAAGGCAGAAGTCAGGATATGCACAGTGCCTAGTGTCTGTGCCTCCCAAAATTAGTGAGAACTGAGAGCAGAAAGGCTGTGGGCAGGCTCTCTGAGCCCCATGCAGGACAGCAGCCAGGGATGCCTACAGATTTCCACCACCAAAAAACTGCCTTTTCTTCAGCCACAGAACTAGGGGTAATGTTATCAGACTCAAATAGCCAAAACACAGGCTCAGAGCTGCAAAAGAACAAAGTTTCTGAACACTATAATCAAATTCTACTTAAAAGTGAACAGGATGGGGAGACATTTATCTACAAATACTGATAGATGGTAACCGGCCTCTATAAAACCTTAAAAGAATTAAAAGATAGAGAAGATTGGGAGTAACAGCCTTCCCTGATGACCCTATAAGGGAAATGCATGCAAATGCATGCTCCTCCTGAATAACTTCTTTCTGACACTCTGCAAGCTCTTTGCCTATCATGGAAAAAGTCTACCCTGCTGCCCCACCAGCTAAAAGCCCTTCTTATCCATCCACCAAGGCTCAACGGTAGAGTGCTTAGATAGAATGCAGAAGGCACTGGGTTTAACCCCCAGCCTTTTTCACACACACAAACACCATCCCTATATTGTGACACATGATCATGATCAAGGGCTATCAAATTCCAGGTCTACAATCCTCCAAACAGCCTGAAAGGAAACATTCTGTTCATTCTGAGATAAGGAGATTTAGTTGAATATTAATATGGCCCATCCCCTCTCCTGCCATTGAGAAGGACTCAGCAAGTTTGCTGTCTCTAGGACACCAGCCCAAGCAGAAGCAGCACAAGCTTCATCAGCAGGTCCAGCCTCCAGCTCCACAGAACCAAAAACCATTATGAAAGACAGTCATCTCAGTCAACACCGACTTCAAGATGTGCTTCATCAGTAACACAGGTCAAGCCTCAGAGATCATGATGACAGAAAACTCAACAGCAGCCACTTCTGGCTGTTGGTAATGATCTGGTAAAAGAACTGCTCTTCCTAAAGTCTTCATGGCCTTTGGCTGAGGCTCCATCAATGCCTGATACTGGATGCATGGTGTACTTCCCCCTCCCTTGTTCACCCACAGGTTAGATTGTCTAGGGCTTTGACTGCAGAAAGACAGATGGGAGCCCAGATTACACAGGCACCATAAAAATTCTAGGGAAAAGACCCTTCAGGACCCGCACCCACTGCATCTGGGACAGACATCAAGTTACTGAGTTAGCAAGCCCAACAAACAGCAGGGCAACATTTGCCTTACGAACACCAACTTCCTAAAATCTGCAGGATACCTGCATCCCTCCCCTCTCCTGCATCCTTCCCCTCTATGGGGTTCATTCATGTTGAGGAATCAGCATGCTAAGACTGTGCTGCAAATCTTCTTGTAGCCCTGATTAAAATAGCAAAATACTGAAGAGGAAAAAGAGGAACAGCCAGAAGGTGCCATGTCAATCCACTACAGGGCAGTCAAGAAGGAGTAGCAGAGGCCTATTTAAAAGCTACTACAATGACATGAACAAATAATGAACAGAGAAGACAAAATCAACAGCTTAACAGGCGCAGCAGAAAATGACACCCGAGTGGCAGGAGTCAGGCCGCTGGCCTACATAGCCATAGTACCATAATCTGCACTTCAGTGCCCCCAGTCCCTACATTTATGAAATGAGGCCCACGGGAAAACCCTTTGCAGCTGCCAGCACTCCCTGCCAGCCAGCCTGACATCATTCTCTGCATTCTATCATTCGGCCTCTAATCCATTTCACCCAAATTTCTGCTGATATCTTTATAAGATTCTTAGGTCTGGGTGGTGGTGGCTCATGCCTGTAATCCTAGCTACTCAAGAGACTAAGATCTGAGGATTATGGCTCAAAGCCAACCCAGGCAAGAAAGTCCATGAGACCCTTATCTCCAATTATTCACCAGAAAACTGGAAGTGGCACAGTGGCTCAAATGATGGAGCACTTGCCTTGAGCTGAAGAGTATAGGGACAGCCCCCAGGCCCAGAGTTCAAGCCCCATGACCAACAAAAGAAAAGATCCCTAGGAACATAGTTCTTTGGCCTGACCAGGTTTCATAGCCCCATGAATGTGATACTGACCTGCCACCCAAGACCAGCACAGCCAACCCAAGACACTAGGGCCAAGACCAAAGTAATGCATCCCACTACCAAGAGCAAGGCTTCTCAGCCTGGATGCCTGGCTAGTTCTGCTTCAGTGTATGATAGCTGCTGGGTACCTCATACTCATTGGTCACCTCATCTGTCACATAGCCCATGTGCACCAGGAGCTACACAGAGCAAAGAGCCACAGCCACATGGAGCCAGAACATAAATGTCCATCACACAGACTACAAAATAAAACCCACCTTGGAAAAACACACCAAGTCAGGGTGGGGAGGTACTGGGGACCTCACTTCAGCCACCTGAGACGCCAGGGAGTAGAGTCCATGGTGACCACTCGGCCACAGAGAGTAAAGCACTGGGCATGTCCACAGGACAATCTGAGCTCACCCTTCCTCTCAGGGTGGCTGCATCGACTCTGGGAGCTCAGGAGTCCTGAGAGTGGGACAGAGAAAAGGAGTGACAGGCATGGTCCTCTTCCCGAAGCCTTCACTCCCCAATTTCTCCCCAAAGGAAAAGCATGAGCTATAGAATCCACACTTGTGACACAGCAGAGTCTGTAAGACCATGCATCCCATGCAGAGCTCCAGTTCAAAGGGCTCTCTGAGCAGACAGCAATCTGTTACTTGTCACAGCAGCTTAGTACAGAAAGTATCTCACTTTAAGCACACATTTTCCCTTTCCCTTGGTAGTGCACTCTGTTCCATACAGTAAAATGAAGGGCAAAGCCATGTTCTACTACCAAATTACTTCTCATGCCATTCTACCTGGCAGTTACTTTGAAAGCAAAAAAAGCAATCTTTATCATTTTTCTAAGTGAACTGATGTAATTATGTCCAACATAACCAGCTAATTCTTTATTTTGTTTTATTTATTTTATTTTAAGTATATTTATGTAGTTGTACAAAGAAGTTCCCATTTTACAAAAACAGTATATGAGTACAAAGTGTCTGACAATATTCTCAACCATCCTATGCATCAAACCTCCAAACACCAGGTTCAAACTTTCCAGACTCCATCCCACCACCTGGCCACCCCATGGCACATGTGATTTTCTGCTTAGTGTCAACAATGACTAAGTCATTTTTTTCAAAATTCTTGTCTCCAGATATGGGAAAGCTGTCATCCCATGTGAAGAAGAAAGTTAGCTGCCATCCAGTATCATTCAGGCTAACCTAAGGGATCAGAACATCGTAGGCTGTGAAGCATTTTGAGGGCGTTGTGAAATCTGTGCTTCAGGGAACCAGTCGCCCTTTAGAAGTACAAAGTGGCAATCAGAACTGAACCCACTTCTCTCCCTAAACTACAAGCCCTGTGCTACCCCCAAAGCCACATGCCCAACATAGTACACATAAAAGCACTTTATCAGAACAACATTTGTTGAAGGAAATTGATATTCCCAATAAGGAGACAGTTATCTAGGAGGAAGGAAGCATCCTCTCTGAAAATTCTGGAAAAGCTTTTTGTGTTTGAATAAGAGGGACAAATCTCCCAACATTGTACCTTCCACAAAGACAGGAGCATCTGGAGGTACTTGACCAAGTTCACTTTTATAGGTAGTCTGTATTGGTTTGGGTCCTGGCTCCATTTAGGGCATGGGTTCTGGATACCTTTGATGGAAGGCCTTGTCTTGCAATACCACATTTTTCTGGGGTTGTCTGCCCCTGTCTTTGATGCATCTGTTTCTTGTAAAATTACTCTGAGCCGCAGTGGGAGCTTCTTGACTGGAAGGGTTTTGGTTACTGTAGAGTAGGTAGCCTTGTACTTTGAGGAGTGTCTCTGGAGCCTCTCTGTTGGGATCTTTAGTTCTACCTTTTGTTGGGTCTTTCCAGCCTTCACAGAGGAAGAAGGGGGCCCTCTGGAGCAGATGACATCCACTGCATGCCTACTGCATCCTTGTTTCTCCAACAGGACTTGGTCAACATCTTCTGTGACTTCCTGGGATTTTGTGTTTCTAGAAAAGACAGCTTTATCTAGACCTCTCACCTGCAGACACGATGAGGAACTACCCTTCCCTACCGAACCTTCTTGCCCTTTGAGTTTTGTAGTAGGGCTAAGCCGTTGGAAAAATTGTTTAATCTGGTTTCTGAAACTATTTTCAGGAGGAGGCTGTCTCTTCTGTTAGGGCTTGGAAAGGCTTGCTCCCAAGTATCTTTTCTGCCTTGTTTGGAGGGGTGTGGCTCTTCTTCTCAGTTGGGATTACTTTAGCCTGGCATCACTTCTGCCAGGTTCATCCAGTTTGGATACCTTAAGGTTCTTTTTGTAGTTGAGTGGGGTTTCTTGGCCTGGCATTTGGGAACAATTTGACTAGGGACCCATGGCTCCTCCTTCTGCTGCTCTATGCTGTTCCATTTGTTGTACAATTGAACATGAAATACCTGGGAGGCTGCTGTAGGGCACCTTGGTCACAAGCAAGCAAGGTCTGTATTGTTGAAGAATACTTGTCCTGGCATTTGGATATAATTTGAGTAGGTTCCTGTTGCTCTTCCATGCTGGTCCATCTGTTGTGCAACTGAACATGAAGTACCTGGGAGGCTGCTGTGTCCCTAGTGGAGATAACCTAGAGACTAGTCTGCATTGTTGGAGGGGAATCCTTGGCCTGGCACTTGGGTGTAATGTGGCTAGGGGCCTGTGGCTCTGGCTGCTGCTGCTGCATGCTGCTCCCTCTGCTGCATGAATTAACATGAAATACCTGAATGGCTACTGTGTACTGGGAACACCCTGGTAGTGAGTCAGCAAGATCTGGACTGTCCCCTTGATTGTTCCCTTATTTGAAGTTGGGGGTGGGTCAACGGGAGCTTTCTGAACCTGCTTCTGCTTCCTGTTCTCCGATTTTAACTTCAACTCATTAATCATTTTGCTTTTTAGTTCTTCTATTGATATAGAATCAGGAACTGAGATTCTTGTTGGGGACTTTTTAGTAGTCAGGGTAGTTTCTACTTTATAAGAATTCACTTTTGTCACTGGGGAACACTCTGATTCCTTGGTCATCAGGTTATTAGGTTGTGATTGAAAATCATGATGTTTTTCTGCTTTGAGTAGCTCCTTTGACTTGTAGGTCATAGAAAAATGAGCTAAATTCTTCATTTTTCTCTGAAACTTTTTGGTATTATTGATGGAATCCTCACTCTTATCTAGTATCTCAGGTTCAGTCCCAACTTGTCTTGTGGACAGCATTGAACTGTGCGCAGGTTTATCGCTGCTGTCATTTTTGTGGGACAAAGCTGTGGGTTTGCCATCTTCAACTGCAAACTGAAGACTGGTATATAAGGGTGATTTCTTTACAATCTCCTGTCCTCTTTGGCCAACAGGTACAGAGGCAGAGAGGCAATTATCCACAACAGGGACATTTGCTGTTCTCATTGTGTCCTCGTGAAAAGTGTTAGAGTGTTCTATTAAAGGCCTGGGAACCTCAATTTTAGAATCCGGCTCAGAATTAAGAATGTCTGAGGATGGAATTTGTAAGAATTTGTTTGGAGCTCTTTTACACTGAAGATTTCTATGGATTCTTGACTCTTCTGTGGAACGCCATTCACCATTCTTCAGTGAAAAAATCTCATTACGATCCTCAAAAATCTTTTGACTTTTGCTATAAGGGAAAGAACTAAAGATGCTGTCCTTTCTCTCCAATGGCACCAAATCTTTCACTTGGCTTAGGAAATTCTCAGAAAAATTCATTTTGACAGAATAAGTTGAACTCTGCACAATTTCTGGGATCTGATCCTTATTGATTTCATCAAATTTCTTGCTCAGATGTGCCTCCAGGCCTGCCTTGTGGTATTGACTTGCCTCTAAGGTGCTTGAGTGATATACCCTGAATGAATATCTACAGGTCTTTCTTGGTCTGTGTGAGTGTCAGGTGCTGGAAGATCATCTGGAGCCACCTTGGCATGGCTCAGTCGTTGATAATATTTTTTTATTTATTTTATTTTATTTGTGAACATACTGTACAGAGGGGTTACAATTACATGGGCAGGATAATGCATACATTTCTTACCAAGCATTGCAGCCTCCTCCTTTGTTTACCCTTCACCTCCCTTCCCAGGCTCCCCCCCACACCCAATCCTTCCCCCCCTCCCCCCTACCACCGACATTGTAAAGCTCGTTTTTGACATGACAATTTGTACTTCTCATTGTTGCAACAGGTCCACCTGAATCCTTAAACGACTTGTTTGTCCCCATCTCCTCCACAAGTTATACTGACATCAAATATAGTGAAAGCAGGGGTTATACTGTGGGGGAGGGACATACAAATCAACAAAGAAATAATCTTATAAATGCGTTAGAAACACATGCATGAAAGAAAAAACATTAAAATACATATCTAAGGGTTCATTTTCCTAACATCACATTATCTGACCTTTTCTGCTTGACTCATACATATACTACATATTGCAAATAAGGGAAACCATGGGACCTGTGTTTCTTTGGGCCTGGCTTACTTCACTTAATATAATTTTTTCCAAGTTTTTCCATTTCCTAACAAATGGGGCAATGTCATTCTTTCTGATGCAGGCATAGAATTCCATTGTGTATGTATACCACATTTTCTTGATCCATTCATCTACTGAAGGCATCTGGGTTGGTTCCATATCTTAGCTATGGTAAATAATGCTGCAATAAACATAGTTGTGCTGGTAGCTTTAGTGTGGTATTTTCTGGTCTGTAAACCGTGTCCCTTTTTCTTTATATCCTGCTCTAGAGGAGGTATCTCCGAACTCCTCTCATGGAGCTGCCTTTCTAACTGTTGCAGTTCAACCTTGCTTATATTTTTGCTGCTGGGACTAGTGAAAATAGAAATGCATTCAAGTCCATGGCTACTCTTTTTCTCAGTGTAGTGGGAAATCTGTGTCTGAAGATTCATTGATGATGAAGATCAAATGATCCCGTCGGGCAGGTCCCAGCAGTGCTGGATGAGCCACTTTCGAAGGTGATGCTCTATTATTTTCCAGAGCTCATCTTCAAGAGGAAAGTCTCCAGGACGTATAGAGACCGAAGAATCATGGGCCTTGCAGGTCTGTTTAACAAATGAAAAATGGGGAGCTGGAGGACAAAAGTCTCCTTGGGATTTTTGGATGACAGGGGGTAAACCTCATATGCTTTTATGAACTTTCTGTAGTACCTTATATTCTAGACCATCAATTTGAGACAGTTTAAGAAGCTGTGTCTCCCTCTGAGGCTGAGGCATATGAAAACATACTCCGCAGTTGCAGAGCTGAGATCCAGAAGGTGGCAGGACTGGAAGTGGGGATTCGAGCTGGGCCTGGAATTGGTCAGAGGGGAGATGCTGGGATGGAGATTGGAGAACGGATTCAGACAATGCTTGATGTTGAATCTGGGGCAAGGACAGTGTTGTTTGACCAGAAATGACAGTGGGCTTATGGGCACTGTAGGCATGACTAATTTGCTTGAAGCAGATTGAGGGACAGTCACCTGAGGCAGGGACATAGAGCTCAGGGACTCACAGTGTAGGGATGCGGGACCCCAGAAAAGCTGGGATGAACGGTCCACAAAGACCTTCGGATGTGGGGGCTGCTGTTGGTGCATGTGAAAATTCTCCAATTTGCCTGTGGTGCTTGCAAATGGAGGAGAGACTGCTGAGTCTTGCTGATCAGCAATAGACTGCAACAATTCTTCTGAAAGATTCAACTGGCACTCTGGCTTTGACTGATTGGGAAAATATTGTGTTTTATCTTCCTTATCCTCTGACATCAAGAAATCGCCTCTCTTTTGGATTTGTCTCTCCAGCAGTGTCAGGACATCAGAGCAGATAAATGAGTGAGTTTTAGAATTTGTAATGTAGGTTGTAGTGTCTCCCTCAAAAAATCTTGCAAGACTATCAAGGTCAGTAAGCTCTTGGTCCTTATAATACTGTGCCAAGTTGGGCAGAGGCAGGTTTGCAGCATGGAGCTGCGGCATGCGGAGTTTGGACATAGAGGGGCTTGTACTGTCAATGGCTCTCTTGTTTCAGTCATACGTGATTGCTGGGTAATAAGTGGGCAATCCATCAAGACTGTCCACCATATACAAGGACCTATCTTGTCCTGTTTCCTGTTTCCTGAGTATTACATGGGCAAGGGGAAATCCCAAGTAGGAATAGGTCCTCCCGGAATTGGGAATCCATGGGAAAAATAGATGATGATGACAGAGTCTCTGGGTGGCCGTGGTGAAGATAAGTTCTTTAAGGAGATGACTTTGTTAAGAGAGACATTGGAGGAAGATGAGAGGCAAGGTTCGGGTGAAGTGGCTGGAGTTGAATGGCCAGGAGGGTTTGTCAAACAAGTGAATGATAACTTTTTCATAGAAGCTGTGGAAACAAAATGGAACAAGGTGAAAGCATCATTTTCCAGGGATGCCCTAGAGAGTAGCTGACTGACCTTAGCCGTGGTTCTGTTACATATGTGACAGAGGGGTTCTGGTCACAGCAATTTCTTCAAGGGGTGGATATCATCAGATTGGTTCAGTGAGCTGCAGGAGACAAAAAGTGCAAGGTTATTGCCAGGACTAACATGGGAAATGGAAGGCCTGCAAGTGAGAGGGGGAAAGGAGGACACCTGCAGCCATATACCCTTTCTGTTCTCACACATCTGTGATCTGATAATACCGTCTCCTTTTACACACCCTTTGCTATGGCTACTCCTCTGAAAACTAGCCACCTGTACTCTCCATGGGTGCTTATAATGTAATATTGTGACCAGGAAAGAAGAATGGCTAATTACCTTTTAAAAATAGAAAGCAGTTTCCTCTCCTCTTCAATGTCTTTCTGGCAAGTTCTCTGACCTGGAAAACGAGAACAGTGTAATGAAAGTGGAAACATAAAGATTGTGTAGGAGTCTCTTTACAGGAAACACTTAGGGTGGTTACCTTGTACATGGGTCTGAGCTTCTGGGAGTACAGCTCCTTCCTTACACAACTGAAGTTGTAGCTTGACATCTCAACTGCCCCCCTAGTGAGCAGAAACCCATGTCCAGGTCTATCACTTCCTCATGCCCAGAGCTGGCACAGCACAGACTCTGAGAAGCATCTTGGGCCTGACTGTCTACCTGTGAGGGCTCATTTTCTCATAGAGACAATGTATAGCAACTGATTTCCTCAGAGACCATGGGCTTTGACACCTCATGAAAGAAAAAGGATCACCATTGATGAATTCCTATCACCCACGATAAAACATACTTCTAAATGCTCCTCTCCTTTTTCCTTATATGTCTGCCTTGATTTTGAGAAAAAATGAGAGACTATCTATTTCTCTTTTCTCTAGCAAGTTCAGACATGATATGGAAATGAAATGATTCATTTTAGTTAACAGGGATTTTTCCTTATATTAATGGTCAAATATTTTCAATTTTCCTTTGAAAAACTCACAGAGGGAGTTCCGGGAAGATGGCGGAGGAGAAGCTGGAATCTGAACAAGCTCTCGCATAGAAAGCAGTTTTAGAGTTCCAGTGAACAGTCCTAAGCCAGAGAATCACACCAAGTGTGCCATCACAGGACAGAGAGTTAGACAAGAGAGGGGAAGCCAAGACAAGGAGACACATCTGAGCGCCTGCCAGCAGCCGCCGCGGCAGCGGCAGGGTCGCAGCGGTGACCGCAGCCGTGGCCATACCTGAGCGCTTACACAGAGAGTCCGGGACAAAGGAGCCAGACGCAGCGGGCGAGAGGATTCTACTCAACACCAGCAAGAACCGACAAGGAGCGGACATCATCATCCTGCAGTTTGCAGACCAGAGACGACCCAGGATCCAAGGCTCGGCGTGAATAGAAGCCCGACATCCTCACTCCTTCTCAGGGAGCAGAGGAGGGAAGGCCACCCTTCCCCCCCCAGCACCGGTGATCTCCATCTTGGATAAAGACGAAGCTCAGAGGAGCTGCTAGCTCCAACTCAGGCCTTGGAATAAAACGAGTCATTTAACAGGTCACAAGAACTTAACGGCGAAGTGACCTGCCAGACTCAGCTCCATCCAGGGAAAAGTCACCCAGCTCAGGCACCAGCCATTGGAGTGGCTTTCCTCACGGGGTAACCAGAGCCAGAGGCTGCCCCTCCCTCTAGCAGCCTCCACAATCAATTGAAAAACAGAAACCCTGAGAATGGCTCCAGGGTGGGCTCTGTGAATTTTTCACAAAATAGCCCCAGGGAAAAGCTACTGTTTGTTGAAAGGCCTCAACTCTACCAGAACCTAGCCTCATCACCCCTCTTTTGTGATTCTCAAAGCAGATCACACTCCCATTAAACTAACCTGGGAGGGGGATCTCAAAATCTTGGGTAAAGCAGAGCATTTTTCTGCCTGTTCGAACAAACTGACTTAAGAAACCAATCAAGCCACAGGACCTCAAGCTGACCAGAGACTCCAACAAGAAGCTGGTTACAGACAAAAGGGAGATACAGGATTCTTCCCACCCCTCCCAAAAAAATCAAAAAAAAAAAAATCAAAGAACTTTTTTTTTCTTCTTTTCTTTTTTCTTTCTTTCTTTTTTTTTTTTTTTTGGTACCTTATATATATAAAAATATTTTTTTTTCCTTTTCTAAAACTTTTATTAATCTTTAATTTTTGCCTTTTTTGAAAAAATAATTGTTTTCCAGTAACTTTTTTTCCCTCTTATAATTTTTATTTTAGGAATACGTGAATGTACATTTTCCTTTCTTTTCTTGTCTTCTCTCTCTTTTTCTTTCTTTCTTAATTATCTTTTTGTTTTTTGTCTAGCTCTACTGAACTTCTGATCTTTTTTTTCTCCCTTTCTTATCCTTTTCACCTTTTCCTTTCTTTTGTTCTTCTGTATGTGACTTAACTCTTGTCCTGCACATCCTCAGATAAACCCATAGTTAACTAGTAGACCCTCTCCCCCATTGTGTACACACTTAATCCACAAATTTATTACTCAATCCAAAACCTCTGAGACTTAAATTCCTTAATAGCAGTACTACTTCTTTATACCTATATAATATTTTAAGCATTTTTTAAGTTTTTCACATCTCCTCTATCTCCCTCCTGTTTTCTCATTATATTCACATTCCTCTCTAAATAGATGGTCTTTCAATCTCCATAACTATATTAATTTTTACGTTTCTATTTTTTTTTCTGGTCTCTTTTCATTTCCCTTTCCCTTTCTTCTTTTTCTCTCCCTCTCTACTTGCATCCTACCCAACCTATTTCCTGCATTGAGATTAGGACTTAGTTAACTCTCCCTGTGCCTCCCCACACCAATCTATTCCTAATTTTTACCCACATCTCTCCCTAACCCTAAAAATTTCTGGTTTTCCAAATTCTTCTCTGCGGTTCGAAGCCCATTAACATATAGTTGTTTGATGTTGAATAGATGTATCTGTTGAACTAGATTGTATCTGTAGACTATTGACTGTATAAATGCAAACGTTGGTTGATGGTTGCCTTAAGATAGTGTTCTAGTACAAAACTGGTGCTATTTTCATCTCAAATGGGCAGAGTAAGCCGGAAAAACACGAGAAAAATGGCAAATCCGGGTATCTCAATTCCCAATCTTGATAATCAGGGGTCAGATCAGATAATGAACAATCCAGAGGAGAGTTCCCAAATAGCTCTACAAACACTGGTGGCAAACATGATAAATGAGAAGTTTGACAACTTACAAAGGACTCTGTATGAGCGTGATAGGGAGAGAGAGGAGGCATCCCAAAAGTTTATACAGGAATATCATAAGCGTGAGGAAGCTACTCAAAAACTGATACAGGATTTGCGTGAACAACTTGAGAATACTCAAAGAAAAAGGGAGGAATGGCATGAGCAGGCTGAGAACACTCAAAGAGAACTGCAGGAATCCCAGGAACGGGAGGAAAGAGAACTGCAGGAATCCCACAAACGGGAGGAAGCTAATCAAAGAGTAATTCAGGAATTGAGAGACCAGGTAGAGAACACACAAAGATCACTAAAGGCATTCATGGAATCCATTAACAAAGAGCTGAAGGAAGTCAGGGAGACCACAAAGGGAATGCTGAATGGAACCCAACAGAAGGAATGGGAGTCCAAAGAAACCATAACCAATCAGCTAAGTGATTTGAGAACAAACACTGAACACCAAATTAAGGAAGTAAAGAAATTCATACAAGACCTAAAACAGAGCTTCAACAAAGAACTTGAAGCCATCAAAGCTGACCAATTAGAAGGAAAAGAGATAAAAAACAAAGTAGAGAGTCTTGACAGCAGGTTAGACCATGCAGAAGATCGAATCTCAGGGATTGAAGACAGCCTAGATATTATAGAGAAAGAACATACAACCATCCAAGACAAGTCCAAGAAGTATGATAGATCTATCCAACACCTGGAAGACACCATCAGAAGGCCTAATCTAAGGATAATGGGTGTAGAGGAGCACCTAGAAACAGAAGTTAATGGTCTAGGAAATTTGTTTAACAGGATCCTAGCAGAGAACTTCCCAAACATACAAAAAGATAGGCCTATTCAGATACAAGAAGTTTTTAGAACCCCAAATAGGCCAGACCAGAATAGGACATCACACCGTCACATTATAATCCACACAGGATCAACTCAGACCAAGGAAAAGATCCTTAAAGCTGTCAAGGAGAAAAGGTTAATCACCTATAAAGGGAAACCAATTAGAATCACCTCAGATTTCTCAGCAGAGACAATCAAAGCAAGAAGAGACTGGAATGATGTATGCCATGCCCTAAAAACAAACAACTATCAACCAAGAATACTGTACCCAGCTAAACTCTCCTTCATAACTGAAGGCCAAATAAAAACCTTCCATAGCAAAGAAAAATTGAAACAATACATCTCCACCAAACCAGCCCTACAAAAGATTCTTAAAGATGTCCTACACATAGAAAACCAACAAGACCACAACAAAGGCCAAGAAACTGCACCCAAACTGAGAATCCAAGAACCATAGGAAGAACCCAGTTTTCGCAGCCCCCAAGAAGGTGGATAACATGGCAGGAACTCCCAAATACCTCTCAGTCCTATCTCTTAACGTTAACGGACTGAACTCTCCAATTAAGCGACATAGACTGTCTAGTTGGATTAAAAAACAAGACCCTTCTATCTGCTGCCTGCAGGAGTCACATCTTGCCTGTAAAAACAAACACATTTTCAATGTTAAAGGCTGGAACAAAATCTACCAAGCAAATGGCCCCCATAAGCAGGCGGGAGTTGCAATCTTAATATCAGATAAAATAGACTTCAAATAAAAATTCGTGAGAAGAGATAAAGAAGGTCGCTATATACAAATTAAAGGATCTCTCCTTCAGGAGGATGTTACAATTCTAAATATCTATTCGCCAAACAATGGAGCACCCAAATTTATCAAAGAAGCACTACTTTCCCTCAAATCCCATATAGATCCAAAGACATTAATTGTTGGGGATTTTAACACACCACTCTCCCCACTAGATAGATCAACTCGGCAAAAACTCAACAGAGAAACCGCAGATCTAAACAGCTGCATAGATCAACTAGATTTAACAGACATCTACAGAACATTTCACCCAGCAGCATCAGAATACACGTTTTTCTCAGCAGCACATGGAACGTTTTCTAAAATAGACCACATTTTAAGCCACAAAGCAAACTTGTCTAAATTCAGAAACATTGAAGTTATACCTTGCATTCTCTCTGACCACAAGGGTATAAAATTAGAACTCAACACCAAAAGCCACCAAAGAAAGTCCGGTATTCATGGAGGCTGAACAACACACTGCTGAATCAAGAGTGGGTCATGGAAGAGATTAGAAAGGAAATTCAAATGTTCATGCTATTCAACAAAAATGAACACACAAATTACCAGCTCCTTTGGGACACAGCAAAGGCAGTACTCAGAGGCAAGTTTATAGCTCTGAGCTCCTACATCAACAAATTGGAGAGATCTGAAACTAGCAATTTAATGACACATCTAAACCTCCTTGAAAAAGAGCAGCAAGATAAACCCCAATCCAGTAGACGGAAAGAAATAATCAAAATTAAATCAGAATTAAATGAATTAGAATCCAAAAAAACTATAGAAAGAATCAACAAAACAAAGAGTTGGTTCTTTGAAAAACTTAAAATTGACAGACCCTTAGCAAATCTTATCAGAAAAAGAAGAGAACACACCCAAATTAATAAACTCAGAGATGAGAATGGAAACATCACCACGGAAACAACCAAGATTCAGAACATTATAAGGGAATACTTCTCAAAACTTTATGCTAATAAGTTTGAGAACTTGACAGAAATGGACCTTTTCCTAGCAAATATTGACATGCCAAAACTAAACCAAGATGAGTTAAACCAGCTTAACAGGCCCATATCAAGCATTGAAATAGAAACAGCAATAAGAGACCTCCCAGCTAAGAAAAGTCCAGGACCAGATGGTTTTACAGCGGAATTTTACAAGGCCTTCAAAGCAGAGCTCACACCAATACTCCTCCAACTCTTCAATGAAATTGAAAGAGAAAGCTCACTACCGAACACATTCTATGAAGCCATCATAACCCTCATCCCAATACCAGGCAGGGACTCATCAAAGAAAGAGAACTATAGACCCATTTCTTTGATGAACATTGATGCAAAACTACTCAACAAAATTTTGGCCAATCGACTTCAACAATTCATCTAAAAAATCATACACCACGATCAAACAGGATTCATTTCAGGGATGCAAAGCTGGTTCAATATACGCAAATCAATTAATATTATTCATCACATCAACAGGAGCAAGAATAAGAACCACATGGTTATCTCAATAGATGCAGAAAAAGCATTCGACAAGATCCAACACCCCTTTATGATGAAGGTTTTGGAAAAATTAGGAATCCATGGAACATTCCTCAATACAATAAAGGCTGTATATGACAAACCTACAGCCAGCATTATACTCAATGGTGAAAAACTAAAGCCATTTCCTCTTAACTCAGGAACAAGACAATGATGCCCACTCTCTCCACTTCTCTTTAATCTAGTATTAGAATGCCTAGCTACAGTAATAAGACAAGATGCAGACATAAAGGGGATCCAAATAGGGAAGAAGAAATAAAACTCTCCCTCTTTGCAGATGACATGATCTTGTATTTAAAGAATCCCATAGACTCCACTCCCAAATTACTCAAGCTGATTCAAAACTTTGGCAAAGTAGCAGGTTATAAAATTAACCCCCAAAAATCAATGGCTTTTCTGTATGCCAACATTGAGAAAAGTGCGGCTGAAATTAGGAAAGCAACTCCATTTGTAATAGCCCCACAAAAAATAAAATGCCTAGGAATTAACTTAACTAAAGAAGTGAAGGACCTCTATGATGAAAACTTTAAAATCTTGAAAAAGGAAATCAACGCAGAACTTAAAAAATGGCAAAACCTCCCATGCTCCTGGATTGGAAAGATTAACATCGTGAAAATGGCAATACTTCCCAAGGCTATCTACAAATTCAACGCAATACCTATCCAAATTCCAACCTCATTCTTCAAGGAAATAGAAGAGGCAATCCAAAAATTCATATGGAACAATAAAAGACCCCGAATAGCAAAATCGCTCCTGAATGGAAAGAACACTGCTGGAGGAATATCAATACCAAACTTCAAACTCTACTATAAAGCCATAGTAATCAAAACAGCTTGGTATTGGCATAAGAACAGACCTCAGGACCAATGGAATAGAATTGAAAACCCAGAAATGAACCTACAGACCTATAGCCATCTAATCTTCGATAAGGGAGCTAAATTATTAGAATGGAAGAAAGACAACCTCTTCAGTAAATGGTGCTGGCAAAATTGGTTAACTACATGTAGAAAACTTAAGCTAGATCCTTATATATCACCCTGCACCAGAATCAACTCCAAATGGATCAAAGACCTTGAACTCAAAGCAGACACTCTGAAAACATTACAGGATGGAATAGGAGAAACCCTAGGTCTTCTTGGCTCAGGCCGAAATTTTCTGAATAGATACCCGGAAACACAACAAATCAAAGAAAGGTTGGACAAATTGGATTGCATAAAGTTGCAGAGCTTCTGCAGGGCAAATGACATAGCTAGCAAGATCAATAGAAAGCCCACGGTTTGGGAGAAGATCTTTACTAGCCATACAACGGACAAGGGTCTCATATCTAAAATATACTTGGAACTCAAAAAATTAAACCCCCCAACAACAAATCCTCAAAGAAACAACTGCCCAATAAATAAGTGGGCGAAAGACTTAAAGAGAAACTTCTCTGAAGAAGAAAGAAGGATGGCCAATAGACACATGAAGAAATGTTCAACATCCCTAGCCATAAAAGAAATGCAAATCAAAACAACATTGAGATATCACCTCACTCCAGTTAGAACGGCAAAAATCAAGAACTCTAACAACAACAGATGCTGGAGGGGATGTGGACAGAAAGGAACCTTACTTCATTGTTGGTGGGAATGTAAACTTGTTCAACCACTTTGGAAAGCAGTATGGAGGTTCCTCAAAAGACTTCACATAGAGCTCCCCTATGACCCAGCAATCCCACTTTTGGGCATTTACCCTAATGTTTACAAACAAGACCACACTAAAGCTACCAGCACAACTATGTTTATTGCAGCATTATTTACCATAGCTAAGATATGGAACCAACCCAGATGCCCCTCAGTAGATGAATGGATCAAGAAAATGTGGTATATATACACAATGGAATTCTATGCCTCCATCAGAAAGAATGACATTGCCCCATTTGTTAGGAAATGGAAAAACTTGGAAAAATTATATTAAGTGAAGTAAGCCAGGCCCAAAGAAACGTAGGTCCCATGGTTTCCCTTATTTGTAATATCTAGTATATGTATGAGTCAAGCAGAAAAGGTCAGATAATGTGATGTCAGGAAAATGAACCCTTAGATGTGTATTTTAATGTTTTTTTTCTTTCATGCATGTGTTTCTAACACATTTATAAGATTATCTCTTTGTTGCTTTGTATGTCCCTCCCCCACAGTATAACCCCTGCTTTCACTATATTTGATGTCAGTATAACTTGTGGAGGAGATGGGGAAAAACCAGTTGTTTAAGGATACAGGTGGACCTGTTGCAACAATGAGAAGTACAAGTTTTCATGTCCAAAACGAGCTTTACAACGTTAGTGCGGGGGGGGGGGGAAGGGGGGGGAAGGGGGGGAAGAAGAAGGATTGGGATTAGGGGGGGAGAGGGGAGGCTGGGAAGGGATGTGAAGGGTAAACAAAGGAGGAGGCTGCAATGCTTGGTAAGAAATGTACGCATTATCCTGCCCATGTAACTGTAACTCCTCTGTACAGTATGTTCACAAATTAAATTAAATTAAATTAAAAAAAAAAAAAGAAAAACTCACAGAGGGGTTTTGACAATGCATATAGATTTTTAATCAGAGGGACTCTGCTAGAGAAGAGCATCAAACATGCGGCCACCAGCCCACATATGTGCTCCCTCTGAGGAAGACAGAGCTTACACTTGAGGCTCTGCTCAGATTACCTCATAGGTCAGTACTGCTCTCGTGTGCATCTCAGCAGGAAGGAAATCCTATGACAGGACACCTGACTTGAGGACAGGACTCAAGATCACGTGTCAGAAACCACGAGTTCTTATAGAGTTCACACCATGTAGCTTAAGCCACAGTTAGGAAAAAAGTCACTATTCATTTCTCATTCAGATGGAAGCCTGAGCCCACCCAGGCTGGGCCTCATGCCCTACAATAGCAATTCTTCATGTCCTCAAACTTCCCATGTTAACCATAACAATATCTCTATTGAGGGTTCACCCAACACTTCCTTACCTTTTGAATGAATGCATTGATCCAAAGAGTTGAATAAACTTGTAGGAACAGCCAGTAACAAACACAAAATCAGGACCCTCATGGCACCCAAAAAGGTATATGAGGTGTCAAAATCCAAAAAAGCTAAGAAAAATTTATCCATGGTTCAGTACTGTTATTCAGAAAAGAGAGAACTTTCTCCATAGTCTGAATCTCAAGGCTGCCTTAAGCAATTGAGTTCTGAGGGGGACAAGGGCTTGGCTTTATATCCCAGGCCTGCATCACAGAGCCTGGGAGTCATAGAGGGGTTCTGGGGTCAGGGAGGGGTGGTCTGGAGAGGGCATGACACAGCCTTGCCCAACCTGCCATCCCAGCACTGATCTCTGCCCAACGGCTGTCCATGTCCCATTCTTCCCTTTCTTCGTGTTGTGTATTTACCACAGAGAAATTTGTGAACAAGCTATTACCTTAGATCTTTTTAATTTTGGGGGTCCAGGTACTCTACTGTCTTAGGAGTCTAACCTATATTACCTGGAATTTGATATTTCCACTCAGGCTCATGTGCTCAAACAAACTATCTACAGAATATTTTTCATTACTTGAACTCAGATATAAAACAAAGTTCTTATTCCCTTATTTACTTTTGTGACTGTTAGATTATACCCAATTTCCCTGTTCAGCCTGTACTATCTTCAATCCACACAACTGCCTCAAATTAAAAAATATCATTGTTCAATAAATGAATTCAAAACTTTAAAATAAATGAATGTGAAATTAAAATTTCACTTGATTCAGGGGATGCTCACAGCACATATCTTTTATGGAGTTAATGAACCTGAAGCATGCTTTGTTCAAATATGCATACACACACATTCTGATAAATCACCCCAGCATTTCCAACCTCAAGAACCAATTATTGCCCCCTTTGAATTCAACCTCCCCTGCCAGCTTTCAGTCCTACCACAATGATGCCTTATCTCATCCTCAGACTGCCCACGTGTGATGTCCATGTCATTAATAACATGAGGACAGAAATAACAAAATTTCTTGGTGTTCACCCACACTTCCTTATCCTTTGAATGCAGGCATTTTCCCAAAGAGTTGAATAAACTTGTGGGAACAGCCAGTAACACAAATACAAAATCAGGACCCCCACAGCACCCAAAATGGTGTAGGAGGAGTCAAAATCCAATAAAGCTAAGTTAATTCATCCATGGTTCAGTACTGTTATTCAGAAAAGAGAGAATCTTCTCCATACTCTGAATCACAAGGCTGCCTGAGGCAACTGAGTTCTGAGGCGGGTAAGGGCTTGGCTTAATACCCCAGGCCTGCATCACAGAGTCTGGAAATCATAGAGGAGTTCTGGGGTCAGGGAGGGGTGATCTGGAGAGGGTATAGCACAGCCCTGCCCCACCGTCCAACCTAGCAATGAGCTCTGCCCAATTGCTGTCCATGTCCCACTCTTCCCTTCCCTCATGTTGGGTATTTGCACCAGAGAACTTTCCTTTTCATTCATCTGTGACTGTTTTAAGGTGAATTATCTAAGCAGCAACATTGTAGTAGATGGAATTTTGGAGTCTATATTATAGTTAGCAGGCTGCATGCAGCCAGTTGTTACAAAGGACTGCAGATCCCAAATACACATAATATGGTTAGGAAACAGGCCACAGAGGAAAGAAAGAACAAAAAAATACCAAGACACCAATTCAGCTCTGATGGAGAGCTGAATAGGGATGCATGGTGAACAGCCAAGACACAGGAGACAGGACACAAACATGGAGACACATGGCATGACATAATGGTGTCTATGCTGTTCAATGCCTTTCAGCATGTACCTTTTGGAGTAGGGTTACAGGACACTCCCAGTCCCAGGAATTGGACTGACAGATTCAGTACCCTATCAGCCAAGTGCTCGCCCCTGTCTCCAGAGATCCAGGTGTTTTTTGTTTTTTGTTTTTTTTAGGTCCAGTCGTGTGGCCCTCAGCTCTTCAGCTCAAGACTAGCGCTCTACCACTTGAGCAACAGCGTCACTTCTGGCTTTTTTCTTTTTGCTTATGTGGTGCTGAGGAATGGAACCCAGGGCCTCATGCATGCAAGACAAGCGCTCTACGACTGAGCCACCTTCCCAGCCCCCAAAGGGTGTTTTAACCTTATTAATTAAGCAACCTCTACTGCTGTTCAGTAAAGGTCTCTTGAGAGTGAAGAGTCTTTGATTAGTGAAATTCCCTAATTGGATCAGACTGTCATCGGAAAGCATAACAACATGCATTGCCTCACCCTCAGGATCCCATTGCTTAGCATAAAGCTACTTCAACAAGAATTGGATCAACCTGTGTCAATATTTGCCTGCAGATATTTGAAACTAGAGAAAAGATGAAGTCACTTTAGCAATCCTGGAATTTAAGGGAAAGGGATGGAGTTTTGATTCATAATGGTATAAATACATATTGTATATGAATTTAGGTTTCTATGTAATTACTCTCCCACACTAATTGCAAATTTTAGTACTTCTTTTTCCTGTGCATTTCACCTTAGTTTTAAAGGGTTTATTATGTGAATAATGTATTCATGCACAGACAAAAGTATTGTAAATGGTTTTTTATTTGTTTGTTTGTTTGTTTTTGCCGGTCCTGGCCACTGTCCTAAGCTTCTTTTTGCTCAATGCTAATGCTCTACAATTTGAACCATAACAATGCTTCTGGCGGCTTCCTCCTCCTCTTCCCTCTCCTCCTGCTCCTCCTCCTCCTTTCCCTCTTCCTCTTCTTCCTCCTCTGCCTCCTCCTCCTCTTTCTCCTCCTCTTCCATCTCCTCCTCCTCCACCTCCTCCTCCTCCATCTCCCCCTCTTCCTCTTCCTCCTCCTTCTTTTTTTTGAGTCATTTATTGGAGATAAGAGTCTTACAGTATCTCCTGCCCTTGCTTGCTTGGAACTCTGATCCTCAGATCTCAGCCTCCTGGGTAGGGAGGAGTTTTAATGGATTCATCTTCAAGTCTCAGTTATTGTGAGTATTTCTATCTTATGCCATCAGTGCCTTTAGCTTTTCTGTTTGTTTTTGGGATAATTTAAAGCAAACCTCATTTATATTATTTTACCCATAAACACTTCAGTTAACCTTGTGATATGAAAAGAACTAGAGTAAGTACTAACACATTGAAGTACTAAAGTATCATATTTTATTAGGTTATCATAAAGTTTGGTAATTATCTGCTCACGAATGAGCAGATTTTTTTAAAAGAAAAAGTTGTGTTTTCAACGAATACTCTAGTGGCAAGTGATTTCTACAACTTCATTATGCTATATGTATGACCATATCAAGTGAAAAATTATGTCCTTGGGTACTATACTTTAGTTACTAGAAGAAGCTCTCTTCTTTAGTTTTTGTCCTCTCTGTAAACCAATTAAAAAAAGTTGAAGGTGGCCTGAAGGAAGTGGTCACTATAGATGTATATTAAAGATGACTTTTCATGGGGCTTGAACTCTGGGGCTGGATTCTGTTCCTCAGCTCTTCAGCTCAAGGAGAGCACTCTACCACTTGAGCCAGAGTGCCACTTCTTGTTTTTTGGTGGTTTAAGAGTCTCACAGACATTCCTTCCTGGGCTGGCTTTGAACTGTGATCCTCAGATCTCAGTTTCCTGAGAAGCTAGGATGACAGGCGTGAGCCACTGGTGCCTGGCTCAAAGACGAATTTATTCTGAAGTTTTGGTACTTGGGACCTTGTTGATCTGGAGAGAATGTCCTTTCCAGGGATTACCAGACTTTATGCCACTACCCATCTGCTGGGGAATGGTCTGAAATGTGAGGACCAGATAAAATACTTACCACAACTAGTCCAGGGCTATGCTGTAGAAGCTGTTAGAATTACTCAAATTAATCCATTCTAAATATGCTTTTTTGCCTCAGTAGTTCCTTCCATAAAATTCACTCTGTTGGCTCTTGCCCGTGTTTTCCCTAGTCTCTTACTGCCTCCTGACCAAACTTTGTTCTCCCTGTATGTGTTCCCAGTGTGATAAGCATTAGTAACTAGCCCTTCAACTTATGAATAAACAAAATGGAGTATATCCATACAATATTTAACCATAAAAATGAATGAAGTGCAGGTCTATACTACACAATGGATGAATCTTGAAAATAATTATGCTAAATTAAGATTATGCTAAGAAAAGATCACACTATTGTAGGACTCCAGTCATAGGACATGCATAGAAGACAGAGAAACGAAGGAATTCATTTTGTTCAGGAGCTGAGGGGGAAGATGGAATGGAAAGTAATTTGCTATTGTGTGTAGGGCAGGGTTTTCAAAATAGTCTGGAATTTGTGGTGATGGTTGCACAACTCTGTGAATATCAATGTATTATATACTTTATTTTTAGCTCTTGATGTTTTATTTTTCTCTTATCAGCATGTATTAATGTACACAATAATGGGTTGCATGACATTTCATGCATGTGCGTAATGCACTTTGACCGTATTCACCACCATCATCATTTCTTGGCCTTCTCCCACAGATCTTTTCTCTTCCCAAATCATGCCATTTCTACTTCCAATTTTTCTCTTAAAATCTAGTTTTTTCCTATGAGAGAAAATATGCTTTTTTCCAAGTCCGACTTATTTTTATCATCATAATTATATTCAGGTCCACCTATTTTCCTATAAATAACATTTTTGTTCTTTATTATTGTGAATAATTCTCCTTGTGTTTAACATAAACACACAGAGACATACACACACACATAAACACATACACAGCACATACATACAAACATTTCCTGTACATTACCCCACGCACATTAAGAGGGTATTTTTTTTTTTTGCATCTAGAATCTGCTGCTATTTGTGGATATTTTTCCCTTCTGATAATAGTTGTTTTGACTTAGATGAGATGGAATCTCAATGTAGATTTGAGGAGTAAAGATGCTGAACTTTAAAATGTATTTGTTGGCTATTTGTACTTTTTTATTTGCCAATCCTAAGATTTGAACTCAGAGCCTGAGGACTGTCCCTGAGCTTCTTTTGCTCATGGCTAGCGCTTTACCACTTGAGCCACAGTACCACTTCCGGCTTTTTCTGTGTCTGTGGTACTAAGGAATCGAACCCAGGACTTCATGCATGGTAGGCAAGCACTCTACCACTGAGCCACATTCCCAGCCCCCCATTGGTACTTTTGAGAACTGTCTCATTCGACCATTTATTGATGGGATTTTTTGATGTTTAATTTTTTATTTTGTTTTATATTATGGATATGAATCCCCTGCAGATCAATTAAACTACGTGAGCCTTTTCACTCATTTGCTACAGATATATACCTTGATACTTATAGATCACTGATCCTGCAAATTTCTATTTAATTTGTAAATCAGATATATTTCCATTTCCATTTTCTACACTACAATGTCACCCTTCCTTTTCTTTTATCTTTTTACCAAGTGTCAGGATTTTAAATCAGAGCCTATCACTCAGCTAGCAGTCTACTACTTCTGTCACCCTTCCAGACTGATATTTTGCTAAACATTTTAGGAATTGAGTCTCATATACTTTTCTGCTTCGGCTGGCTTCAAAGTAGGATCCCTGAATCTCAGCTTCCTGAATAGCTGGAATTAGAGATGTAAGCCACTGGCTCCCAGGTCATCCTTCTTTCTAACTATGCTGCTATCCATTATTCCTTTCATGGTTTATGCAGCAGTTTATAGCGGGTAAATTTGCAGTTGATAGAAGGTAATTTGTCAGATTCCAATAGATTTTAAAACAACTGTTAGGAAGAAAGGGCCTACCATTTCATAAGTTAAGCAATGAGTACATTTTCTCTTTGGGGAATGTCATCCTTCCCTTCCCTTTCCCTCAGTCCAATAGATTTTTATATAAGAAACATAGTCAAAACAAATAGCAAGGAAGATATAGTAAGTTTACTGCATTGCTACCTGAGTCTAATTTTAATTTGGGTCTAACTTGTGCTAGATCTTATTACAGATGGCAATTGCCTTTCTGTTTTTGTCTGTCTTAGTGATTGCCTGTTTTTCTTGTTGCTAATAGTTTCACTGTTCTCTATTTTTAAATTTTAGACAGGGTTTGAGTGCCAGAGTTGCTGGGGAACATCTGCTGTTCGTCTGTTAATAATCTGTATAAAGATGAATATTACGATCTCTTTGATTTGCTTACTATATGTATTTGAGCTTCCCCTTTAAGCCTAGCTGAACTGTAATGGAGAGTGAATACAGAGTGTGCTGTGACAGATTATAAGCCACTGTGAGATGCGAACTTTAATTTGTGTCCTTTGAGACAAGAGCAGCTACCTCCCCAGCCTGACATGGAACTACAGAAACGTGTTACTCATTTGGAACAAGAGTTTTCTCTGGGTAGCCATGGCAGGGGGCTTCCGTGAATGATTAAGTTTATTCCATTTTCCAATTAGGAAATTACCTTCATTTTCAAGATGGGCTGTGCCATATAACTGGCAAAGCTTTCTAAGAATTGAACACTGCCAACTGGTAGAAAAAAGACACTTTTCTCCATTCAGGCTTCCTTCCTAAAGCCAAGATCACAATAATTAAGGTACAGAGGACAGAATGCCTCCAGTGTTATGAGTTTATTGGGGCACATTTTCAATATCTTCCTGACAATAAGAGTCCCAGCTCTGTTTCCTGGTTACCATGGCAACATCCCCATTTGATTGGTCCTCCTGGCACTCTCATAGGATTATCTAGTGGATGCCTCCTCAGAGTCTTCCATTTATATTTTCCTTCCTGCCTTGAAAAAACATTCAGTTGACTCAAATGTAAATTAATTCAGTTACAGTGCAGTTTTTAAGGCACCCAAGCCAGTACTTCAGTAGTTCAATTTATGGAGAGGTGATTTAGTAGGTAAATATTTGATAGGCACTCAGGTGTCTCATTGTTTTATGACAACATTTGAAATCAGAAGTGCCCCTGAGTAGAGCTGCCTAGTTTAGCAAGACCTGTTCTATTATGAGAGGAAAGGTTTCATTCAAACAGTGATGTGAAGTTCCACTGCTGTCTAACTTATTCTGAGAGAAAAGGCACTAAATAAACATGAAACGTGCCCTCATCTGATTTCCCCACATGAGTGGATATGTTTGCTTAAAGTAATCCTGGTGCTCCTGAAACCACCCAATAGAAATGAGTGTCTGCATTTTGTGGTGCAACCACAGGCAAGATTTAGAGTGAGCCAGAACTGAATAGATACAGTGAGAAAAAATTGGAGTCCTGTTTACTTATTTGCTAACAGACTGCTACAAATGAGAATCACATGACATTCTCTGTGTGAAGCAATAAGACTTCTAACTAATAAAGCACTCAAGGTGGGGGGAAGACATTGTATGTTTACATGCACACATGGGAATCACTTTCATTTAATTTGAGAGGAAGAATTGATGTGGACTTTGGAGTACAATTCTCAGGTCCAAACTACGGTTCTTTTATTAGCTGAGTGACCTTGGTTAAGTTATCTAAACTCTTCTGGGTCTCTGTTTCCTCATTAATAACGAGAGGAAAATGTCAACACCGAGGCCAGGAAGGGGATAAACTGGGATAATGTAGGAAAGGATTTAGGAGGTGAGCAGATAGAAATACACTGCTCAGGCTTCTTATTTGCTCATATTTCTATTAAATTCTTCTTTAATCCAAGGATTAGTTATTACCAACAAACTCTTGTTATTGATTTAAGAAAAAGTGCTTCTCTGTTCAATAATATTTTGAGAGCAGAAATATCAGGATTTAAATCTAAATATCTGAATTTAAATCTATTTTGAAAATTTCAGAATTTCCATAATTAATAAATTGTTAGGGAAGAAGACATTTTCAAAATTGATTCAGTTGAATAAACACTGCAACCCAATGTTATACCAAGCTGAGTGCCAGTGGCTCATGCCTGTATCCAAGCTACATAGAAGGCTGAGATCTGAGCATCTCAGTTTGAAGTTAACACAATGGCATACCGGATTTCAGTATATATAGAGCCATATGGAGAGTACTGTGAAATGTATAGCTCCTCTATAAATTCCATATTATTAATATATAATCAGAGGGAATCACACAATAACTTTTATATTTGTAGAATATTTCTGGACATTGAGAGGTTAAGCGTCAAGATACCTGTACTCAGTACAGGTATCTTTGATCCCAGTATAAAGTCAGGACAGGCAAACACATTCATGAGACTTGTACCTCCAGCAAACCTGCAAAAGAAGTGGAGCTGCAAACTTAGGTGGTAGGGTGCCAGTTTGAGTGGAAAAGCAAACTAAGAGTACATGGTCCTGAGTTCAAACTGCAGTACTTCATTTCCGTATTTTGCAGAAGTTTTCAATCTTTCTGCTTGAAGATTAATTTTTTTTGAGACTGGGACTTAAACTCATTACAGGACACTTTCACTCACTCGCAATCGTTCTACCCACTGACCCATGCCTCCACGTCAACAGGGCTGGTCATTTCTATTACTTTGTGTCCAATGTAGATTAACTTTTAACTATTTTCTGTGTAATCTTTTAAAGATTTTTAAGGTTGTGTGGCATCTTTGAAGATGATCTTCTGCCATCAGGTTTCTCTTCTTTTTCTTTTCTGTACTGATACTAGGGTTTGAACTTAGGGTCTGGGGCTATCCTTCAGCTTTTTCACTGCCATTTGAGCCACAGGTCACTACAGTTATTTGGTGGCTAATTGAAGACAGAAGAGTCTCATAGATTTTCAGACTTAGACTAGCTTTGAACCAAAACCCTCTGATCTCAGCCTTCTGAATAGCTAGGACTACTGGCTTAGCAGTAGATTTTTAAATCATTATGTACCAGGTGAATTTAGTGTGTTACTAAGGTTATGTTCCAATATGCACTGGAGCACAAATTTTCAAGAAATGGTTTGAACAAACAGCAATTTATAACTAAGGCAGATTCAAAGCTGATGTAGTTCAAGGGATCCATGGAGGAAATATAAGGGAAGATATTTTTTTTTCTTTTTGGGTCTGGTTGTGGGGCCTGAACTGTGGGCCTGGGTGTTGTCCCTCAGCTCTTCAGCTCAAGACTAGTGCTCTACCACTTGAGCCACAGCGCCACTTCTGGGTTTTTTTTTTTTTTTTTTTTGCTTAAGTGGTGCTGAGGAATGGAACCCAGGGCCTCATGCATGCAAGGCAAGCGCTCTACCACTGAGCCACCTTTCCAGCCCAGAAGACTTCTTTTAATCAGTTCCCTATGTGCTCTGTAAGACCTTTGTGTCCAGTCTGTGTTTTTTTCTTTAAATTTTAACACTTTATTATGTCATAATTGCATGTTAATTGTACAATCTTCTACCTCCTCCTTCTGCTCCTCTTCCTCCTCTTCTTCCTCTTCCTCCTCCTCTTCCTCTCTACCTCCTTCTCCTCCTTTTGTGTTGCTGAGGATTGAACCCAGGGCCTCACACATGCTAAGCATGTGCTCCAGAGGGCATTCCATATATTGAAGGATTTCAGATGAATCTTCATTAGGTAGTCTCACAGTTATAAAAGCTTCCTTATTTTTCTTCTAATATTTGTTTTAAAGGTTTATTTTTAATCAGTTTTTGTGCAATATTAATAGGCAGTTGATTATACCTGGGCAATCTGAAATGGCTTATGTTTGCAAGACCTCAAAACCAAAATTCCTTAAAAGCTACTTTAAGATTATATGTTAAATAGTTTTCAGAGGTACTACATGTAATAGTTTGCTATCAGCTTTCGTCTGCATTTTTTAAACTTTATCCTGTCTCCTTTCCTTTTCCTCTTTTTCAAGAAAGCAATTTTCATTTGGATATCAGTATAAAGTCACTGAAAACAGATCACCACACAAGATTCACAGCTCCACATAACTCACATTTATTGTCTCACAGTCCAATAAGTCAAGGAACAGGACAACTGGGTGCTTGGATCAGGGTCTCAGAATGCTATAATCAAGGCCTTATTTCTAGCTGGGGCTGTGTTCTAATCTGATACCCAGAGTCCTCTTCCAAGTTCATTCTGGTTGTTGGCCATATTCAATCCTTCTCAGTTGTAGGACAAAGGCATCCTTCCTTGCTGGCTGTGAGTATGGTCATACTCAGCTCCTAGAGGCCTTCCTCAGATCTCTTCTAGGCTTCTTAAACGGTTGCTCAGCACCTAGCTGCCCAGCCTTCTCATGTCATGGTAGCTCCTCTCTTCACAGACAGCAGGTGAAGAGAGTTTTATATCATCTAAAGTTATCACAGCCCTGATTTCTCATCATGTTCTTGGGTCCTTTTCCCTGTAGTGTTCAGAGCTTGAACACTAAAGGGAGGGAATTTGGGAGCTCTTGTTGAATCATACTTTAAGCAGTTTGCTGTTTTGGATAACCAAAATTAAACTGAGAGCCATTTGTGTTTTTCCTACACATAATATAAATGATAAAGTTTTGTTTCAACTGAGAGGAGCAATATGTGCAAGACCCATATTATGTACATTTGAGAAAATGACAGGTGCCTTGTTCCATCATCACAGAAGGGAGTTTTGAACTTAGCATTCCTCCCTCAGCTCCAGGGACGAATGCCAACAACAGTCTGGTTTGACTTGCAAAATAGTGTTTGTTACACATTGGAGCACAATAAAGATGTCTGGTGTTTTATAATAAAAAGTTCATCCAAGCCTAATATCTGCTAATATATCACATAGATAATGTTGTAGATGAGTTCCAGAAACATACAATGAAGTGAAAAGTTCAACTCAATTTCTAATGCATTGTTTGAAAAAATAAAACAGATCAGAGTTAAATGTGCTACAGTATTCCCATTGGATGCTACTCCGTAGGAGAATATGAGTATTATTTTATTTTCTTTCTTTTTTATGCATTACATAAAGAGTAAGTAGATCACTATACGTATGCTGACTCATCTGTGCTAGGAAACTCTTTAATACTTTTCTTTTCATTTTCTTGCAAATAAATAGTATGCTATGTGTATGTAGTTAGTTGCTTATGAGAAAATACTCCAGCACTCCAACTCTTTCAGTGGTGCATAAGTTTCAGAGAATACTCAAACCTACCCATTGCTCCCTTTAGTGGTCTTCCACTACTTGGCTATCTAGGTCTATCTTAAATAGAATATCAGATCTTTCTAAGGCAGAGTGACTTCAGGGGTAAAACATTTATTGAGGATGCTCTTATGCAATAAGGAAATTATACCTGGTTCATTGCAACAGGCTTTCATTAAAAGCTTATCTCATCAGATGAAAAGCAGGTTGCAGAGCTGATTCTCAATACTGCTTTGGGATGTTGGGTTGATTTATGATGCAAACAAGGAATCATTTCCTACAGTAGCCCACCCTAGTCATTGTCTACCATGAAGTTTTCCAAAAGTATGTTCTCAACAGCCGTTACTCTGGAAAATTCATAGGAATTCCAACCAAAACTTTAAACTAAAAGCTTTCATAATAAAATTCAACTAGGAAATACATATCTTTATTTCATCCCAGAAGGAAATAATACGATTCTTTTTCAATTTTTTTATTTTTATTTTTTTTAATTTTTTTTATTGTGAACATTCTGTACAGAGCGGTTACAATTACATGGGAAAGATAATGAGTACATATCTTATCGAGCATTGCAGCCTCCTCCTTTGTTTACCCTTCACATCCCTTCCCAGCCTCCCCCCGCCCCCCAACCCAACCCTCCCCTCCCCCCACCAAAGTTGTAAAGTTCGTTTTCGACATGACAACTTGTACTTCTCATTGTTGCAACGGGTCCATCTGTATCCTTAAATGACTTGTTTTTCCCGAAAGTATTTGATCACAAACCTTTCTTTGCAAGGAATCTTTTCACTATTTTAGAAACATGTTCTAACAAGATTATCTCTAATTTTAATACTTCTTGCGCAGCCAGAGAGCAAGCTGATCTTTCTAAATGTCATGATGGGTCCTTATTACTTCCAATTCACTAGCTCTCAAAGACTCCTCTGTTAGCTCCGATTCCTGTCTGGTTGTTCCTGAATGCCAGAATAGAAAAGTAAGGCTTCCTGTTTCATTCTTTCCTCTGTTGCTTGAAAACAACATTATATGACATCATAATACCTTGGCTTTTCCCTAAGAGCACTCTTGGGGATATTCAAAAACTTTCCTGCAGCTATTACTTGAGCTGATATAAGAACACACTGAATGTCACATTTGTTGTGTCAAATCACAATGAAATTGTGGAACCATAGTCAGAAAAGCATAATCCTACTGAAGCTGAGAAATGGCTTAGTTGTAAGAGATAAAAGGCCTTTTTTTTTCTTTTTGGCTTTCTCAGCTTTATCACTACTGGCATTGTTTATCAGGTAATTTGCTTTAATGGGATAGGGGAATATGGGTGGAATTGGCTTGTACATGATATGAACTATTATTACTAGCATCTATCTGATAAATACCAGTAGGAAACACCTTCTCAAATGAGGAAACCAAAAATGTCTTCAAATATTGTGTGCGTCCTATGGAACAAAACTGTCATCTGACTGGGACTCATTGAACTGGTAAATAATGGGATAATTAGTGGTTAAAAGGGACTGTCCAGCAAGTGCTTGTGTCTCATGCCTCTAACCCTAGCTACTTAGGAAGCTGAGATCTGAGGATCATGGTTCGAAGCTAGTTTAGACAGATAAAGCCTCCAGAATTTACCTTAGATTAACCAGCAAAAAAGTTGGAACTGGAGGTGTGGCTCAAGTGGTAGAGTGCCAGTTGTGAGCAGAAAAGCTGAACTAGTGTGAGGCTCTGTGTTCAAGCTGAGGTGGTATAGGATGAATAGGAGAATGGTAGATTAAGACCACAAGAAGTTGTAGTAGAATATCCAGTTAATTTGGTGTGGTCTATTGCTGTAGCAAGAACTTCCAATGAGGCATATCTTTCTGTATACATGGCTGTGCAGTTCCCTCATACATGTGCTCAGAGCTTGCTCAGGTGACTTGCCATGGCCGATGAAGTATCAGCAAGTACAAGCTGAGATCTGAAACGCACTCTTCCCCCCCACTCCAGGAATACTGTTACCTTAGGACCAAGCCTCTGCCAGTCTCTGCCAGCCACTGCCAGCCACTGCCAACCTCTGAGCTATGGCCAACCTACTACCTGAGCCCTGCCTGGATAATGATGAGGGTAATGAGGACATTACACAGTTGCTGTGTCCACACTGTGTGTGATGGCTTGCAGTGGCCATGGACGTAGGGGTGGAGTAGACAGACACAGGTGGAGAGGTGGAGATAACTCACAACATTTGTAAGCCGGCTTCTCCATGACCTCCAAGGAAGGGCCCCGGGGAAGTGGTGTAAAAATCCAGAAACCAGGGCAGAAGGTGGAGTTGAGACTTGGACTGGAGGTTGCCAGACCAACTCTGAACCAAGCCCGTAATGCAGTTTAAAACATTAACTTGTTTGGAAAGACTCCACTGTGCATGTCAGATGGGGAATGTCTTTAGTAATAATCTGAGGCAACTAGAAAGGCCTAGGGTTAACAGGTGCATTGAAAAGCCACTTATAGTGTGTGGAGAGACCAGTTCTGGATCTGCAGGAAGACACGGACTAAACCAGCCTCCGAGAAGGAGTTCCAATTCACCCTGGGAGCTGATCCAATTCATCTCATGAGCTGCCCCTGTCTGAGGACACTCCCTCTGACTCAGGACTCCACAGTGATGGCTGGGGCAGCCTGGGGGCTGGGCCTGCCCTGAGGCCAGGGAGCGCTCAGACTCCACCAGCGGGAAGGAGAGCCATGGAGCCCTGCCATGCGGCAGTTGCCGCGCATCCAGGACCACAGCTGATTGAACTATGTGGAGAGTGGGACTGCCTGAGCTGCCTGCAGGGTTCCAGGACAGCAAGGCCTCCTAGTTTCTGGCTTTGCCGAGCCGTTCTGCTCTTGCTAGTCATCCTGCCCAGGGAAGCTTGGCAGGTCCCGCCTGGCTCCGCCCCTGGCCCCCAGCTCAGCCCCCATGCCTGTCCCCGCCTACCTTAGCCTGTCCCACCAAGTCCAGGAAAGTAGAAGCTCACAGCTGGAGGTGGAGGGTGAGTCTGAGCCGCCATCCCCGCCTTGGAGGGAGGAGCCAGGTCTTGTAGGGTGAGCGGCCAGTGCTGCGTGCAATGAGGTATATCTTTCTGTATATATGGCTGTGCAGGGCACATCACAACGAGTCCCAGGGTGGAAGCCTCCCCCTCCCCCCAGCTCACCAGGCCCCAGTGATCAGCCTGGATGCCTTGCCCCTCCAGGACACCCCCACCAGCAGCTAACCCCCACCCCCCATGGCCACTTTTTGTGCAGTCCAGCTCATGGCCAAGCCCCTGGCGAGGCTACTGGCACAGCCCATGCCCCGGCGCAGCTCCTGGTGAAGCTCCTTGCACCTTGCACAGCCCCCGGCTGACATGGGTGGCAAGGATATGCACGGGCCCCGAGGAGCAGGCCCTGGCATGGCTGTGCTCGGTCTTCACTGCCTGCGATGTAAACTGCTCAGGCCACATAGTGCGCTGTGCTGTGAGCTGAGCCTGTAGCCCACAGACACCAAGGCCATGTTCCAACGCCTGGACTCTGACCGCAGTGGAGCCATCAACTTCCAGGAGTTTGTGTGCTGCTTGCTAGGGCAGCAGAGGGCCGAGGGCTGGGCACAGGGTCGACGACCAGAACCACGACCACCACCACCATGAGGACAAGGAGTAGGACTATGAGGATCAGGACTGGGCAGCAGCCATGATGCCCTGGGGAGCCTGGCAAGGCCCGGTGGCCATGCTTGGCTGGACTTCCAGGGAAGACTCTGGCCAAAGCCAGGTTCATTCCAAGGTGGCATGTGGTGTGGGTGGTGGTGGTGTTGGTGACTTTTGGGGTGCTCATTCTTGGTCCCTCTCTGGGTCCCTTTCTCCTTCTTGCTTGGCTTTTCCCAGGAGAAACTCCTGAGCTCTCCGAAGAGCCAGGTAACAGGCTGACCCCTGGCAGTGCTGTTGGGACTCAGTGATTCACAGCTCAGGCTTCAGCCCAGTGATCCCACTTGGCATACTCCAGGTCAGAGGATCCTGACCAGGTAGGCAAGGAAAGTTGGTTGTGCTTAGGCCCAGATTGTTCACAAGTGCCCACTATACACCAAGCGTTGTATACAGGTGTGCATGAGTTCCCACAACACTCTGTTCTTAGGAACAGAACAACTGGATTATTACACAATAGAATAAAATAACAAATCTCTGTCTATGAGAGAAATAATTTAATACCATATTTCTCATTTAGTTCCCAGGAGGGAAGGGATGCAAGCAGGCCAGACTATAGGACATCCAGGGAGGAAGGAGGAAGAAAAGTTTCAGCTTCATCTGTATCAATCCCTGCCTTGGAGTCAGGTCTCCAGATGTTAGTTCTACTATTTATCCCCATACACACACCCCCACCCCCGATTCAGTTAATGCTGAGCAGGTTCTTCTGCTTGCTGTTTGGATTTTTAGTTAAAATTGTATTGAGCTTTTTTTGTTATTACTAAAATTGGAAAGATAGTATATTGGCTAATGGTTTGCCTGAGTCTCAGAAAAGAGCATCTTGTTCCCTTGTGTGTCAGGGTACTTACTACTTACTGGCTTTGCACCCCACACACTTGTAAGGCAGGGAGTTCTCATTCCCAGATTGGAGGTTGGAGGGGGGAGGGAGGAGTTCCTCCTCCCTCCCAACCTCCAGTCTGGGGAGTACAGAGCTGTGGAACTGGGTCTAGGGAAGGAGCAAGTAACTCATAAGAAGGCTTGTGTAGAGAAAGTGGGTGTGGCAGTTGATCTTTTCTATTTACAAATGAGATGAAACCAGTGTCTCCTCCAGGGTGTAAGGAAAATGTAAACATGGCTGGACATTCTGCTCTTTCTTTGAATCATCTTTCAGCATAACTTTGTCCAGCTAACTAATAATAATAATAATAACATAATAATAATACTGTCTTTGAGGATTCATTATAATAACCCTAGCTACTCAGGAGACTGAAATCTGATAATCATATTTCAAGCTAGGCTGGGAATAAAAGACCATGAAATTCTCATCTTTAATTAAATCCACAAAAATCTGAAAGAATTGTGGCTTTGCGCAAAATAAGCAAGAGGACAGTGCTCGCACACAAAAAACAACAAAAAAATCATAACGTAGTTTTAGGACTGAAGTATTCATACTGTCCATATTTGTGTACATGGCATCTTTCATAGTTATCCAGTATAGGAACAGATGGTTAACCTTTAATTAATTATTGACCTTTTTTATTTTTAAAGATCATTCCACCAATCAAGACTTCATATCATTGGTAGAATTATTACTATCACTATGCCTTTCCAAACCTTCATAGGTTATTACATTTAATGAGCACCAGTCTCACCTGGTGGACTTGTCTCCTAAGCCTCACCTTTCAATGTGAGATTAACAAGTACAAAATTTGCTTTCCTGAACTTGTCAAAGTAGAAAAGAACTCCACTTGAGTTGATTTACCTGAATTTACCATGGCAGCCATTGGCTATTTTGGTAAATTGGATTGCTTTCGCCCCATTTCCTGTTGTAGCTATTTATCCACCTATCCTTTCAACCAAAAGTGATTTTAACAAGTCTTTTGTTACTGATAATGTTGTCATTATGTCATTAGTTCTGCAAACTTTGCTGAGTGACCTATTTATACCAGATACTATCTTAGCTACTGTTGTATATTCTTGGGGACAAAAACAAAGATAAGATAAAGTACAGAGTATGGGTGCAACATTTCTCTGAAGTTTCACTAAAGAATATTTAAAGACAATAGGATTATTTGCAGGAAGTTGCGATATTGTGGATCCTCTTAAGTAGAAGTTTTATTTTTTCTGTATACAATACTGCGACTTGATTTTAGAACCCTATGCTAACTAGGCATGTGCTCTAGCATGCCTTCAGCCCCTTCTGCTTCAGTGTTCTTTTTTTCTTTTTTCTTCATTTATTACCTGGTGGTTCTGTACTTTAGCAGGGGAAACAGGCACATGTCACTAAACCTAGCTTTTTATTGGGAGAAGTCTCAAGATTTTTTTTTTTGTGGTGTTGTTCAGATGGGATCTTGGGAGCTTTTTGATTTGACAGATGGAAATCTTGATTATGCCTATCTCTACCTAAATGTAGCTAGGATTCCAGATGTGAGCCACTTCACTGGTCCTTAAGTTTTTACCTATAACTACTTGTTCATTTTATTAAAAGTTAGAGAGAGAGAGAGAGAGAGAGTGTGTGTGTATGTGTGTGTGTGTGTGTGTGTGCATGCCAAAACTGGGGCTTAAACTCAAGGACTGGGTGCTGTTCTTTAGCTTTTTCACTCAAGGCTGGCGCTCGACCACTTGAGCCTCAGCTCCACTTCTGGCTTATTGCTCTGTAATTGGAAATAAATCTCATGGACTTAATCCTGTCCCAGGTGGCTTCAAATAAAATCCTCCAGAATTCATCTTCCTGAGTGCAAAGGATGATAAGCATAATCTTAATGACTAGCAGTACTTACTTTAACATAAAACATTGTGTCTTCTTCTGAGGCAAAAAGAGTCTGTCTAGGAGAGTGTACTTTGTGGCTTTGTTCCCCACCTCTTATCAGATAGCTCTCTGACCCATGCCTGTCCAGTTTGAGAAGAGTGGTTGGTAGATTTGATTGTTTCCTTCTTGTAAGAGGTAAAGAATGGTCATTTTGACAAGATGTCCACTTCAAAGATCATTAAATAAGATTCAATATTGAATCATATTATTGAATGACTTTGGATTAATTTCTCTAATCTCCAATAACTGTGAGATTATTGAAGAAATAAAATCATGTAGTAAGAGGTTGAAAATGGCATTTGTGATGTGTCTCAATACATTTTTCAGTTTGGATTTCTTAGGAAGTCAGGGACTGCTTTCTTCAGGCTGGTGAGAGAAGTGGCCTAGAAGGCATGGGACCTGTCACCTTATGTTTTGCAGGTGTAGATGGTCTACATGTTCAGTTTGGGCTTACCATTTCCTGTTGAGCCAGAATCAGATTTTCCTTATTCTGTCTGCCAGATGAGACAGAATGCCAGGTGGAAGGGGTACCAGTTCAAGCGAACTTCTGGAAATAGGAATTGTGCTCTGGAGGGTGATGTAGGGAGGCAAGAGAGCAAATTTACAATGCAGCCTAGCTCATGTCTGGCTCTTGGGTCTTTATCATGGTGAAAGGGAGTTTTGTGCATAGTAATTATTCAGCAGATGTTTGCTGAGAGAATCAAATAGTCTATACTCTTGGATTCTTAGCTTCTGTTACTGGATGAAGTGTTCCTTTGGCTTCCCAGTTTATATGAAAAACCAAATATCCTTGAGATTCATGTATAAAAAGCATTTTATGAAATCTCACAAACAGGAATTTTATGAAGAATTCATTTTTTGTGAAAGAATGAAGCAAGGAGAAGTAGACAAAAGGAGGCCATGAAGATAGTGGCCCTTGACTATGATCTTTATACTTTCTGAGCTGGAAGACTATCTCTAGCGACTCCCAATCTTTAGAAAATGCTTCTAGATGGGTAAAATGAGTCAGGTCTATTCAAAATGTGTATAACCTTCAGGACACCCTTTGTCAGGACATGCTGTTAATTCTTTCTGTCTCTTTATCTGTTGTAAAGACTTCAGAGCACAGCCTTTTGATCATCTCAAAGAAGGCATATTTAGATAGCCTCTTTATGTCTCCTAACTTGCCTAATTTCCACCAACCCTGAACTACATCCTCAGCACTGGAGAAAATAAACCTAATCAACTAATCAGCCAGCCAGCCAGCCAGTCAACAGGTCAGCCAACCAATCAACCAACAAAACAATTTAATTGAGAAGAATCAATATTATGCATGTGCAAACTGTATATATTAGCTCAGTCTACCTCTGCCAATAGAAGAGATGACTAAACTCAAGGTGAAAGGCTTAACAATTGTAAATCAGTTCCACTCAGTTGTGATATTTGAAAAAACAAAGTAGCAGGAGCTAAGTTTCCTTAGTGGTCAGGGTTTGTTAGTATTTCTTCTTGGTTTCCTTGTTAGGCCTTTCTAATGGGGAAAGGACTGAAGGAGCACTTCCTTTGTAATCACTTTCTGTGTAGTCACTTCTCTTCTCTTTTTTGGCTTGCTTAATTTACATGACTTGGCAAAATGGTAATGGAAAAGAGTGATGGAGGCAAAAGAAGACACAAATCCAGCAAGGAATAACAGAGGGAGGGGCTGCATAGTGAGAAGCAGCCAAAGACTGATCAGCAGAATGTTGGACAGAAAGAGAGACAGGCTCATTGATTCCATCTTGCTTCAGTTTCCCCCATCTTCCACCTAGTGAGCTTTTGGTTTTGACCCATGTTGAGATGATAGAAGTAAATCTACTTTTCTCTCTTTGGTCTCCACAGGTGAGTATTTCAGAATTCAGTGTATTGTTGTAGAGTTAAAAGATAAATGTATATTTCAATGTGCATGTACTGTAATATTTAATTCTTTCCCAAGGAGATACTTATTCCAGACTTGAATATCAAAGGTGCCTTGCACTCCAGTCCTGGTTTAAGAGTAGTTTGGGTGATGGGTTTTAACACCAGATTTCTGGGGGTATCTGTGCCTTTTCTGGATCTGAACCATGAACCAGTATTCTGCCCTCTCCTTTACATTTCTGCTGATGTTTATATCTGTCTATAGGTATCTGTATCTGTATCTATAGCTATCTATAGATAGCTATATGTAGATATCTATAGATATAGACATAGGTAGATATAGACATAGATATAGACACAGGCAGAAATATATATTTCTTTGATCTTTTAAACTGTTGCTGTTCTTACTCTGTTTAATAAATATTCTACTATAATCATGTATATCATTGCCCTGCTGAATGAGAGAAGCAGTGTGTTAAAAACTACAGCTCTACTTTTAACCTTTTGAGTTCCTGGGGCTTTTTCACTATGTGCATAGTTTAGATTGTATAGTCTGTACTTGCTGGTGGTAGTCATTTTGCATTCTAATATTTGAGTGCAATCTTTTATGGCTGTATTTGGATTGTGACCTACTCTTACCCTCAGATCTCACTGTCCAGAGCTTTATTCTCAGAATTTGAAGAGAGATGCTTATTTTGCTCTTACAGTTTAGTCAAAAAGGAAATAAGCTGCTGGGTGCCAGTGGCTCACGCCTGTAACCCTAGCTACTCAGGATGCTGAGATCTGAGGATCATGGGTCAAAGCCAGCTAGGGCAAGGAAGTCCATGAGAACCAATAGAAAACCAAAAGTGGTGCTGTGGCTCAAGTGGTAGAGTGCTCGCCTTGAGCTGAAGAGAACAGGCCCAGAGTTCAAACCCCATGAACAACAACAACAAAAAAAGGAAATAACACACTTTAAACTAAGTGTCTTTGAGACTATAAGAACTACAGACACTTATCTAGGTTTTCTTTTTTTCCATTTGAATGCAAATAATGAGCCTGGCACTATAACATACCAGTAAGTAAAAGAGACAAAATTTATACCTTTACAAGGCTCATAATAGCAAGGATATTACTAAACAAAGTGAATATTAGGATTATGGAGGAAGAACAGCAAAGTTTAGGGGTGAGAAAAGGCTTTCCCTTCTTGTGTCTGTTTTCTGATATGGGGGCCTAAAATCAGGGCCTTGTGTTTGATCAGCTTTTTTGTTTGGCTGGCACTCTACCACTTGAACCACCTCTCCAGAACAGCTTTTTGCTGATTAATTAGATATGGGAGTCTCAGACTTTTCTTCCCTGCCTGTATTCCAATTGCTGTCCTCAGATCTCAGCCTCCTCAGGAGCTAGGATTACAGGTGTGAGCCACTGGAGCCCAACTTCTCTTTGTGTCTTAATGGAAAAGTTGACCTTAGGAAGGTCTATAGGTAAGAGTTGCATTACTTTGGGCCATAAGAGCCCACCATAAAACCTAGGAAGTAAGAAATAAAGTCACATGCTCAGGGAACTGCACACTGTTTAACAATAGGTCTGGCATGTTAGAAGCTCTGAGTATCTGCTGAATGACTGACTGGATTCTTGCTGGACGTGAGGGGTGGTGGAGCTGAGGACCACAGCAGCCACATTGGCAAGTCTGGCAGCCATTGAGAATCTGCTGCATTGGCTATTTCTCTGCTGGCCCAAATCTTGTTCTTCATGTTCTTATTCTTGTTGTGGATGGTATAGGCAAGAATTGATTGTTCCAGGTCAGTGGGCAGCACTCCTCTCATGTAGGAACAGGCAACTTCTCTCTGTGGTTCTGCCACACCTCAGGGACTTATAGTAATCTGATTGATTGGAAGCGAACTGGAAAGTTCGGCTTACAGAGAATGGAGTCATTATTTTCCTCGGCAAGATCAGTTGCAGTCTGGCTACTCCAATCTTAACTTAGAGCATCCCTGTGCTCTCTAAGGGAGGTCATGCTTGAGTTGCTGGAAACCCAGGCTGCTAGAGTCCCAAAATCCTTTCCACTTCCATGGTCTTCTAACTGGCAAGTGACTGCCTTGAGCAGCCTGGGGCCTGTGGGGGCGAGGGGGGCGGGTGGCTTTGCAGCCCTGTTCACACCTTCAAAAGAACACTTGTCTTGTCTGTGACCCCCAAGTCTGCCTCGCAGCTGCTTACAGGAAATGTTTGGACACTGCCCGGTCTCCATAACTCCTATTTTCCAGCAGGTGGTTCTGGTCCTTTCACTCCTCTGACCCCTCCACCCAACCCCTCTTCCCACCCAGGTTCAGATGCTCACTTCACCCATGGACCTTGAACCTCTCTTCAGTGCTGCCTCAAAACCCACCGGGAAAATAAACAAACCTTCTCAGCTCACTTGGCTGCTGCGCCAGGCCCGCCCCAGCCCCGCCCCCGCCCTTGCTGCAGCTATCCTCCTAGGTTTTCTTTTAACATAAACTTTTCTCCCAAATTATACCTCAAATTCATGGTTCTATTAGTCTTCTTATTTTAAGCATTTAACATCTTTACTATTATCATCCTTTTAGCCTGGATTACTTCATCTTTTCCATCACCTCCATCCTGCTGTTCTACTTTGAATAGACAGGTGGATGGATGAAAGGTGCACTGTATTTTTTATCAGTTGTGGGCTTGAACTCAGAATCTGGGTGCTGTTCTCAAGCTCTTTTTACTCAAGGCTAGTACTCTACCACTCTGAGCCACAACTCCATTTCCAGTTTGCTGGTGGCTAGTTGGAGATAAGACTAGTTGGACTTTCCTGCCTAGGCTAGCTTTGAACTGTGATCTTCAAATCTCAGCCTCCTGAGTAGCTAGGATTACAGATATGAACCTCCAGTGCCTGGCTTGAAAAGTTGGAGATGTACTTACTCTTTCTAGCATTAGAGGGTAGATAAAGTCATCATCACTGCATCACACATAACTGTGTACAATATAGGTGGCACTTGAATATAGGATGCAGTTGGAATGAAGTAATGGTATGAAATCACTTATCCTGAGTTCAGACTGCATTCTTCCACTGTACTGATTTTGCATCAGGTAACAAAATGGAAAGTAAACACTAACTCCCAGTGGAAAATTGTGGTGGTGAAATCTCTCTATGATGTTTAGCATTTCCTTGGAATCATTTTCTTGAACAAGTTCATTGCTTCATCTTGTAAGGATTCAGGATCTTCTAAGTGAAATTTTCTTATAATCTCTTGATTATAAAAGGAGAAAATCTAATTTTAACCCTTGTCCATTTCCCCTTATAAAAACAGGATAGCTGATTCTATACTACCAACAGAGTTCTCTAATTCTTTTTCTGGTTCACTATTTTTTGGTCAGTCGTTGGGCTTGAACACGGCCTGGGTGCTGTCCCTATACTCTTCAGCTCAAGGAGAGTGCTCTACCTTTTTGAGCCACAGTGCCACTTCCAGTTTTCTGGTTGTTTATTGGAGATAAGAGTCTCGAGGGCTTTTCCTGCCGGGGCTGACTTTAAACCATGGTCATCATGAACCCTGATCCTCAGATCTCAGCCTCCTGAGTAGCTAGGATTACAGGCATGAGCCAGTGGCACCCAGCCTGATTCACTATTGACATTGACTTTGACATAGAACTCAATGTAGAACTAACCTTGACCTCAACCTTTTTAAATACTTTGGAGTCCCTGGTACCTGAAAGACTTGGGATACAGAATAACAAGTAGAACAGTGATGCTTTCCTTGCATACCACAGTTTGGATACTCTTGAACACATCTCTGTCTATTCTCAAATGTGACATCAAAGACACTTCAGGATGATTACCTTTGTGTTGGAGGGTTTTTGTTCTAATAATAATCTAAGACAAAATAGTAAAAGCACATCCTGATTTCTCTTTATGACTCCTGCATTTCAGTTTTGTATGCACAGTTTCCAACCTTGTCTTTGTGTTTGCATGGCATTGTGTGTGTTGTCACAGGCTAAGAAAGATGACAGGAAGGAACATTTGGTGCAGGCCTGATGTATTCTCATGAACTGAGAAAAGCACAAAGGGTTGAATTTTCTGTGGTATCCATAGGAAAGTGATGAGAGGAATGGGTTTTGTCTGTGGCAGTGTGCTCCAGAAAGTCACCTGCAAACTGCCTGTACCATCCTGATATTGCCATTGTAACTTTTGTCAAGTTAGCTGGACACTGCTAATTCCACCTGCACTGATTTTTATAAATGTGTATTGGCTATACGGCATAAAGATTTTGTATTTGGTTATTTGTTCATTGAAAAGAAATGTGATAGAAAATTAAACCAACTCTGCAACTTTAGGAGATACTTCTTTTCATAAGTTCTACATGTTGATCAGGGATAAGAGATATTCTTCTAAAGGGACTTGAAGGCTTCAAGAACTGTATAGATTTGACATTAATGTAATTTTTGTCCAGCTGTATCATCTCCATAAATTGTGGAAGATGTTTTTCTTCAGCTACGAAATCATAAACAAAGAAAGTATCTCTTCTCTTCCCCCAGAAACTCTTGTTTCATTTGCTGTTTTTGTTCATTCATTCATTCATTTCCTTGCTTAAATTCGTGTGTGTGTGTGTGTGTGTGTGTGTGTGTGTGTGTGTGTGTGTGTGTATCTACTATGAACCTGGTATTGTACCAGACACTGAGTCCTTAAAAACAGTATCCTGTGAAAGGTCAAAATTTGAGCGGGATGCTAGTGGCTCACACCTGTAATCCTAGTTTCTCAGGAGGTTGAGATCTGAGGACTGTGGTTTGAAGCCAACCTGGGCAGAAAAGTCCATGAGACTCTTATCTCCATTTAATCAGAGAAAAGCCAGAGTGGTACTGTAGCTCAAGTGGTAGATTGCAAAAAGCGTAAGGACAATGCCTAGGCCCAGAGTTCAATGCCTAGGAAGAGTTGGGGGGAAAAGAAAAGAAAAAAAAAAGAAAAATTGCCTGGAAATTTTCTCTCTATTCAGAAGGTGACAACAACAGCAAGGAAGTCAAGTGGGATGAATCACAGGAGGGTATGGCTTGGCCCAGCACGTACTGGTGATGAGGAATCAGGCAAGATCCGCTGATTTTAGAGTTTCTTTCTTCCTATGGAAGAGAAATGACATCTTCTCTCTTCTCTGACCCAGCCACCTTTCCCTATCTTCCTGTGGTGGCTGAAGAGTTCCTTTGAGAGGATTTCACCACCTGTGGGCTGCACTTGGTGCAGTGGAGATGGATAGGCCTTATGCACCTGAAGCCTAGGGACAATTGCCCTTTGCCTGTGCCAGGAAGAATCTCCAACTCAATACAGTTCTGCTACTTCTCGGCTCAGGACAGCCTGCTGCCCTGCAGGAGATAAAACCGCTGCTGTCAATGATGTCTGACTTTAAGGGGGACATTTCTAAGTTTATATATGCTGTGAAAGTCCAGTGAAGACGCTACGAAAGGGCATTTCTTGTTGCCACCTCCAATTCCTACCTGTGAGTATGTTCTGTGGACTCACTTGTCAGGGATGGTCCCATTTTGAAGATCTCTATTGATCTGAGCTTCTTTTTCAGACTGACTTAAAACTTGAGTAAATCTGCTTTCCTCTTACAGGGGTGGGGTTAAAATTTTTTAAGCAGACTTTGTGTGTCTTTGCTATTGTTTTTGTTTTTCTTAAATATTGTCTGACTTTGCAGAATTACTTTGACCAAGCTCAACAAATGTTTCTTTTTGTCTTCTTTTTTTGTCGGTCATGGGGCTTGAACTCTTGGACTGAGCACTGTCCCTCAGCTCTTCAGCTCAAGGCTAGTGCTCTACCACATGAGCTACAGTGACACTTCCGGTTTTCTGGTGGTTTATTGAAGATAAGAGTTTCACTGACTTTTCCTGCCCGGGCTGGCTTTGAACTGCAATCCTCAGATCTCAGCCTCCTGAGTAGCTAGGATTACAGCCATGAGCCACCAGCTTCAACAAATTTTGTAAAATATTTTCTGTTCTAAGTTTTGCTGCCTTACTTAATGGGTATATCTTTGGGAAGCCAGCCTAAGGGAAATTGCCAGACCCTTTCTGGAGTATAGACTAAAATAAAAAGGGAAAGGATCATGGGTTAGCAAGTGATAGATCACTAGCTCTTAGCAGGGAGTTAACCATCCTGGAATCTGAAATGGCAAAAGTATAGTTACATGGTTGGTTGCCTGGAGCAACTGGCAAAAGCTCTGGCAGAAGACTCCAGGGAGGCTGGAGAAGTACCCATGAGTATTGATCTGAGCAGCCATGGCAGACTGCACCTTTTCATACATGATAAGTTACTTTGTAATTCGTAACTTTTGTAACCAAGAGTTGTAATCTCCTCTGGATTGAGGTGGAATAATTCCAGAACCACCAGCTCATATTTGTTTATGAAGGGAATGTCTCAGGATCTTCCTGTGTCATCTTCTCTGACAGAGACACCATTTGCTAGCATGAGTGTTTGGGATGCAAAATACTTTTCTTATATTCCTTGGGGATCTGTTGGCCTAGTACCTGCTTCCCACTGTTGCTTGGTTAGCTAGAGATGCAAATGTAGAAAGGAAGGAAGGAGGAAGGAAGGAATCACAGTGCTGGTAGCTCTCTTCTAATATAACAGATGCATTCAGAGAAAAACCAATATACTGCAAGCACACAGCAGAGGAAAAAAGCACAGACCTCTCAGTGTATGTATAATTCTCTAACCATAAGATTCAAACAGAGATAATCCAGATGAAACACCAGCACCATAAGGAAGTCATGTAAGATTCTTCACATAGAAAACATAACAGTCTGAAATATCTGTAGATAATTGACTAACTGAAAATAAATAGGGTTATTTGTTTTCCTGAAGTGAAGTGAGCTTGAGAGAACGTGGTGTGTGGGTTGTAACTGCTTAGTTATACTGACAAGGACAGGGTATGCAAAGATAGGAGAGAACACAGAGAAAACCTGTGGACAGTCTGTGCCTGGAGGGAAAGTATGGCACTAGCTCTGCTTCTTACTTACAGAGCAGTTGGTTATATTCATATCCCTGCATTGTTTGGCTGTGACAGGGAGAGACACAATAACATACCTGGCAAAACATAGGAGAGTGTCATTTCTACGTTAATGTCTGTCACCTGCTAACCTGAGGAAGGAGCTGACAAACGCCCCAGGAACTTGCATTAGGATACAGAGGCCCTGACATTGTAGGGAGTTACAGCAAGGTACAGGCAGACTGCCTTTGGTTCTGTGTACATGGATTTGTGTATTATGAATCTGTATACAGATATGTGTGTGTGTGTGTGTGTGTGTGTGCGTGTGTGTGTGTGTGTATTGGCCTAAAGGGTAATGTATCACCTTTCTCCTAAGAAAATATGGTGAGTACATTCTCTTTTGATTAATAAAGTCCACTGATCTATTAGGCAGGTTGTCTAATTTTTAAATGTATTTGGAAATATTTTCATACGTGTGTACCATAACAACCACTGTCTGGAGTTAAAATATGACAGTTTTGCTGAACATCTGAGGCTTTAGAAAGTGGCCTGGTCCACTGAATAATAATTGAATGCTTTAAATTCAGCAACAACTAGAGTTCTCTTGTATCTTTGGGGTGTTGGCAATGCCATCTCTCCTGTCAGGCTGGTACATTAGTTTACATGAGATTAACAAGTGAAATGACTTCAGCCACTGCCACTAGAGTTCCTCAGAGAAACGTGACCAATAATTGATGTGTGCATGCATATGCATGTGCATATGCACGCACATGTAATATATATACAAACATATATTACATAGGGTCGGGTTGATGTTAAGGGATTGACACACGATTGTGGAGCTACAGGGGAAGATGACAGGCTGGAAACCCTGAGAGCTGCTGATAGGGAGAAAAAAGGCTGTTTGTACTCATTTCTATAATCTCAGCATTGGGAGGCAGTGACTGGAGGATTATGATTAGTAGTCAGCCAAGACAAAATGTTTACAAACTCAACATCTGGCACGGTGGTATATGCTGCTATTCCACCTATGTGAGAAATATAAATAGTAAGGCTAAAGTCTGGACTGGCCTGGGGGAAAAAACAAAGATCTATTCTTTAAAAATGCCAAAATCTTGGGGCATTTCTCAAAAAATGTAGAGTGTCTGCCTAGTCAGCACAAATACTTTACTTCAAATGCTGAAAAAAGCAACTACAATTAAAATCCCACACAACCAAAAAAGCCACCATAAAAAAAATCTGCAGGCTTCCTCAGGGAGGTCAGAGTTCAGTCTGTTCTGTTTGGGCCGTCTCTCTTACATGAGCACTGCCTACGTACAGAGGGTTATCTGCTGTACTCAGAGTCTCTGGATTTAAAGGCTAATGCTTCTCACTAACATACCTAAGAACTGAAACAAATAACTAGGTACCATAGCTTAGCTCAGTTGACTATATATAAAAGTAACTTAGAAAGTTACTTAGAGACTTTATTAGATAGCGTGGAGTTTGAGAATACTCTGTTGTGGGGGTCAGTTTCACAAAATTCAGAGATGATTTTAGCAGGAAAATTCCAAATTATTTATATGCGAAAAAAATCCTTATACATTGTCTCTTTTTCCACCTTCCCCCAGAACCATGTTCCTTCAAATGACTAAACACTCCAAAACACTGTACCTCATTTCTGTAGCTGCTTTAAAATTTGGAACATGTTTCTCTCTGTCAAGAAATGGCTGGCTTACCTCTGTGTATGGCTCTGAAGTCCCACCTAGAAGAGAGCTTATTATTTATTCCTGGTTCCAGGAATCATTACCCAGTGAGCTCAGTCTTCATCAAAATATACATGACTCCAAAGTAAGCATCCCTCAGAGAAGGCCCTTTTGATATGGGTTGCTTTGACCATTTGGCAAGTCCTTCCAGCCATTCCCATGACTGTATGTTCCCTGGCAAACTAACTTCTTGCTGGCTTGCTTCTTTTCCTCATCTCCTTCCTTCTCCTTCTTTTCTTTCCTCCTTCCTTTTTCTGTGAAATAAACACACTGTGCCAGTAAATCAAGGCTGGCATTTTGTTGAAAAGCATAAGAAACTCACAGAACAAAAATGAGTTCTTATTCTACTGTCCCACCTACTATTTTTGGTCTCTGAGTTGGTATGTAATGTTAGGGATATAATTTGAGTGCATAGAGTCTCAAAAGTGTTCTACCAGATATAGGTCCTAAAACACAGCCACAGGAGAGGGAGATTGGTTATTCAGTTCCCAGGAGCTCAGCAGGCACTGGTTTTAGATCACATCTTTTTTCAGTCTTTGCTAATCAAGGACCTGAGACCTGCAGCCTTGGTTCCCCCAGGAGCTTCCCCGAATTGAAGACACCTGTCCTCCGACTATTTGCTGAAGAGTTGGCATCTAAAAAAGGTCTCCTGTGTGTGGAGCTCTCCTAAGGAGAGCTTGAAATAGAAACATAGCACCTGGAATTTCTGAAAAAGGTTGAAAAGACCCAGGAAGAGAAGAGAGTTGAATAAAGGAAGAAAAGATGAACTTTATGGAAGTGAATCTGTGATCAAAGTGGAGGGCCCCAACCTTGAATGAAGAACCAAAATTAGTGTGCGGGACCCTGATTCAAGCTCCAGTGTACACACATACACACACACACACACACACACACACACACACACACGCGCGTGACAAACTTTACTGATTTCCAAGTTTGACCTATTCAGATTTTGGAGGGTCCAAGAATATAATGACACTTGGGCCTAAGTGGCCATATTATGCTTTACTTGCCTACAGTGTTGTTTATAACCTTTAGAGTTAGGTCTCCTGATTAATTAATTGGATATTATAGACATTAGCAATTGATAGTTCTGTGTAGATGACGTTTTAAACTAAGAACAACAGTCTAGTGTTAAAATGCATAAGCATAAAACAATTTTGAAAAATGAGGGGTACTCTCCATTCTCGTGTTTTGTTTCATAATGTATAAATGTTGGCATATATAATGTTTCTGTTTGTTATGTTTGTATGTGCCAGTCCTGAGGCCTGAACTCAGGGCTTGGGTGTTGTCCTTGAATTTTTTTTGCTTAAGGCCAGCATTCTACCACATGAGACCCAGCCTCACCTCCTGTGTTTTATTTTTAATTTTGGTTATTAATTGCAGATAAGAGTCTTAGGCTTTCCTGCCAAGGCTAGTTTTGAACCATGATCTTCAAATCTCAGCCACATCAGTAGCTAGGATTACAATCATGAACCACTGGCACCTGGCTAATGTTTTAACCTACAATGTTATTACTACTTTCAAAGTCATTATTTGTCAAATATATTGACACATTTCTCAACTTCATATAAATGAGACTTGGCAAACAAAATGTGTCTGTGACAATTCTTAGGAAAGTTCCCTACATTTAGATGCTTCAAAATTATAAAACATATCATTCTGATATAAAATACAGTCTTCATTAGCACAAGATAGGGCATCCATCAAGAAAGGCTTGTTAGTTGAGATATCCCTGGTCACAAGAGCAGTTCGATGGTTAAATTGTACATTGAGTTCCCATCATTAGATCTTGTAGTTCCTCTGTATCTTTCTGTTTTTCAGTTGTTTACAATTCTAATCTACTTCAGCTTTAAGACCTCATGGTAAACGTGATAATTCTCTTTTTGAGTGATATAAGCTTTTCTAAGTGACTCTGAACAAAATGTAATAAAAATTTAAGAAGAATAATTTACAAACAACAAAGATATTTTGGATCTTTTGTTAAATAGATTTTCAAAGATGCAAACAAAAACTTCCAGAATCCCAGTAAAGAAAGAACACGTTTAATGTACATATTGCTTCTATTTATTTAACATGACAGTTATAGCTTTTAGTCAGTTGGTAAAATATCAAGTGTTTAAATTAAATTATATATATTGTCAATTCTATGTGCCATTCTATGATTTTATTTGTATTTTTTAATTGGACAAATTTATGGGGCACGGAAGGACAGTTCAGCACATGTACATGGTTGTAATGATTAAATCAAGATAATTTGCATTTCTATATCATTAATTTTTTTGGAAACTAATGTGTAATTTTTTGGGTAAAATTTTGAAGAAACCTCAAAAGCAAGACATGGTTATTCCCCTTCAAATGTTATTTCCCTTGAAAAATTCTTTAATTTTATTGCCAAGGTGATGTACAGAGGAGTTACAGTTACATAAGTAAGGTAGTATATTTCTTGTTGAATATTGTTATACCCTCCCTCCTTTCTCTCCCACTTCTCTACCTCTCACTACCCCCCACAACTTATGAAATTCATTTCCAACATATTGTCTCATGAGTATCACTGTTGCGTAGGTTTGCTCTTTGTCTTTTTTCTCACCATTTTGTTGTTCCCATTCCCTATTCAGGTAAACGTACATACAATACACAGATTACCGAAATCAAATAGAGTGACAACAAGGGATAAACCATAGGGAAAAGTTAAAAAAAAATCATAGCACCTTAAAAACAACACCGACAAAGAAAAACCTCGTTTCCACATCTTGGAGTTCATTTCACTTAGCATCATCTTATATGGTCCATATGTACATAGCTATTGAGCTGTTGTGATCCTCTTTTAGGACTATACTAGACACACACTAGTTATTACCAATGAGGGAAACCGTGGAGTCTGTTTCTGTGGATCTGTCTGACCTCATTTAATATGATTTTTTCCAACTCTTTCCATTTCCTTACAAATGGGGAGATGTCATTCTTTCTGATGTGGGCATAGAATTCCATTGTGTGTATATTCCATATTGTCTTGATCCATTCATCTACTGAGGGGCATCTGAGATGGTTCCACATCTTACCTATAGATCATTAATTTTTAAGTTTGTTTAGCCCATGTGGTACAAATTTGTGGCATATGGTCTTATATTTCAATGCTTGTGAACAATATGTACTGATTATGTTCTTATTACTTTGTATTAGGAACCTTCAAATTCCTCTTTTCTGGTTATTTGTAAATATTGACTATCTGGTTGTTATTATTGTTTTGTAAATTATATTTTCTTAAAAGAATAGCTTTACATAAAAGCAAAGTTGGAAAAATAACCCAGAGTTACAAACAACCAGACATTCCTGCCCAGGGTGGCACTGAACCACGATCCTCAGATCTCAGCCTCCTGTGTAGCTAGCATTATAGGTATGAGCCACTGGCACCTGGCTAAAAGTTCCTATTTTTGGTAACAAATTAGTTTCTTTTAAAAAAATTGTATGTGTGTGTGTGTGTGTGTGAGAGAGAGAGGGGGGGGAAGGAGGGAGGGAGAGAGAGAGAATGAAAGAGAGCATTGCTGCCAAAAAGTATTATTGAAGAATATAAAAACATTAATGGCTAATAAGATAGTAATATATTTAAAGCACATGGAAGTGGTGGCATCACTGTTTCTCTTTTCTGAACCCACAGTGCCTGTGCCTCCCCAGAGTTGTCTTGATCTGTTTTGTTGTGCAGGAGACAGCATAACTGGCCAATGTTCCAGATGGCAGGCCGCGGCCACTGCCTCCAACCTTTCTCCACCACCTGCTGAGCCTTGAAGAAATCGTGTGTCTCAAATTTGTCTTGTTTGAGCTTAATTAATTTTATCAGTGTGCATACTATTTCCTGCTCCTGAAAAGAAGTCTCAGTTACATATTCCCTGGAAAGTGTCAGGAGGAATGGGCTTATCACGGATTGCCTTCCAACATCGCCAACATATTCCTGAGAGATCTTCACACCACCCTGCACATGGAAGTCCTCACACTCATTCTCCTTCATTTGAATGCATCTGTGATAACTTTAAATTCAGTGAGTATGCAGTGTAAAAACTCAATGTAATGCTTTGATGACAAAATGAGCCACAGGTAATCACTCACATTTTCACTGTGTTAGCTATCTCTTTGATGAGAAAATAATCTTGCCATGCAGATGCAGATCACTTATACAAGATGTTTGCCGACAATTCTTGTTGTTATATTGCATTTCTCTTCCTCCTCCTGTCTCCTCTCCTCCTCCCCCAGTCTTTTTTCCCTCTTCCTTCACTCCTCTCCTCTTCTTCCTTCCTTTCTTCCTCTCCTCCTCTTTCTCCTGATCTACCCTTCCTCCTCTATTTTTGTTTCCCTCCTCTCATCCCTTCCTCCTCCTTTTCCCGTTCCTCTCTTTCCTCCTCTTTTTCAATTTCTTCTACTTCTTTATGATCCTGGGGCTTGGACTTAGGGCCTGTGCTCACTCAGCTGATGCTCTGCTGCTTGCTACAAACCTCCAGTCTGCACTTCATTTCAATGACACTCTATTTCTGATTTTTTTAAAGTAGAAAACCCAGCAAAGACTTTTGATTCAGGATTTAATTCATTGTATATATTCTACACCATAAATATGTGATGTTTCATACATTGTAGCTAATAGGTTTTGATTATGCTTTGGGCTTCTAATGTGATCCGGTGTTATTCCCAAATTAATGAATTTGGTTACTTTGCATCTTGCACAAGTACTTCCATATTGTTCCCAGTTTAATGAACTGTCACTTTATGGTAGCATCACAGTAACACTAATCCAAGGATTGCTGGGGATCAGAAGATTAAGTCCAAACAGGAAAATCTATGAGATATGTATCTCCAATTAACCACTAAAAAGCCAAAAGAAGACCTGTGGCTCAGTGGTTACTGCCATCCTTGCACAGAATAAGCAGATGATAGGACCCAAGGCCTGAGCTGAAGACCTGTAGTGGGTACATGTTGGGAGCCGACAGTAAAGCTCAAAGGTCATCTTGACCCTTGTGCTCACTTGAAGGCACATACAAGAAACTGGCTTACTTGAATAACACCAGGTGCCTGGGATTGCTTTGCTATGTCTGCAGAGTTTGTTTTACATTCAACAAGTTGACCTTGTCTAGTTTTTACTGTACTCTGTTTTTACCAAAATTTTTCTTATTTTTCTGGACTGTAGTAACCTTATATTACCTCTTGACTTCTAACAGTATATATTAGGAAAAGTTAAAAATAAACGGTGCTTCAGTCTTGAAATGCAGACATCTTGACCCCATCCTTTGTCTTATGTCTTTTTTTCCCCTCATCCTCGCCCCCTAAATCAGGATTGCCTTTCATTGCTGGCAGGCTCCGGCAGGTACACACACACACACACTCACACACACATACACAAACACACAATTTCCCAGCTAGAGCAAGTAGAGTATCTGTTTTCCCAATAACATGTCTAAGTTTCTATCCTATGTGTTTGGACACTTTTGAAAGCTTCATCATCACTTTCCCTAATTTGAATAAATGACTCCCTGTTCACTATTTTTTATTCCTGGTTGGAAAATATTTTAAGCCACTTTTTCATGTAGAAAATTGAATTTTCTCCAACATGGTTACTCTCTTGGATTGTAAGAACATAAATAATTGTGTCTTTAATATTAGCTCATTAATTAAGTTAAATGCTTCTGTCAAGAGTTAAAATGTTGCTGAGTGGGAAGAGTTTGAAGTCACTTGTCTGAATTTGGAAGGTGGAGTGAGAGTTGTAGAGAAGTCTAAGGTAGTTAAGACAGAAGACAGATGAAAAGAAAAAGAAAATGAATTTCAGACTCCTCTTCAGACTAGTTATCTTTCACAGGCTTGCACTTGAAATCTGTATGAAAACTCTTGCTCATTATCAAGCACTCTCCCCACTGGGGCACATTCCAAGCCCTGAAATAATTCATTAGTGAGGAGCATCCCTAGAGGTTGAAATCAGGGCCTAGACTCTGTCCTTGAGGTGCTTTTTTTAAAGCATTCTAGCACTTGAGCCACAATTCCATTTCTGGCTTTTGGTAGTTACTTCAAGCTAAGAGTCTCAAAAACTTTCATGCCCAGGCTGGCTTCAAACTCTGACCCTCAGATCTCATCTTCTGAATAGCTAGGGTTTTATGTGTGAGTCACACCCACCAAAAGCCAGTCATTTCAATTTGACTCCTATTCCTAATAAGTCTCTAAAACACACACACACACACACACACACACACACACACAAACACACAAAGTTGAGCTATTGCTCATGTGTTATAGAGAATGTTAACCTGGAGCAAAAATACCCTGGGACAGTGGCCAGGCCCTAAGTTCAAGTGCTAGAAGCAACAGAAAAATAAATTCATTAATGAAAATTTAACAATGTCAAACAAAAAATAAAAGGAAATTTGGAAAAAAAGAAGCATTAAGGGGGTGGGGAGGCCTGGCTAAATTAGTAGAGCCATTGAGTGAAAGCATAAGGTGGCCTGTGGGAGACCTGGTCCTAGAGGTAAAAATATGGGGAAAAAAAGGAATTAAGGCTTCTAAAATGAGACAGGAGGTGGTGGCTCACATCTGCAATCCTAGCTATTTAAAATCAGCAATCTGAGGATCTGGATTCACAGTCTGCCCAGAAAGAAAATCCTCCTCCAACCAGCAGACAGGCAGCAGCAGCTCTTTGCCTGCAGCACAGCTGGACCCTGCCTAGCTGCAGACAACCTTCCCCAGCCAACCTAGAACCAAAGACAAAATCCAAGCCTTCCCCAACTGGATTCAGAGCCTAGAAGCACGTTCTTTGCTCCAGGTACCCCATGGTTTGCTGCTTTACGGCAACATGTGGAACAGACCCTTACATCAAGACTTTACTCTACCTTAACTTGCTGGCTCCTTAGGTCTAGGTGCCCAGCCCAAGCTCCCTTCCTGCCCTACAGAGGCAGAGACCTCAACCTTATTCTTAGCTCCTACATCACCTGCCTCCCTGGAGCACTAGATGCCCCTGCAGAAAATCCACTCCTGACTCACTTTCCCACTGAAGCCGGGGTTTGGGAGCATCTTTAAGTTTCCATAAACCCAGCAGTTTCTTCCTCCTCCTCCCCATCTCGCTTGGCCTGCCTCTGCTGTAAGCCAGATGGTGAAGGTGTGGGGTGGCAGGACCCACACATGCCCTAGTCAGAGCAGGACTCAAGCTTGGTACCTAGTGCTCATGCTCATTTGCTAATGCTCAGCAATCTCAGTCACTCCTCAAAGCCCTAAACATTTTAATGTATTTATTTAATTGGGAAAGGCAGTCCCTGAGATAGAATTAATGATCACTGTGCTTCTTTTGCTCAAGGCTAGCACTCTACCACTTGAGCCACAGTTCTACTTTTGGCTTTTCTACTAATTTCTGATAAGAGACTCACAAATTTTCCTGTCCAGGCTGGCGTCAAACTGTGATCCTCAGATCTTAGCCTCCTGACTACCAAGTTTATAGGTGTGAGACACCTACAGTGGAAAGCCATTATTTATTTATTTATTTATGTCTCAGAGCTTGAACTCAGGGCCTGGGTGGTGTTCCAGCACTCTTTTTGCTCATGGCTAAGACTCTACAATTTTGATCCACAGCTTCACTTTCACTTTTATTGTGGTTAATTGGAGATAAGAGTCTCACAGACGATTCTATCAAGGTTGGCTCTAAACTGCAATCCTTAGCTTCTGTTTAACTAGGATTAGACACATGAGTCAACAGTATCCAGGAAAACCAGATATTTAAAAGATAGACTCTTATTTCCAATAACCCAACAAGGAAAATAAGCCAGAAGTTAAGCTGTGGCTGAAATGTTATTGTGCAGTTTCCTTGAACAAAAATGGTCTAGGATGGGCGCCAGTGGCTCATACCTGAGGTCTGAACATCATGGTTCAAAGCCAGCCTGGGCTGAAAAGTGTGTGAGACTCAACTACAATTAACCACAAGAAAACCAGAAGTAACACTGTAGCTCATGTGGCAGAGCTCTTGCATTGAGCTGAAGAACTGAGGGACAGTTCCCAGTCTCAGAGATCAAGCCCCATGACCAACAAAAAACAATGGTCTTGGACATGGCCAGGGCCTGAATTCATGTCTTACCTAGAACCAAAAACAAAATAAATAAATTCATTAAAAAATTAAAATACAAAACTGTAAAATAAAATATATGTTGAAAAAAATAGACATTAAGGGAGTTGGGAGGTATGACCAAGTTGGCAGAGAGCCAGCCATGAGATGAAGCCTAAGGCAGCAGCAACACTGGCCTCTCCCACACAATCTTCTCCTTCCTCATTGACTACTTGAGCTGGGGACTGGGGGCATTGGTACTATTCCCCAAAACCAGCAGCCTCTTCCACTGCCAGCAAGTCAGGCCAGGCTGCCCATCTGCTTAGTCAGAGAAGGCTGGAAGAGGGAGGAATGGAGGCAGGGCCTGCTTATGCTCTGTGACCACCCCCCAGTTATTATTATAATGTCTGTTTCTTTGATTTTACTTTCTGTTTTTTCTTCTGGTCTCAAACCAGGACTTGAACTCAATACTTGCCATTTTCACTCATTGACTAGTGCTCAATAGACCAAACCACAATCTCCAACAATTAGAGATATTTGAACTCTGGTTTGGGTGCTGTCCCTGTGCTCCTTGTATTAAAGGTTAGAACTCTGGCATTTGAACCTCAGCTGCACTTCTGGATTATTGTCATTAATTTGACATAAGAGTCTCAGACTTTTCTGCCCAGGCTGGCTTCAAATGGGAACATTCAGATCTCAGTGTCATTAGTAGCTAGGAGTATAGGTATGAGTCAACTGCACCAGCAATCCATAGTTTTTTGTTTTGTTTTGTTTTGTTTTTGTTGCTTTTTTTATTTTTTGATTTTGGCTTTTGGTTTTTGTTTTTGCCAGTCCTGGGGCTTGAACTCAGGGCATGAGATCTGTTCCTGAGCTTCTTTTGCTCAAGGCTGGTGGTCTAACACTTGGGGCAAAGTTCCACTTCTGGCTTTTTCTGTTATGTGGTACTGAAGAATCGAACCCAGGGCTTCATGCATGGTAAGCAAGCACGCTACAAATAAGCCACATTCCTAGCCCCCAAGTCCATGGTTTTATTGAAACTCTTAATTTCTAAAGAATCATCAAGATAAAAAAGGTAAAAAGGAAGATGAAACAAGTCTTAAGCTGTAGGCTGGTGGTTTGAACCTGAAACCCTTGATTCTGAGGAGAGTGAGAGCTGAAGGATATGGGTTACAAGCTATCAGGAACAGCCTAGATTTTGAGAAATGATTTGGAAGATCACCAGCATAAATGATAGTAGAAGTCGGCTGCTGCTAGCTCATGACTACATATGTCTAGAGGTTGCATCTGAGAACCGCCATTGGAGATCACTTCTGGCTGGAAATTGCATGAGGTTTGAAGACTCCAATAAAGATACAAAGGCAAGAAAAAAAATGAGACCTTATCTATGGGTTCATTTCATTTATCTGACCATTTCTGCTTGTGTCAGACATATATTAATTATTGCAAATAAGGGAAACTATGGGACGTGGTGGGGATGGGATGAGGAAGAGATGGGAATGGATGGTAAGGGTTAACAAAGGAGGAGGCAACAATGCTTGATATGAAATGTACTCATTACCTTGCCCATGTAATTGTAACCCCTCTCTATGTTATTCTCTCTCTCTCTCTCTCTCTCTCTCCCTCCCTCTCTCTCTCTCTCTCTCTCTCACACACACACACACACACACACACACACACACAAGATACAAAGGCAAAAAGTAGGGATGTGGGTAAAAAGAGATGATGGCCAGAGCCCTTGTCTGGACTTCAGTCTCTTAGAATAGATAAGAAAAAAATGAACCAAGAAAGAAAAATGGAGTGGAAGTATGACTGATGATGTCCTGGGTTACAAAATACAGTAATGTAAAAATGAAGCTAAAGCCCAACAACAAAGGAACAAATTTATTTCTTATAGGTATATAGAGATATATTTAGTGAGAGTATAGGACGAATGTCAAATGTAAAAAATGCTACAAAGGATCTTTTTTACTCTTTCTTCTTTGGTTCTAGATGAGGACTTGAACTCAGGACCTGACCGTTTGGTTCATTGGCTATCAGTCTACCAACTGGGCCACACCTCCATCACCACATTCAAATGGTCTCAGCTTCTCATACTTCTGTTCAGCAGCACAGGCATCCTTTCGAGTGCCCACTGGGTTTGTATGTAACTTTCCAATGACGGCTCCAGCTGCAGCCTCTTGAAGAGGTAGGGATCATTAGGGGCCCACTGCAAAATCTCTTCTTAGCTGAGTGGGGTGCCTCTTGACTATGCTCTTGCTATAGAGGAAGCGAGGTGTGTGGGTGATGGTAGGAAGGCAGCTTAGACAGGGGGAAAAGAAACAACAAATTTTCCCTGTCAAATGACTCCAGGGCTTAAGCAACCATTATGTGTACCTACCTTCCAGCCACTGGGCCTCTGGACTGACCACTCTCAGCCCTCAATCCTCAGTTTGCACCGCCACAGCAGTCTGGACGTTGGCTTCAGGATACCCAACTTTTCTCTGCTCTGCGCATACTAATTGAGCTCCCCATGAGCACATGAGTTCCAAAGGTTGCAGTGACCATGCTGTAGCCCTTCGGGTTTCAGGCTGTGACTGAAGCCACTGTTGCAGCCTCCCCTACATTTACTGCTGCCTTCTTTTTGGCTTCTCGCCCTCATTCCTGGCCTGTCAGTGCCAAAATGGTTCTCCAGGAGAACCCCTCCACCCATGTACCAAATGTACCCTGGACTTCCAGTGACTCCTGGTGGTCAATAGGACCTACATGACCACAAGAAGAGCCTGACTATAAATGTTACACACAGACATAGAGAACTAGTACGATGGCTTGACATTCAAGGCCACTGAAAATGGAGGTTTGATCCCCATAAATTTTGCTTCACTATGAATTTTATATTTTCACACTGAACAATATATAATTTCCTTGTGCTTCCTTTATTGGGTTTTGTCTTATTCTTTCCAAAGAATTATTCTAGCACGAGCTGATACCATGTCTATGGTGATGGCACCAACAGACCCAAGAAGAAAAGGAAGTGGGACATAGAGTATCCATGCTTTCAATAAGAGTCCACCACAGGTCAGAAGTGCAAGTCTTAGGACAGTGAGCACAGCTGCCAGCCTCCCTCTCTGAAGCATGGCTCAAGTTTGGAGAAGGATTTCAGGACACCTGAAATATTGAATTATCTCCAAGACCAAAGAAACAACCACATCTAGTACATTGAGCTCACAAATATACCATGGAGTTACAGTGAAAATGATCACTCAGATGAAGACAGGACACTGTTTAAAATGCAGAGAATCAATGGGAATGGCACTAGAATAGGCAAGAATACTTTGTGTGCCGATGATAAGGACAAGGGAGATGAATTGCAGTTGATTAGCTGGGAAATGGATAGTGACAGAGAAAAAACTTAGTAAAGGCAATGAATGTGAAGACGGAGAGGGTGCCATGGAAATCTCAGATGGTGCTTCTCATGCAAGTAGTTTTTCTTTAGCAAGTGATGATAGGAAACCTGAGCTTCATAAGGCAAGACCTTGCTTTATTGCCAAGCTGGACTAAAATTGAAGATCTTACTGCCTCAGGTTCCTGAGTTCTGGAATTACAGTTATGCCCTACCACAGTCCTGTTTGAAACATTTATCTTTTATGCTAGATTATTGCCTTTTTTCACCTGTGACCTTCATAAGTCTCACTTCGACATTTCTGGACCTTGCCATGAGCATGTGACTGTTTGGATTATGAGGAAAGGATCATTCCAACAGCTTCCCATACTGAAATACCTACCTTGGGGACCTGTCAACTCACTGTGCTCATCTGGCCTGTGTGGAGACTGTCCATTCTGCTCTGCTCCTTAAGAGGTCTGCCAGATTCTCATTTGTGTACCAGAAGAACACAGAGGTGGAGGGTTTAAGATGGCAATGAGAAAGAAGAAATTTACTTCTATGAGACTTCTGTTAATTGCCTTATTTTGGTTGGTCATGTTTACCTTGCTCACAGATTACATTCTTTTTATGGTATGATGGAGTAATACATTTATATTCTTCAGCATTTAAGTTCAGTTGTTTGTTTTCATTGAGACAAACTTCTGAGAAAGAACAAATAACCTCATGCTCATTTCCAGAAATGTATGTTTATGTTTTCATATTCCCTTGTAAGAAAATAATTCTTGGTCTGGAAAGTCAGGAACTAGAAATAGATTAAAACTTTTAACAAGACACATTTATTTGTGATGTCAGTAGGCTTTGGATTTTTAGTCTCAAAAATGTGTGTGACTATGTTTAGTCTGGCCCACTGCAGTGAGAGCACCCTTTTTCTAAGATATTAACAAGTGAATGGATTGCCTGACACACTTTTGGAGTTTTTTTTTCTTGCAGACTATTAAACATTTCCTTAAAGGAAAAAATATTTCACTATTACTGCTCTTCATAGAGTCCATTATATTTCAGTTAATTCATCTGTGAGCATTAGCATACAACCCAGTGTATTTGCTTCTGGAATTAGTGGAGCATTGTAGCTGCCACAAATAAGGGAAACCATGCAGCCTGTGTTCTCTGAGTCTGGATTACTTCCCGTAATATAATACGGGAAGTGTTTCCACTTTGTTACAAATGGTATTTATCATGCTCTCCGATGGATGAGTGGGATTTCTGTGTGTGTGTGTGTGTGTGTGTGTGTGTGTGTGTGTGTGTATGCAACTTCATACATATATACCACATTGTATCAATCCATTCATCATTTAATGGTTTTCTATTTATTGGAAAGTGAGACACATGATCCTTATCACCCTGTTTGTGGGCAGAGACATAAGCTCTTGGGGCAAAAGTCCTGAGCCTTGTTGCCCATTTTTTATGGCCTTAAGTGGCAACAGCCGATCAACTATTAATTTATTCATTTTTGTAAATTCTGGGGCCTGAACTCAGTGCTTGTGCACATTAACACTTGAGCCACAGAAACACTTCTGGCTTTTTTCTGGGTCTGTAGTTACTGAGGAATCGATCCCAGGGCTTCATGCATACTAGGCAAGCACTTTATCACTGGGCCACCTTCTCAGCCTAAGATTTTATTTTTTAAACTAACATGTAAAAGAACCAACTAAGGGAAAAAACAAATTGTTTAAATAGGGATACAGATGTACAAGATGTTTTGTCAAAAAATGAACTTTACAACTTTGGTTGGGGGGGTGAAGGGGAAGAGGAAGGGATGGGAAATAAAATAAACAACAAAAAAACATGAAGGAAAAAAGAACCAACTACATGAACAACTGTATTACAGGAAGCAAGCTCCTTGATTAGAACCATGACATCCTTGGCCAGAAACCTGGGACATCAGGCATTTTCCATATATCTCCTGTGCGGTGAGCTTCCAACCATCCACTGATCAACATTTCATTGGCCTGAAAGAAAGCAGAGTGATGTGATGTGAAACATGATGCAAGCAGACAGAGGGGGCCTCATTCCTCAATGTCAACATTGAGGATGGGTACTCACAAACCCCCGATCCTGTGTGTGTGTGTGTGGGGGGGGGGTGCTAGTAGACACCAAGTATGAATTGTGTGGGGTCATGATCCAATTTGCAGATGGGCTGGGTGATTAAGAGAAAGACATAACCTCATTGATAATCCAAAAATATGAACTAAAAAAGGTCTGCTTTGGTGTGAGGTTATTATTTTAACTTCCTTTATCTGCACTCTGTCCTCTAATGCCAGCTCCCATGTGTGATCTCTTCATATGCAAGACAATGAGCCATTAATAATGCCAAGTAATTGTTAATCTTATGGAAGTGAACCAGGCATGGAATGGCTCTCTGGGGTTTCTTTTCCTCTCTGAGTTACGAAAAGTGACTTGTTCCTGAGACACAGAGCCCATGTTCTAATGGCTGAGGCTCTTCCTGCTGGATATCATCTTAGACATCACGTTTCACCATATGGATATAACTATAAGAGACAAAGCAGCCAGGACTTTGATGTTCCCAAAATTATTGTCATGCGGGGTGAGTCTGACACATGACTTCGAATGGTTGCATGAAGGAAGTGAACATTCTTTTGTTTTTACAACATGTAATAGTGTATACATCAATGCAAGCTTATTCACATTACACTGGCTTTAATTTTGTACCAGGTTTTCATTTTGGTTCCAGAGGAAAGTGTGTGGATTGCACCATTCCAGCAACAGGCTCCCAGATGCTCATGCAGGGTGAGGAGGGGAGAATGGGTTGAAATGATGACTTCCTTCTGTGTTTCCCTGGCAGTGCTGAAAACCAGACCCAGGGCTTCTGGGCTTCAGGTAAACAAGCGGTGGATAGAGTCTCCCTTCTCAAGAGATGCAATCTTCATGAAAATTGCCCAGAGGGTACTACAGTTTCCACTGCTTTTTTAATTCCACACAGTGCCCAGAGCACATGAGCAAATGCTGGAGGGCACAGGTGTGGCTGACTCACCACCCTTCAAGAGACGCAAGCGGGATGAAAACAGTCGCAAGGAACCTGTTCCTCAGCAGAAAGCCTTTCAAGATTCCACAACATCACCCTAAGTGAGGCTGGCATTTAAGCACAGTCTTGGACAGGTCATGAGCTTCTGAAAATTGTGGAATGTCCTGCTAAGCCACAGGTTGACAAAGCAACATCTTAGGGTAAAAAGATGGTGTATAAGTAAACACTTATTGGAAATCTCACTAAACATTGTTCTTTTTATTAACTCGGTGCTTCAAGGCAGAAAAGTGAGAGTGGATAAAGGAGAGGGGCCCTAGGACCACTGAATTTGCCCATCTTAGAGCATCATTTTCTTTCTCAACATACAGTAGAGAAACCACATCCTAGTCCCTCCAGTCAAGCAGGAAGTATATTCTCAACACAGTATATGGCAACATGTTCAGGCCCAGAGAACCCAGTGATAGTGGTTCCACTCTGTTCTCCTCAGTCACTTTTCTCTTTTTTTAAGATAGGGTCTAAGTAGGCCTTTGGGCTAAGCTACATGTGTATGCGGATCATAGGCACGTACCCCATGGCTAGTCTCATTACTACTTTTTATGTTTTCTGCCCTTGTCAGTCAATAGCTCTAACATGGCTCTCTACCATTTGCCTTTATTCATGCCCTTACCTGGTTCTCTTCATCTGGTCTCACTGGAGCCATCTGTTTCTAGCCATCATACTGGTATGGTGGCCCGTCTTGCTTCTTTCAAGCTAGCTCCATACACATCTGTTTGTTACTAGGGAGTCATTCCTGACTTGTGCTTTTCTCTTTTCCAAATGGCTGGATGTGCAGGACAATGAAAGGAATTCCTGAATTTTCCCAAGAGTGTGAATGACTGATTCAAGGCTGTTAACCGTTTCCCACTTAAATGCACAAGCAGTAGGCCAGGATTGGTGGCTCACACCTGTAATCTTAGCTACTAAGGAGGCTTAAATCTGGAGGATGGTGGCTCCAAATCCAGCCTAAGCAGAAAAGTCTTGAGATTCCACCTTCAAAATAATCACAAAAAGGGCTGGAAGTATGGCTTAAGGTGATCATACAATCTGAGCAACAGCTGTCATAGTATAGGTCACTTTGTGCTTCGTGTAGCACAGGCTCTTTAGTCCCAGGTCTGTACTAATAGCCTCTCTTCAATTCCAAATTTGTGTATGTGTGTGTATGTGTACAATTTCATGCACTCATGCACTTTTTGTGTACACTGAATATTAATCAAGGTGCAGGTGCTTATACTGCAGAGACTTCAAACAAATTTGAATCTTTCTAAACACAATGAACTATCAAGAATTCTACCACTGTCAACATTCAGTACAAAGATTCCACTTCCAAAATGCCATTTGGCTAGATGGTGTTTATCCAAATTTACTTAGTCTTTCCTCTACTTTACCCTCATCCTCCTATACCATTGCACATCCACACACTCCCCAGATTATTGCTTACAATGATCATAACCTGTTCCTGAAATAAGGATTCTTTAGTGAAAGAATTAGCATTTAATTGTTAGCAAGTCAACTTCTTCAGTAATAACTCACAATGAGCTTAAAGATCTACCCTTAATTTGGTCGGGCCAGGTGCACACAGCATAGTAAAATGGACAAAACAGCATTTCAATGTCAGGTGGAGCACTATGGGACCTACCCCCATTCTATCATGTGCTTAACATGGTCCTCACATGTGAGGGCAGAATACCTTCTTGTCCTTGTGGGACTCTTGGATTTCAGGGAAGCAGGAGGCTGAGACTGAGCCCAAACCTTACACTTCTCAGTTTGCTGGCCAAGTTTCAGAAAAACTTAATAATCTGCCCAAGGAAGGTATGTCAGGTTACAAGTGAAGAAAAGACAGGAGCCTAAAACTTGGCATGGAATTTCTGAGAAGACACCTTTATACTAAGAATTATAGCTTTTAGAAATGGCTCAGGATTGGTTGTGTTCAGAGAGTGTGGGCATGCAGGCCAATGAGGGGACTGGTAACTTTTTACACTATCATCCTATAGTGACAAAAAGGAAAATAACCCCAAATGGGGCTGCACTGGACATTTAATTGATGTCAAAGTATTGGGTCTGAACAGTACTGGTTGTGAACCTGGACTGCTAGGCGTAGGGTGTAGGATGTGAATTGAGTTATAAATGGAGGGATGAGTTGATGGAAAGAGTTGTCAATTGCAACAGTACATTCACATCTACCAGGGATCTCTCATAAAGGGACAGTACATTCAACTTTATGAACCCATTGACACTGGTCATTCTTGGTTGCTGGCCAATCACTTCCTGGCTTATCAGACAATACACCAAGTGGCCATGGTTTGGTGGGCACAAAGGGCTAGCATATAAAGGTCATTGAATGCCTGGCATGTTAGCAGGGAGTACCAAGTTTTAGCCACCCTGCACTGCTCATTCCCAAGGTTCTCAGCCTGTTAGCTCCTTGTGCAAAACTCACTGCTCAATGGGAAAAGGTGCTGCATTCCAGGCCTCTCCCTCCAGGTCTCAGAAGTCCTCAAAAGGCTGTTCTGAAGTTGTTGGGGCCTAATGCAGGCAAAGCTCAAGTGTTGTAAGCTCCAATTCATAGCAATGATAGGGTGCTGCAGAGCTCTGTAATGTGTTATGCCTCCAAGGGAAGGAGGCCCTGTTGGTACATGGTGCAACAGGGCTTCCTGATCCTCCCTGCCCAACAGCAGCTATTCTGGCTTGAGCAGCACAAAGGGATGGGGCATGAGGCACCCTGGGGACAAGCACCCACCAGTAAAAGGGTGGATAGGGCAGGTACATCTACAGAGAACAGTGTCAGTACTGGGGGGCTGTGTGCTTTTTTCAACTTCTCCACATTTCAGTTTTCAAAAACAACTTAGACTTTAGAGTAAGTTTCAACCTATGGAAAATTTACACAAGTGTTTCCCTGGACTACCCCAGCTCTCCCTAGATGCACATGTCATAATCAAAGCCAGAACATTTCCATTGAAGTCATATTAGTCACTAAACACAAACTCCATGCTAACCTCAACATTGCCTCCCTCTGCCTTTCTCTCACTCAGGAGTCTGTCTGATCCTGCAGATCCCTGCTCTCTTTCCCTTTGAGGAACAAAAGTGCCCACCAAACTTCCATGCTTAGACATCGTGAGGGGTTCCACTCAGCATTTGCTGTCTTGGTAGGCATAGATTGAGGGATGTGGAAGGACTCTTCCTCCTTGCCAGGAGTCCACAGAGCAACAGATGCTACAGCCATCTCTGTGAATAACACTGAGACACCGAGGTCCCCAACCTTATACTTGTTCATGGTACACCTGTTAGAAGTCAATGTCTTGGACTTGGTAGGTAGGTGAGCTACACTACTATTTTGTGCTGGTCATTTTCCAGTTGTGGTCTTGCTTCCTATCCAGGTACATTATAGGGCCTGGACTCACCTATTTTAGGCTTCCTATTGTAGTGAAGTTGATATGCATCCCTAGCTTAAGAGGAGATGTCACCCACCTTTTGGCCTGGACTGGTCCTGAATAATGATAGTCCACATCTCAGCATCCTAAATAGTTAGGATTGCACAGGCCACTCCCAGCTCCAATGTTCCTTCCTTCTCAACCCTACCCACTCAGGAGTGACTGACAGCTCTCTCTGCTCAGTTGCTCTTACCCTCTGAAATTTCAGAGAGGAGACACACATTTTCTTCTTCATTGTACTCTCATTGCTCCCAAGACTGCCTGAAATTGTACTGTCTATCTCCTCTCATTGTAGGCTCCCTAAGGAAGTGATACCCCCAGGTCCTGGATGTTTCTGCATGAGGAGGTAGGTCCCAGTGACACAGAGGTAAACGTTATTATGAACCCCAAAGGGAGGTACTGCTACTCCAGCTGTGGGCTCTGAGTTCCTTCTGCAACTCCCTCAGCTACAGTCATTCTCCATGATATAGTGGTCTTGCAGCACTCCCCACATTGATGGGTATGAAGACAGCATCATGATAATTGGCCAGGTCAAACTATGGGCACTCAGTGATGGAGCTAAAGGAGTTTCACTTGTTCCCCTATCCAATCTGACATCCAGTCCCTCCCTTCAACAGAGTGCAATCTCTGTGGATGCCCTTCTCTACCAATTCTCTCAGTCTCTCTCTAGAACTAAGGAACAGGTGTATGTAATTGAGAAAATGCAAATACAATCTCTCATCATGATTGGGCTAATTTCAATAGGGAAAAAATGAACCACAAATTTATACTGAACCCATCTCCTCACTTCTTTTATTTATGCAAGTTTGATCCCTAATTGCTTTTGTGTGTTTGTTGGCGGAGGTGTATTGGTACAGTTGCAGGGGGTGGCGTTGTGAATACTAGGACTTGAACTCAGGTCCCTTGGCTGTTAACCTGGATTATTTGTTCAAGGCTGGCACTCTTACCATTCCAGTCACTGTTCCACTTGTGGCTTTTTCCATTCTAACTAAAATAAGAATCTCTTGGTTTTCTCTGCCTACACTGGCTTCAAACTGCATTTCTGGTATCAGCCTCCCAAAAGGCTAGAATTACAGGTGTGTGTGAGCAACTGGTGCATGGCCTCCCACTGCCACTTTAAAAGGGCAGCTTTTAGCTTGTGAAGTTAGAGAACAATTCTTGATTGAAAACTGGATATCAGTGTGATTTATGCAGATCTGGAGGCTCCTCATGGGAGGAATGGCCTTCCCCTGGGAAGGATCACAGCAGTACATCAACCAAGTACATTGATGAAATGTTCCCAAAGAACACACCGGATACTCTGAGTAGAACAACATCCAAACCATAGGTCCTTAAGACATTGTCTAAAATAATTTTTCAACGAAGGTACTCACAGACACGCCTCCCATAATCTTGGGAAAAATAACATTACAGCAGCCATCTGGATCCTGTCCGGGGGTATAGGGTGATTGGAACCAAGCCTTTTCAATAGCCCAAACCACATCACAAAGAGGCAATATGGATGCTCCTACTCCAATGGCTGGGCCCTTTACTGCTACAATATTAGGCTTCTTAAACTGAATTAAAGTATTCACCAAGTTTCTAAAGTTAAAAAAGTAAATGGGGAACAAGTAAAAACATTGCATGTGTGAGCAGATGACAAAAATCTATTCTAGATTGCAAGTTGCCAAACAGAAAATTTGCAAATCATAAAAACTAAGATTTTTTAAAAAGCCTCCTCCAAGAAAATGTAGTCTGTCGATCTACTTGCTGCAGGTTTCAAAGGCTTACCTACAGCCTGGATATCATGCAAGGGTGACTGCTGCCACCGGTTGTAGGTGACATAGCCAGAACTGCTTTGGTATTTACAGTGCCTCTAGGACAGTCTGATCATTATATGTAGCATTTCCAACTTTCTCTCTTTGAAGACCCAAGCATCATAGTGACTTGAGGGATTTCTTGTGTCCAAGAAAGGGAAAATTTAGAGTGAACTTAGCACCAAGATTGTCTGGTACTGACTGAACGGTTATTGACTAACGGATAAAACCTGCCCCTGCTAGGAGACTTTACACATTGAATCTGGAAACAACAGGTATTTTCTAAGGTCTTATAAACTGGACTAAATTAACTTAGTGATATGGAGCCAGACTAATTTAAGACATGAGGTTGGAAAGTAAGATCAGCAAGCATCCCGATGCCGGTATCCCATTATGTGCTGGTGGATGCTACTGCCACAGGAGATTGGAGAGCAAAGCAGCCATGGGGGGAGGTGGTCTAAGCAGGGGACAAAAACTTGCCATAAGGCACAGCCAATGCTTTGCTGGACTTTATTTTTACAGGCTTTGTAGTTCCAGGGAGGTTGATGGTATACTATATAGGGAATAAGCTTCTTCCTCAGCCTCCTCCCATAAAGCTGATTCTGTTTTCAAAGGTGGTTTCTTGTTCTGATTTCACGAAGTAAGCCAAAGCATAAATTTATTCCTACCTACATACAAAGTTATTCTTTTTATGTAGTTTGAGTCTGACCACTGAAGAACAACTACAACTTTTCATACACAGAGTTCTAAGCCAGGGCTTGACTGACAACAGTCATTGAGACACTTCCTACTAGTTCTCCGTCCTCTGAATACTATCAAGAGGGAATATAGTGCTGCATCTCCCCTTACCCCCCAACCCCCTACAAGTCCTGAGGGTTGAACTCAGGGTTTTCTGTTTAGTTGACTGGCACTTGGCTATTTGAATCACACTTTCAGTCCTGTTTGTACTAATCACTTGGAGGCTCAATTTTAACAGACTTTTCTAATTGAGCTGGTCAAGATTGTATGGATGGATTTCCGACTTTTGAGTAGCTAGGATTACAGATGTAAGACATCTGCCTCCTGCTAGATTATATTGTAATGAGGGAGGTTGGGAGGTTTGTACATAACACAAGAAAACAGGGCTTGCAGATGCAGATTCCAGCAACTGGTGTGAGGTGTAGTCCATTAGGTGAGGCTGACCTCATCGCAGCCTTGTCATTTGCCCCTAAGGTTAGTAATGTTTTTGTGTTATGCGAGAATTGATTCCTTTAAATGAGCAAGCTACACTAATTTCTCATGATTCTAAATGAGATATCCCAAGGCATTGTTAGAAAGCTCACACTGGGGTTTAATGATAAAACTGTTGTACATAAACACATAAGAATCAAAAACTGTCCACTATTCCATGCTTATCCCATGATATATTTGTACCAATATAAAAAAAAATTCTGGTCTCAAAAATCTATGAAGAAAATCAATACCAGGTTTCAATGGGATTGATATAATGTTTTACAGCTGCAATTTATATTTTGCCTGGATTAATAATAATAATGCCAAATGAAATTATGTCTGGGTCTCAGAGATCCATGCTAAATTCACCAGCAGCCCTGCTCAGAGGAACGGTACCATGATGGTGTGTGAATTCATTTGTAAACATGAGTTGAACAGGAACTCAGTTTGTTAAAACACAGCCACCCATCAAAGCTTTGTAGAAATGACCTGTCAGGAGAGACCTCCCTAGGCCACAAAGCTGGAGAAACATGAACTACAAAATTCCAGCTGCAGTGTGTCTTGTGGTAGGAGATTATGATGGACCTAAAGAGGAAAATGTGTACAACTTTGTTAAGTATATATAGGATTTTGTTTGCTATCCATGGTTCTTGAACATAGGGCCTGGGCACTGTCTCTGAGCCTCTTTGTGCTCAAGGCTAGTGTTCTACCAATTGAGTTCCAACAATACTTCCAGCTTTTTCTGAGTAGTTTATTGGAGATAAGAGTCTCATGAACCTTTTTGTCTGGGCTGACTTCAAACTGCAGTCCTCAGATTTCAGACCCCTGAGTAGCTAGAATTACAGGCATGCACTAGCTGGCTCCTGGTTTTTATATATAACTTTTAAAACTTACAATTAAAGCTCATACTCATTAAAAGATGTAGAATGCAGCATACTCAATTAGTATTTGTTCCCACTGGATTATCTGTGAACTGAGTTAAAGATTTGCCACAAAGTTAGTTTTTGAAGACAGAATTCCTTCTGAGAAGACACTTGAAAAGGTCAGATATTAAGTCAGACCATCACAGAAGGGAGTAGGAATTGTCTAGGAAATCCAGGCAACAAGATCTGAATTAGGTAGTAGTGTGCTGCCTTCCTCAGCATACTCAGCTTTATTATCTGAAAGAGGAAGGATTGAGTGGGAAGAGGTCAAGTTCTAGGGGCAGTTTATGGGTTTGTTTTGCTCTCTCTCCAAATTCTCTAATATAGGAATGCTGAGTAATAGCCTCTTCCTTTGAAAACTTCCCACACTATCTCACTGTATCAGGAGAGGATACCTCACTTCTGTGCAGAGGAGCTTGCTTTTGGGTCCTTCAGACTCATGCAGACACCAAAAGCCCAATGCTATAATTGGAACCCAAGCTACTCAGTTTTATCAATGATGTAAGGGCTGTTTCATGACAATGAATCTTCAAACTGGCCATCATCAATTCCAATAGTGGAAATAGCAGCCCCAGACAGTGGACAATGTAAGATATTAGTTGATCTCCATTCTCACTTCCCTTCCCTTCCATTCTGGATATTTGCAACAATGAGGATCTTAGTGTCAAAAAGTTTAAGGAATTTGAAACATGACACCACAGAAAGAAGCAAAAAAAATATACATAGAAAGATGGTTTTGTGTAATGTCCCTCTTAGGCATATAAGTTAATTTAAATAAACTGAGTAAGAAAGAAAAAGGTTTTAAGTGAAACTGCTTTAAATAATTATTTTTTCTGATTCTCCCATATTCCATTAAGAAAAATTCTCATGACAAAAATAGATTCACTCAAAGCAGCAGCAATGCAGGTTTTGCAGAAGCACAATGTTTTTGTTTCCTATAATATCAGCTGAGCCTTCTGTGGGAGCCAGGAGAAGAACATGGCAGTGGGAGGCTAGTAGAAGAAGTAGGAGTGAGGATCTGATGAAAACATGCATCTAAAATCACCTAAAAGTGCAAGAGATGCGGTTTCTGCTTAAATGTGTGTATCTATCTTTTCTCTTTTTCTAATCCCAGTACTACAAAACTTCAGCCTCTCTCAAGGTCAGAGACTGGACAGTGGATGAGGGAACAGGCTGGAGAATAGCAGGATTGGTGAGAGAAGCTCCAAGATGCACAGGAGAGGACACAGGTGGTCTCACAGAAAATGTACAAAGTCACCAGAGAAGACAATGGTGTGTGCGTGTGTGTGTGTGTGTGTGTGTGTGTGTGTGTGTGCGCGCGAGTGAGTGCGTGTAAAAAGTGAGGCTTAAAATCATGCAACATATCCTGAATTATGGTTCAACAATGAGCAGTGTCCACACATTTATATGAGGTTCTGATTGTCTAGAGCAGAATTATGCCCACTGATTAAGGCTTATAATTTCAGGTCAAGTAAGAAGGCACTGCCTTCTAGTACTATACCACAAAACTCCAATTAGAGAACCCAGAATAACAATGGGATTACAACATTTCAAACCAAATACTTGTGGCTAGGTCGTTCAAGCCTGCAATCCCAGCTCTGAGGGAGGTGTATGTGAGGGAAGAGCAATGTCCCAAAATTACTTAAAATACTTAAAGCAAGAAGGGGGCTGGAGGTGTGGTAGAGTGCATGCCTAGTATGTATGAGGCTTTGAGTTCAATCAAACCATAAACTACCAAAAAAACCCCAACAAATGTAAGATGGGCTCATTAGCTGGATTCAGATACCTATGCAAATAAGCCAAAAATGTATGGCTTCTTTCTTCTGTATAGGAAATATTTAGAGTGGGGCTGGGAAGGTGGCTCATTGGTAGAGCGCTTGCCTTACATGCATGAGGCCCTGGGTTTGATTCCTCAGCATCACATAAGCAAAAAGAAAAAAGCCAGAAGGGGCGCTGTGGCTCAAGTGGTAGAGTGTTAGCTTTGAGCAGAAGAGCTGAGGGACAGTGCCCAGGCCCAGAGTTCAGGCCCCACAACCGGACCCTGACCCAAAAAGAAATAGTTAGAATTCGGTGAAGATATGAGAAGTGTACAACACAAGTACCATGCAGCTGTACATTATATATATAGCACTCTTAATCAACATGCCTGAGCACTTGCTGTGTTTCACTTAGCCTTAAAATCAGTTATTGGCCTCTGATAAGCAGTCTTTTAAGTCAGACTCATAGAAAGAGCAGATGACTTAATTGAGTAACTGAGTTAAATGACAGGCATCTGGAAACAACCTGCTCAAGCTGTGCACAAAGGAAAAGAACCAACACTAGAACTTAAAATTTGTTCATGCCCAGTCCAAATTGAGATGTATGCAATTGTGGAGCTTTCCTGGCCATTGCAAGCTGCCTTTTCAGATACTAGTCAATGTGCATGCATAGAAAGCCCCCTTACTGTGTGCTCTGCCACAACACTAAGACCATCAGTGTTGTAGGATGACAAGGAAACTCCTCACAGGACAGAACATGGCCATTGTTATCTTGCACAAATAAGAAACCTGTCAAGCTGGGCACCAATGGCCCCTGACTGTCAACCTAGCTACTCAGGAGGCAGAGATCTGAGTATGGCAGTTAAAAACCAGCCTGGACAGGAAAGCCCTTGAGATATTTATCTCCAATAAACGACCAGGAAACTGATAGTGGCACTATGGCTCAAGTGATAGAGAGCTGGCCTTGAGCTGAAGAGCTGAGAGATAGTTCCTAGGCCTAGAGTTCAAGACCCATGGCGAGAAAAAGAACAAAAAAAGAAAGAAAGAAAGAAAGAAACAAAGAGATAAAGAAAGAAAGAGAAAGAGACAGAGAGGGAGAGAGAAAGAAACAAAGAAAGAAAAGAAACAAAAAACAAAGAAAGAACGAGAAAATTGAAAAACAGAAAGAAACCTGTCAAGATGAGAGCTATGGCAAAGTTCTAGCCTCTGCAGATGAAGACATCCTGGCCTGGGAGATGGCCCAACGACAGAGGAACTGTTACTTTCTCCTAGTAAGAGCCAAAGCTCCCACTGGGCACATACAACTAGCATGGAGCCGATGCCCATCACATGTGTACTGCCCCATGTCAGTGTGGCCACAGTGATTAGCAGCCAAGCTGCCAAGTCCCCTCCACTTCCCACCTCCTGGGCACATTGTGGGCCAGCTCAGAAGGAGGTTTCAGAAGAACATATAGAGCCACGCAGCAAAGCAGTGGTGCAGAAGCACAAAGCACATGTCTCTCACCTCTGAGTTTACAGAGTTATTCTCAGATGATTTTGTGGATAACAAGATGTGCGTGAAGCTGTCTTGCTTCCTGAAAATATCTCTGTATCCATAGGCACTCTTTGTCTGCCTCACACTGAAAGGCAACCACTTGTCCAAAGGCTGGTCTCCTCTGTCGCCAATATATTTCCTTTTCCCAGCCATCTCTCCTTAACAGACATCTGTATGTTGGCTGATAGCACATCCATGAATGGAGATGTACCTGCCAAGGGTTTGAAATCACATTGGTCCGTGATTTCCTATCACCAGTTCTCTTCCACTGTCACCTCAGAATTAGACCAGAAGCTGGTCACAGTTCCAGGATTTATCAACACAACGATGTCAATATCAGAACCTTGTCAAAGTCTACTTCAAAATACCTTTCAGTTTCAATCTATGTCTGACAGAAAATCCACCCCATACTTTTTTGGTCTAGGATATGTACAGCTATAAACTGGGTGACTTTTAGAGAATGAAATTAGAGAGAATGGGTCCCCTGGACAGGATCTGCTATAGGTATGACAAGTTGGAAGAAAAAAGAAAACAGCATAAGGAAATATGATTAACAAGGCCAAAGTGGTCAAAATAAATCACTCCAATGCAAGAAGGTTCTTCTGACAAACCTGTTCTTGTTGAGCCATGGCCTGGTATGATGGTGCCACTTTAGACTCTGGTCCCATTAGGGCAACATACATGTCACAGCTTCTTCCTTTGATGGCCTAGGCTCTCTACCAGAGGTTCATCCCCCATTCCTACCTCTGCTTTCTAAAAGGGTACACATATCAAGGGACTCTTATTTCCACCTACAAACATTCCACCAGTGTTCCCTCATGACACAACTCCTCAATGCCAATCTGGGTGTTTTGCCTTGACTCCTAATATATCATCTGCGGAGCCTAACATTTGTTACCTTTCCTCCTTTTGGTACTGGGTACTGAACTGAGAGCTTTGTGCATGCCAGATATGTACTCTACCACTGAGCTGCATCTTTACCCAGAGCTTTGCTTATACTAGTCAAGGACTCAATTATTTGATACAATTACCAAGGCACATGAGAATAAGGGAGATGCTGCACTTAGCATTTGGACAAAATAATCACCCTGTCTATAGGAGTCACTTCAACATTAGCTTGTGTGGCAATGTGTGCAGACCTCTGGCTAGGAGAAAACAAAAGCCATGTCTGAAAAATACATGATAATCTACTGGTAAAATTATCAACAGGAGTTTTCTGAGGGATGAGGCATGAGTCATTAATTATGAACCAAGAACTACTTCTTCAAAAGTGTAAAGAAATAAGCCAAAGCCACCAGAAAATACTCAAAAATGGGTACTTAAGAGAAAACAAAACTGTTCTTAGTCAAACACTGGTAAATAGGCTGGGTGGGGCCTCCACCACAGCTTGGCCTCAATCCTTAACCCACTGAAGAATGAGAGTGCCTTGGCCAGGCCTGCCTTCAGTTTGGACCCAGCAGCCTTAAAGGATTTGGAGTCATCCAACCTGGTCAGTTCCAGGACTAGAGATGCAGGGATGTCAATTTCCTGGCCCACACCTACTCCCTAGGACTCACACATTGGAAGCTATTTGCACTTTGATCTGCCCTGGGGCTTCTAGTCACAGATCAGTCTCTCTGGCAGTTTACTTTCTGATGAGTAAGACCAACTTGGCTTAAAGATCTCTACCCCACTCCTCCCCACCCTACCCCAACCTCAGGCCTGGTATAGGAAAGCTTAGGGAACTTACCATCTCCCAACTTTACTAGAAACAAGGAACTTGCACCTCACCCAGTAGTATCTTTCCTTAGAGCTTCCTAAAAGTTGCTGGATTCCCATAGGTCCTGTTTCTGAAGAAAAAGGGGCTCTTACAAGTTATTGGTGGCCATGGAGGAATGCCTGACACAGACAACCTACCTTGAGCCTCACTGCAAGAAGAGTGAAAGATTCTGGCAAAAAGAACCAGTGAATGATTTTGGCCTCTGGTGAAAACAGAAGTGTTCACCCTCTTCCTGGCCATTGTGTAGGTTCTAAGCAATTGAGATTTCTGTCTCACTCATGTAAAGTAAACATACCCAACAGGCTGGATCTTTTTCCCTTACAACCCTCTGTGGGCCTCAGACAGCTTCAAATGCTGGAAAATGAGTATGAGAATGGGTCATTGGGCCATGTCTCCCTTCCACTCCTTGACTTGTAAGTACTGAATCAAGCAGATCTTGATACGCTATGGGACTGGTCAGATACTCACTCCCTCAAACAGCTAGACTCACTTCTGTCCTTAGAGCTCCCAGATGACTTGAGAAACTACCCTGGCAATGAGGATCTTGCACTCATCTTGTGAGTGCTGCTTCGCTGCCAACTGAACCGTAAGCACAGGGATTGGGGTTCCTGCTACTGTTTCTGGGGAATGTGAATGAAATCCCTCTGATGGGGCATGAGACCAGAACCTGTTGTTGTCTGAAGGAGAAGTAGATCCTTAATGGCCAGTATTCATACCTGCATTTTGTGGTCCCATTCCCAAAGAGGAATGCATACTAGGGGGCAGGTAAAGCAAGTCCTGTGTCAGAATAAAGGAGGAAGAGGCCCTGCTGCCTCAGTGCCCAGACAAGTCTTGAACATCAATCCCTTCAGTATTCCAAACATCACTTTGGTACTAGGAAAATTTTAACATCTGAATCTGGTTTACTTTCTCTTCAACCTGCTTTTATGCTACTGGCATGCTGTTGAGAGACTGCTAACTTTAAAACTGGGCCAGGGAAAATAAACAACATTGGCACTTGTCATCCTCCTGTTCAAAATAATAGGAACACCATGAATTTGAAACTCCTCTTGAGCACCAGTCCTATATTGCTAAGATTAAATCCTGCTGGCCAACTTTATATTTCAAATATATTGAAAGAATAAAAGGGATTCTAAAGAATAAGGACTCAAGAGTACAAAATGTATACTTCTTTATTTATATAAGTAGGGCTTTAAAATAATACTATTTAAAAGAAATCTGCATTTTTACATTCACCATCAGTTAGTTCCTGACTGGAAAGGCTGTGCATGATGATACACAGCAGGGACCTCAATGCATGACAACAGGATCTCAGGAAAGCACCATTCATTTGAGAAGTAGGAGGCAGGTTCTGACAGTCCTGTTGCACTGCTACCAATGGGAAGTCTTAAACTTCTTCCTCCACCAAGTCTTCTTCAAATTCCCCCTGTTCATCAGCAGTGGCATCTTGGCACTGCTGGTACTCGGACACCAGGTCGTTGATATTGCTCTCAGCCTCAGTGAACTCCATCTCATCCATGCCTTCTCCCGTGTACCAGTGCAAGAATGCCTTGCGCCGGAACATGGCACTGAACTGCTCTGAGGTGCGCTTGAAGGGTTCTTGGATGGCTGTGTTGTTGCCAATGAAGGTGGCCGACATCGTAAGGCCACGCGGGGGGATGTCACATACAGCTGTCTTCACATTGTTGGGAATCCAGTCTGCAAAGTAGCTGCTGTTCTTGTTCTGCATGTTGAGCATCTGCTCATCCACCTCCTTCATGGACATGCGGCCTCGGAAGATGGCAGCTGCTGTCAGGTAACGACCATGGCGGGGATCACAGGCGACCATCATGTTCTTGGCATCAAACATCTGCTGGGTGAGCTGGGGCACAGAGAGAACATGGTACTGCTGGCTGGCCCGGCTGGTCAAGGGTGCAAAGCCAGGCATGAAGAAGTGTAGGCGGGGGAAGGGCACCATATTCACGGCCAGCTTGCGCAGATCTGCATTCAGCTGGCCGGGGAAGCGCAGGCAGGTGGTGACTCCACTCATGGTGGCAGACACCAGGTGGTTCAGGTCTCCATAGGTGGGTGTGGGCAGCTTCAGGGTGCGGAAGCAGATGTCATACAGGGCCTCATTGTCGATGCAGAAAGTTTCATCTGCATTTTCCACCAACTGGTGGATAGACAAGATGGCATTGTAAGGTTCTACCACGGTGTCTGAAACCTTGGGGGAGGGCATGATGCTGAAGGTGTTCATGATGCGGTCTGGATACTCCTCTCGGATCTTGTTGAGAATCAGGGTGCCCATGCCTGATCCAGTGCCACCTCCCAGGGAGTGAGCCAGCTGGAAACCCTGGAGACAGTCACACCTTTCTGACTCCCGTCGTACCACATCCAGCACCGATTCTAACAGCTCGGCTCCCTCCGTGTAGTGGCCTTTTGCCCAGTTATTGCCTGCCCCGCTCTGGCCTATCAGACATAAAGACATGATGAGACACAGACTCCAAGAATAATGACTGCGCCTGTCCTATTGTGAAGAAAAAGGAGTGTTGTGAGCCAACCTTTGCTATTATTTTAGATACACTATGGTGAAATAAAGGAAATGTTTTCAATGTATCTGGGACCCTACAAATCACCCAGGTTCTAAAGAAAAGTAGAGAGTGTGGAGGAAAATACATTTTAACCCAAATCAAGTACTTCTAGAAATGAAGAACTGAGCCTGCCTCAATACTGGAAATGTAATTACTTTCACAACAGGGACAGGAGCACAGTGTGGTCAGAGGGAAGCTAAACTGCAAGCACTTGTCTGCTCCTTGCTCACACATAGCTGTGCTTTGATTTCTGGTGTCCTAAAGTGGTTCTGTTATTGCCAGGCCTTTAAAATGACCAGCAGTGCTGAAACCTTGTTGGTGGCTTTCTCTGCTTGCTGCTCTTTCCCTTCAGAGGCTTCTTTGTCATGGAGAACTTACAGAGTTGCACTGATCTGAGCTGTCTGAGTGGCCACGGGCATGACTCCCGTGGACTGGAATAGGTGGGTTAGCTGAGGAGAATATCTAGGTGGATAAAGGCTCAGCCCAGCACTGGAGTGCCTGGATGTTAGGACCCATGGACCATGATGACATACCAAATATGAAGTTGTCTGGCCTAAAGCTCTGGCCAAATGGTCCCGATCTTACTGAGTCTAAGGTGCCAGGCTCTAGGTCCACCATGATGGCCCGAGGAACATATTTGTTGCCTGTGAGAAAAAGAGTTGACTTAGGCCTATACTTGACAAGGAACTTAGGGCAGAGCTTATGATTCTAAGTGACTCTCAGCATTCATTACAAAAATTACAGCATTTAAGACATGGAAACAGAAAAGATATCTTGAGCATGAATCCCCATGCAAAAGGCTTCAGCAACTTTAAGGATGTTTGCAGTTGTCTATTTCCATGAATATTCATTCCTTTGCTTTGGGCATGGTGGCTGAAATCTCAGCTACACAGGAGGCAAAGATGAGCATCAGGCTTTGAGTCTAATGGTGCAAAAGAAAGGTGACAACACCTTTTTTTTTTTTGGTTCATCGTGGGGCTTGAACTCTGGGCCTGGACACTGTCCCTCAGCTCTCCAGCTCAAGGCTAGCACTCTATCACTTGAGCCACAACCCCACTTTCAGTTTTCTTATTGGAGATAAGAGTCTCAGGGACTTTCCTGCTCAGGCAAGATTTGAACCATGATCCTCAGTTCTTAGCCTCCTAAGTAGCCAGCATTACAGGAATGAGTCACCAGTGCCTATCAGCAAGAAACTTCCTCTTTTTTGTTAATTTTATTTTATTGTAAAGGTGCTGTATAGAGGAGTTGGTTACATGAGTCAGGAAATGAGAACGTTTCTTGTCAAAAATTGTTACCCCCTCCTTTGTTGTTCTCCCACTATCCCTTCCCTTCCCCAATTACCTTTATCAAGAAATGAACCAGGTTCATGCCTGTAATCCTAGCTACTCTGGAGGCTGAGATCAGAGGATGACTATTCAAAGCCAGCTGGGGCAGGAAAAGTCCTTAAGACTCTTATCTCTAATAAACTAACAGAAAACCAGAAATGGCACTGTGGTTCAAGAGGTAGAGCTGCTTGCCTTGAACTGAAGAGTTGACGGACAGTGCCTAGGCCCAGAGTCCAAGCCACATGACCGACCCCCCCCCCCCGGGCCAAAAAAAGCCAGGTATGGCTATTCACCAAGTAGATGTAAGGGAATTCAAGTGTAAGGCTTTCCTGGAGAAAACATATATACAATATATATATTTCTTGTCTTATAATGTTTCAATAATGGTTATCAAATAGCACATACCCTTTATTCAAATACTCAGAGCAACCTTGGGCAATGACTTGCAATTTCCCATTTAACATGATTTGGCCCAAGGGAAAGCAGTTAACATGATGTAAACACCAGTTTTAGAATACCCCCTTCCTAAACATTCACATGAAGAAAACTGACCATCCTGCTGGATATACAGGATCTAATAAAGACACAACCTAAAATTCTGTTCATAGGAGTGACACAATCCAACCCAACCACTCTCAACCAAGGAATCAGAAGATTAAAACCTTGTATGTTACTTCAACAATATTAACACAAAATACCAAGGTGAGGACATCCCAAAATGTAGATCTATAAAACTCACATAAATTAAATAGCTTTGTAATTTTGTTTGTACTTGTTCATTGGATTAATACACAGGAAAGCCAATTATCCATGATTCTGTTTGTATACAATAATGTAGAATGGAAACTCAATATAAAATTAAATGAACTTTACATTGACAGTTACAAAAACTGGAAATCTACTCTGTAGACTTCAATTAGGCTGTTTATGTTAGGAAAGACAATATGAATCATTTAAAAGCCATGTTTACAAATTAGTATTGATTTTTTCTACATCACAAGAATGTTTTCTTACTTTAAAAACCTTAAAAATAATTTACTGTTGGCTAAGTATTCATATTCAAAATGCTCAAGACCAGAAATGTTATAGATTTCAGGGTGAGACTATGCTTTGTGATTTGGACTATTCTCATATATATTAGTGACTGAACATCCCTCTTTAAAATTTTTAAAATTTTCTTTTTCAAAATATTGTTTTAGAAATTTAATCTGTATTTTAAAGAGGCAATGTAACTGGGCTCTGGTTGCATAAGGGTGTAATTCTAGCTACTCAAAAATCTGAGATGAGACCTTAGCATCGCAGATTGAAGTCAGCTGGGGCAGGAAAGGCTTGGAGACTCATCTCCAAGAAACTACCCAAAATAAAAGAAGCTCATAGTTAGTGCCCAGGCTTGAGCTTAGGATGATCAGCACACAACCAAATGGCATTGGATTATATTTTATCAATTGTTTTAGAATGCATATTTAGGCAGTCTCATTTTTAATTATGTGAAATGGGCTCACGCCTTTAATCCTAGCTACCCAGAAGGCTGAGATCAGAGAATCATGGTTCAAAGCCAGCCAGGGCACAAAAAGCCTGCAAGACTCTTATCTCCAATAAAACACCAGAAAACTGGAAGTGGCACTGTGGCTTAAGTGGTAGAGCTGCTTGCCTTGAGCTGAAGAGTTGAGCGACAGTGCCTAGGCCCAGAGTTCAAGCTCCATGACCGGAAAAAACAAATCCAGGTGTGGTTAGTCAGCAAGTAGAGGTAGGGGGAACTCAGGTATAAGGCTTTCCTGGGGTAATTCACAAGAGTATACTCAAAAATTAAAACAAAGTATCTGGTGGAGTGGCTCAGTTGGGTACAGCACTTGACTTATAAGATCAAGGTCCCAAATTAAAACTACAATACTACCATAAGAAAGGCAGGAACTCCTTCCTTTTCATTAGTATTCCCCTGGGAACTATTTTGCCACGGTATGGGAAACAAGATGGAAGAAACTTACCAGCTGCCTCATTGTAATACACCTCGATTCTCTGCAGCTGTAAATGGCTGTCCCCATAGTAGTTGCCAGTGCAGTCAATATTGTGCTCGTCGCTTAGCATTTCCCAAAACTGAGATGGAAATAGAAGTATATTATGACCTAGAATGTTAACTGTCCAAAAAATGCATTTTAAAGTAACTAAGAAACTCATGTCCTGTTGACACAAATATATTTGTAAAAAATAATTACATTTTCTAAATTAAAAAAAGCACAGAAAATGGTGGTATTTTAGTTTTGTTAATCTCTTTTATCTGGCTGAATAGAAGACATCTGGTTTCTCCTATGAGTATTCCATCTTATGCAGTACCATATTCTGTTTGTATTCTATGATGAGTAACTGGCCTTCCATGGACATGAAATTACCAAAGCAGTAACTTGAAGACTCAGCTAGAAGGGTCTCCAGAACCCCAAGTGTCCTCAGAGCATGACAACCAATGATTTAGAAAACACCCAACTTAAGGGAGCTGAGATGGAGCATGAAACTCAGAGAAATTTGCATTAAGGTAGAAGAAATGTTCTCAATTATCTGACACTCATCAGTTGACACAAAGGGAATTCTCTGTATCTTTCAGCTCAAAGACACTGCATTCCTTTCATTCAAACCAGACCAAACGTGCATTAGTCTATTCCCAGGAAACTAAATACAAAGACTTGAGTCTCAGGTAAGACTAAGACATGCAAGGGATTTGAAACCACCCCAGCCTTGCTTAAAAACCACACCCACCAGGGCCACACAAATTAGGGAAATTGGAGAAGCTATCTGGGGGCTTCATTTGCAGAAGGTTAGGGACCACTATGGAGCCCCACCTACCTCAGCCTAGCCATGACCACCACCACCTCCACACTCCAACCCCATCCTTTTTCTCCTTCCCCTAAATTTGAGACTGGATCCTAGGCCAGTGCCCTGCTCACCTTTGCACCAATCTGGTTGCCACACTGGCCTGCCTGTATGTACACAATCTCCCTCATGGTGCAGGGCTGCAGAACAGATGGATGTGTGTCTTCAGCAGTGGTGCCCACAGAGGCAAACAGGTAGAGCTGGGAAGCAGGAATCTGACACAGTGAACTCAGATCCCCATTTATACCTCTGGTTGTTACAGGGGCAGAGGAGGTGGGGCGGACTTGATTACAGGTGGAGCCAGCAGGTGCTCCAACTCAATCTCCCTATTGCTGGGTAATCAGAGGGCCCTACCAGTTCCCACCTACCCTTGTATCCAGCTCCCAGCTGCAAGTCCATTAGCACAGCTCCCATTCTATTTGGATCCTCTGGTCACCCTGCCATCCACTACCCACTCTGACTCACAAGAGAGGCTGAAACCTGGGATCCAGGAAAGAAGAGGAGGAACTTCCTCTACACAAGGTCCTTGTGTGCCAGAAGCCCAGAACAAGCCTGCCTTCCATTTTTGATTGGAGGGCCTAGAACTGAAGGGACATTTTCAGCTGTGATCCCAAGAGCAAGCACAAACTTAGATTCCATGATTGATTCACTTTCCATTATGGGAAGAGTCAGGGGCTTAGGGTCTAGCCTTCATTCTCAGGTTTTCTTTTTCTTTCCTCTTAAAAGTAGCTTGCTTTATTACTTGGGCTATAGGACTACTACAGTCTACTTTTTGTTTCATTTGGCTTCTGCTCCTAGTGTAAGAACTCAGGTCCTAGTCAGAGTGTCTTTTTTTTTTTTTTTTTTGGTCGGAGTTGGGGCATGTTAGTGACTTAGGGCTTGAAATTAAGGCCTGGTGACTCTTTCTGAGGTTTTTATTATTATTGAGATTAGATGATTACCTTAATTTCTCTTATTTCACAGAATTGTGGAATAGTGATATTTAGTTGAAATCACAAACATATTTTAACCTTCACAAGTCAAATTATCATTATCATGGACTATAAATTTTGTGAATTCTATAAGCTTTGACAATACAATTTATTTCTTCCACAACGGGTGATATTTACATTTCTCTACTTTTGTTTAGTGTAGGATTTCCTGTCTTTCACTCTCATTCTGCCCCTCTCTTTCTGAGGTTTTATTGATTTACTTATTTAACTGAAAGGTAGAAGGCTCTACTACTTGAACCACAGCTCAACTTCTGCCTTTTTTTTTTTAAGTGTTTAATATGAGACAAGAGTCCCATGGGTAGTCAAGGGCAGTACAGTGAGGCTTGAAATCTGAGGATCACTATTCAAAGTCAGCCTGGGCAGCAAAGTCTATGAGACTTACCACCAATCAACCACTAATAGCCAGAAGATAGTAGAGCTTTAGCCATGAGCAAAACACTTCAAGTTTAAGTCCCTCGACTGAACAAACTGAAGCAAGTTTCATGGACTTCCCTGCCCATGATGGCTTTGAACCATGATCTTCAGACTTCAGTGACTTTAGCACTCAGGATTATAAGTGTGAGTCAACATTTACAAATCTTTAATTACCTTTTCTTTCACCTTTTCCGGTTATTTATTATTTCTTTTTTTGACAATTGTTCTTAGGGGCTAGCTTTCATTCTTAGTTTTTTCTTTCCTCTTGAAACTACCATGCTTTACAAATTTGACCACAGGTAAACTACAGGCTGTTTCTCTTTTTTGTAGCTCTTCTTCTAGGGCTCAAACTCAGGTAATGGTGACTGAGGTTCTTTTTTAATTTTTTTTTTTAATTGAGTGCTGCTTGTTAGTTCTGGAAATTAAGGCCTGATGACTCTCCTTGAGTATTTTTTTATTTTTACCTTAATGGTGGCAGGTTTCACTAGTTGAGCCACAGCTCAGCTTCTGCTTTTTCGGTGGTCAATAGGAGATTAGAATATCAACAGCAAGCCAAGAGCATTACAGGGAGGACTGAAATCTGAGAATCATGGTTGGAAGCCAATCTGGGCAAGAAAATCAATGAGAAAATGATCTCTAATTAACCACCAAGAGGTAGGAAGAAGTAGACCTCTAGCCATAAGGAAATCATAGCAAGTTCAAGCCCCAGTACTGAACACAGTAAATTAAGTCTTCTGTACTTTCTGCCAAGAATGGCTTTGAAACACGATCCTTAGATTTCAGCAATCTGAGCAAGTAAGATTGCAGTTTTGAGCCATGATTTAGAAATCTTTAATATGCTCCTTTTTGCACCTTTTCATTTATTTGATTTGCCTTCCCCCCTTTTTAAAGTTCATGTCCTTTATTATTAGGGCCTAGCTATTCACACTCAGTATTTATTTATTTATTTTGTCGGTTGTGGGGATTGAACTCAGTGCCTGGGTATTGTCTGTCAGGGATAAGGCAGTCACACTGCCCCTTTCAGCCACAGTGCCACTTCCACTTAATTTGAAAAAAAACAGTCACCAGGGGAATTTTCAGCCTGGACTGGCTTCCCTTTGTGGGAAGCTTCCTGAGCAGTGAGTATTACAGGCATGAGCCAGAGAAACCTGGCTTGTTTTCTTAGATCAAAACTAGCAGGCTCTACAATTTATGCCACACTACTTCACTGCCCATGAGATTTTTGGATTTTGTTTTTTGCTCAAAGCTTGCAGGAACAAAAACTCAACTCCTGAGGGTTTTTTTCTTTTGGGAGTTGGGAGAGGCTTGAATTCAGGGCCTGTGGACTCTCTCTGAGGGTTGTTTTGTTTTTGGTATTTTCTTTTTATTTTGAAGCTAGCAGGCTATTAAGCCTCAGCTCAAGTTACGCCTTTTTTTTTTTTTTTTTTTTTGGTGTTTAATAGGATATGAGTCACATGTTAGCTCTACTTCAATTATTTTTGTAAGTTTTAATTTTCTTTACAAAGTATGATATATTTTTTGTTAAATTGTTATTGGTGTGCTTTTATTGGGTTGTTTTGGTATGAACAACACTGGGGATTGAACTCATACCTCGTTTATGGGAAGAAAGTATTCTAACACCTAAGTCACAATTCAGCTATGGCAGTTTTTTTTTAATTTTCTATTTGTTTGTTTGTTCTTTGTTGGTCATGGGCTTGAACTCTGGGCCTGGGCTCAGTACCTATGGTCTCCAGCTCAAGACTAGCACTATACAACTCTAGCTACAGCACCACTTCAAGGTTTTTGAGTGGATTATTGAAGATAAGAGTCTCATGGACTTTTCCTGTCTGGACTGGCTTTGATCCACGATCCTCAGATCTCAGCCTCCTGAGTAGCTAGGGTTAAATGCATGAGCCACCAGCACATGGCTATCATGTTTTTGTTTTTGTTTTTTAACTGTTTAAATTACTCATTTTTGTCCTTGTAATTTAATTTAATATTTAATCTTTTTTCATCCCGGGGAATTGAGTATAGGACCCTGTGTATGTATGTATCTACATGCTTTTGTGTGCATATGTGCCAATACTGGGGCTTAAATTTCCTTAACTTTTTCCATGCAAGGCTGAAACTGTAACACTTGAACCATACCTCCAGTCTGTTTATTTTTGCTGCTTAGTTGAAAATAATAATATCTGATTTGCTACTTTGGAGGCTTAGGTTTTTAGATGGTTGTTTGGAGCCAGACTGGGCAGTCTCCTTACCTCTTCCCTCTAATATACTACTCAGGAAAAGCTGCAAGTATCACTGTGGCTCAAGAGGTAGAACACTAGCCTTAATGAAAAGCAACTCATATACAGTGCCAAGGACTGAATTTAAGCTCTGGGGCCAGCAGGTTAAAAAAATAAAAAACTCTGAATTTTCTGACCAGTCTAGCTTTAAACTAAGATCCTATAGATCTCAGCCTCTGAATAGCTAGGGGATTACAGGTTTGAGCCTTTAGTTATAGTGATAGTTTTCTATTATTATTATTTACAGCTGCTTCTAAAAAATGACACAATGTGGCTAACAGTGGCTCATGGTTATAATCCTTGTTATTATGGAGGCTGAGATATAGGAACCTTGGTTTGAAGTTGGGCCCAATGACAGAATGTCTGTGAGTCTTATCTCCAATTAGCAACCAAAAATATGGATGTAGAAATATGGCCCAAGTTTTAGAGTAGTAGCCTCAGCAGTAAAAGCTTAGAGACAGTGCACAGGCAATGAGTGCAAGTCCCAGGATCAGCACAAAAAATTAAATAGAACCCAAATCATCAAGGGTATGGCTACTGATAGTTTGCCTATGTTTTCCTAAAAGTCTGTTTGATAGCCACCACAAAGAAAAATAGAAAAACCAACAAATTATGGATCCACAGCCAGATGAATATTTTTGCTCATAAATCTGCACTAATTATATTTTTAAAAAAGTTTTACACTCTTTCATTTCAAAAGTTAGCCAAAAATAATGCCAGTTGAAGAGAAATTGCATGTGATGACGACTTCAGCACTACATTCCTCAGATTTTTAAAAGAAGATGCCACCTATTTACACCTTTTAAATACAAATGGCATTATTAAATATATTTCAACTAAATATTAACTTCACTGTTCTCTAAATTGAGGTGTTGACCTATATTTTAAATCAGAGTGAGTTGTATAAACATTAGAGAAATACTGAGGCAATGAAAAGGAAAGCAGGAAGGAATGTTCTTTTCAGAACAACTTGGTTTGAGGCTGGCCACCAAGGTAGGTCTTCATTCCTATGGTTCCTTTCCTTGACTGGTCCTTCTCCCCTTGAGTCTAATCAAAGGATTATCTTATAGGTATGGGAAAAGCAGCAGCTTGAGTTGAAGGCTTTCTTTTTTTTATATTTTATTTTTTTATTGTGCGAATACTGTACAGAGGATTTACAATTACATGGGCAAGATAACGAGTACATTTCTTAGTAAACATTGTTGCCTCCTTTGTTTCCCCTTCCTATCCCTTCCCATAATCTCCTCCTCATCCCCCTGATTCTCTCCCACACACACCAAAATTGTAAAGTTCGTTTTTCGACATAAAGACTTGTACATCTCATTGTTGCAATGGGGCCAGCTGTATCCCTAGTTAAACGATTTGTTTTTTCCCTTCCCCTCCACAAATTATACCAACATCAAATAGAGTGAAGACTTTCTTTATACCCTCTTTCTTGTGTTTAAATGCAGGAATTAGAAAAGTCACTGGCTGACTGGATTCTGACTTTCAAAGAACTTCTAACTATGTAGAACAACATGAGCCAGCACATTGTGGAGGAGGACAAGATGGTGGCTAAGGACAGATATAATATTTGCACAGAACATGCACATTCTTACTCCTGTAAGTCTGTCATCTGCCCATAGGAGGCTGAAATGTCCTAAAATTCCAATGTTAGAAAGGAGCTTTAATTTTGTTAGAGTTCCTTTTCAGTGGGATCCCTGCTTCTCCATGATTCCTTAAAATTCTGTAGTTTTAGAAGGCAGCAGCATGCTTAACAGAAACAGCACTGGATGCACCATCTGTTCAGATTTTTATGTTTGTTTTTTAAATACATATACATATATTTTATTGTGAAAATACCGTATAGAGGGGTTACATAGGAAGGTAATGAGTACATTTCTAATCAAGTATTGTTGCCTCCTCCTTTGTTTCCCCTTCCCATCCTTTCCCATCTCCCCCACCCGCCCCCCTCCACCCTCTCACCACCCCCTCTACCAATGTTGTAAAGTTCCTTTTTCGACATAACGTCTTGTAGATCTCATTGTTGCAATGGGTCTACCTGTATCCCTAAAAACAATTTCTTTTTTCCCTTCCCCTCCACAAATTATACCAACATCAAGTACAGTGAAAACAAGGGTTATGCTATGAGGGAGTGACATACAAAGCAACAAGGAAATCATTTATAAATATGTTAGAAACAATCGCAAGAAAGAAAAAAAAACATTGAATCCTTATCTTGGGGTTCATTTAGCCTTACATCAACTTATCTGTCCACTTCTGCTTGTCTCAGACATTCACTAGTTATTGCAAATAAGGGAAAACTGTTCACATTTAAGGAAAATTAGAAATAACCTTAATCAGAGAGGAGAATGAGAGGGATGGGGCTCAGCTCAGCTCTTATTGGTTAGATGGTGACAAGTGTTGTCTGTTTTTTCTTTGCTTTTTCTTAAATTTAATTTTACCATCAAGATAATGTACAGAGGAGATACAGTTAATACATAATGCTATGAGAACATTTCTTTTTTGAACATTTTTATTGTAAGAATACTGTACAAAGGGGTTAGAATTACATGATCAAGATAATGAGTACATTTCCTATCGAGCATTTTTGCCTCATCCTTTGTTTTTCCCTTACCATTCCTTCCCTCACACCTCTACAACTACACTGCCCAAACCCCCCACGCCCACCCTCTGCCACTGAAGTTGTAAAGTTCATCTCATTGTTACAATGGATCAACCTGTATGCTTATTTAAGCATTTTGTTTTTTCCATTCCACTCCCTGCATTAGAGAAGTGTATATACAAGATGCAGGACACTGACATCAAATACTGTAAAAACAGGGGTTAGACCCTGGGAAGGAACATAAAAAGAAACAAAAAAAATCACATGGTACATTATAAATACTTTAGAAACAATAGCAAGCAAGAAAGAGGATATTTATGTCTCATCTTGTATGGTCATGTGTACATAGCTTTTGACTTTTTCTGCTTGTCCCAAACATATACTAGTTATTGCAAATACGGGAAACCGTGGGACCTGTGTTCCTTTGGACCTGGCTTACTTCACTTAATATAATTGTTTCCAAGTCTTTCCATTTCCAAACAAATGAGGCAATGCCATTCTTTGTGATGGAGTCATAGAATTCTATTGTATATATATGACACATTTTTTTGATCCTCTCATCTACTGAGGAGTATCTGGGTTGGTTCTATCACTTAGCTATGGAAAATAATGCTGCAATAAACATAGTTGTGCTGGTAGCCTTAGGATAGCCTTGTTTGTGATCATTTGGGTAAATGCCCCAAAGTGGGATTTCTGGGTCAGAGAGGAGCTCTATGTGGAGTCTTTGGGGAACTTCCATACTGCTTTCCAAAGTGTTGGAACAATTTTACACTCCCACCAACAATGTAGTAGGGATCTCTTCTGGCCACATCCCTTCCATCATCTGTTGTTATTAAAGTTGTTGATCATAGCCATTCTAACTGGGGTGAGGTGGAATCTCAGTATTGTTTTCATTTGCATTTCTTTCATGGGTAGGGAGGTTGATCATTTCTTCATGTGTCTATTGGTCATTTTTATTTCCTCTTCAGAGAAGTTTCTTTTTAAGTCTCTAGTCCACTTTTTTATCAGGCAGTTGTTTCTTTGAAGATTTGTAGTTTGGGGATTTAGTTTTTTGTGTTCCATGTATATTTTAGATATGAGACACTCATCTGTTGTATGGCTAGTGAAAATCTTCTCCCAGTCCATGTGCTTTCTATTGATCTTGCTAGCTATGTCCTTTGCCATGCAGAAGCTCTGCTTCTTCATGCAATACCATTTGTCCAACTTTTCTTTGATTTGTTGTGTTTCTGGGTCTCTATTAAGAAAATTTTGGGCTAGTATTTCTAAGGAAAACTAGTATTTCTCCTATTCCGTCCTATAATGTTTTCAGAGTGCCTGCTTTGACTTTGAGGTCTTTGATCCATATGGAGTTGATGATGGTGCAGTGTGATATATAAGAATCTAGCTTTAGTTTTCTACAGGCAATTAACCAAATTTGCCAGCACCATTTACTGTAGAGGCTGTCTTTCTTCCATTCTATTTATTTAGCTTCCTTATCAAAGATTACGTGGCTGAAAGTCTGTGGGTTCATTTCTGGGTTTTCAGTTCTATTCCATTGGTACTTAGGTCTGTTCTTGTGCCAGTACCAAGCTATTTTGATTACTATGGCTTAGTAGTAGAGTTTGAAGTGTGGTATTTATATTCCTCCAGCAATGTTCTTTCTGTTAAGACTCATTTTTGCTATTTGGGGTCTTTTATTCTTCCATTTGAATTTTTGGATTTCCTTTTCTATTTCATTGAAGAAAGAGGTCAGAATATTGATAGATACCGCATTGAATTTGTACATAGCCTTTGGAAATATTGCCATTTTCACGATGTTGTTCCTTCCAATCCAGGAGCATTTTTTTGGGGGGGAAGGTTTCTACTTCCTAAGTTTTGTTTTTAATTCCATTTTCAGGTTTTTAAAGTTTTCATCATAGAAGTCCTTCACGTCTTCCTTGTCAGTTCTTGCCGGTGGTGAGTAGAATCCACTAGTTCACAGTGTTTGTTGTCTGTGTCCCGGGCTTTCTCTATTCATATGGAGGCCGCTGCAGGAGCCACAGCAGCCGCAGCTGTGGAGACCAGCAAGTGCTCAGATCTGTCTCCTTAACCAAGCTGCTTGAATTTTTTCTCTCTGGCCAACTCTCTGTACTCTTATGGCACACTTGATGTGATTCTCTAGCATATGACTGCTCACTGGATTTTTAAAACCGATTTCTATGCCAGAGTTTGTTTAGCCTCCAGCTTCTCCTCTGCCATCTTCCTCCAGATCATTAGTCTGTCTGTTGAAAGGCTTCTCCTCTTCCTTGGGTAACACCTCATCTGAGCCTAACAGCAGGGGTATTACTGGGCTTCCCTACACACACATGTAATACGGTTCATTTTAGGAGAGGTGGGATTTTTAAACTTTTAGAAGCTATCAAATCAACTGCTTGAACTAAAGAGGGTATGGGTACTTAGCTGCTCACTGCTACTCAGGAAAGAGTTCTGGTTAGCATATTAGACAGTTTATATAAGTGATGAGGTCAAAGCAAATTGAAGGCTTCAAGTAGTCTTAAAGATTTTCACAAACACACAATTCAGTGGAAGTGGCACTATAACTCAAAGTGGTAGATCACTGGACTTGAGCAAAATACTCTCAGGGATAGTGCCCAAGCCTTCAATTCTGGCCCCATGATTGACAAAAAGTGAACAAGGTATTTTCTCATCTCATTTTTAAATGCCATTTTGTTTTTTATTCAAATTTTATACAAAAAGTGTAGGGAGTTCTAGGAAAGTTCTCCAAAAGTTAATATAGAACAGATTTTAGAATCATTGTGAGATTAATTAGTAATTCATGTGGACAGACAAGTTGGTTTGCAAATATGGTGTGGGACAAACTAGCCATCTTTTGCAAAATGAGCAAGGTAAACAAGTATTAGACCCAAGAAGAAAAACATAGTACTAGTTCCTCTTTAAGTATGGATGTAAGGGCTGTGGTGTTAGATGTTGTTCGTGACTAAATTGTGTCCTTTTCAAAATGCACATTTTGAGATTCTAAACATCAATACCTCTGAATGAACCTTTATTGGGGAAGAGGGTCTTCTTCTTTACCAGTCCAAGGGCTTGAACTCAGGGCCTGGGCACTGTCCCTGAGCTTCTTTTGCTCATCTAGTACTCTACTACTTGAACCCCAGTGTCACCTCATGCTTTTTCTGTTTATGTGATACACATGCTAGGTAAGCACTTTTCCACTAAAACATATTCCCAACCACCAGAAAAGGGTCTTTGAAGAGTAATTTAGATGGACACTGGTGGCTCATGTCTGTAATCCTAGCTATGGACCTGAAGGCTGAAATCTTAATATCCAAGTTTGAGGCCACACTAATCTGTGAGACTTTTATCTCCAATTAGCAAAAACCAGAAGATCAGCTGTGGCTCAAGTGGTAAAGTATGAGCCTTAAGCAAAAAGTCAAGCAAGGGTTGTGAGTCTGAGATCAAGCCACACTACCAGCCCATGTGTATGCACGCATACACACACACACACACACACACACACACACACACACACACACACACACTATTTAGTTAAATGAGACAATCCGGATGGGTTGTCTTCTAACACATCTGGTGTTCTTATATGAAAATGACAATAGATGGACACAGACACATTCATATAGGGGACCATGGGAAGACCCAGGATAGGTACCATACCCCAAGAAGAGAGACCAAGAAGAAAGCACACCTTGATCTTGCCTTGCACCCTTTTAGGACTGAGCACAGATATGTCCCTGATGCTTTAGGCTGCCTTCCTGTGGCAGTTGTCATGACAGCCTGAGTTGATGGCAGCAGATATGCTGACTTGAATTGCTCCCAGGAAGAGTGGATGGTGTCTGGAATTATGGACCTCACAGAGATCCATCTGCTGAAAGGAGATATCTGAAGTCATCAGAGTGGGGATTGGGATATTAGCTCTGTGTAGAGCCCCCCTGCTTAGCATAAGCAATGCCATAGCTCAGTCCCAACACTGCAAAAAAGGAAAACAAGAATGTAATCAGAGTAATTATTTATCAAACATAAGAAAAGAGAGAAGGCTTGAGGATAGACCCTGGAGATGGACTTTAGTAGAATTTAATAATTAACATTCAATAGATAATGAGGTTTGTCTCAGTTGAGAAGCCAATGTCATGGAGAAATCATCTGAGACTTGGGCCTTTTGGGACAGTACAGGCTTGCAGTTAAAGAAGGAAAATAATAATTTTATCCATTCATCTTTATTTTTTATGGGTCATGGTGTTTGAAATCAGGACCTAGGCACTGTCCATGGGCTTTATTGCTCAAGGCTAATCCAGTGCCACTTTGAGCTATAGCTCAATTTCTGGTTTTCTGCTGGTTAATTGAAGATAAGACTCTCATGGACTTTCTTACCTAGGCTGGTTTGAACCACAACCCTTAGATCTTAGTCTCCTGAGCATCAAGTATTAGAAACTTGAGTCACCAGCATTCGGCATAACTAAAACTTTTGAACTTATGGGTGGAAGTGGGTGTTGCTCAGTGTCAGAGTATTTGTCTAGTATGTGTGAGTTCCTGGGTTCCACGGAGAGGAGGAGAGAGGGAGGGAGAGAATGAGAATAAGAGGGAGAGGGAGAGAAGGTGGGGCCCAGAGTGAAAGGGAGGAGGAGACATGCAAAGGGAAAGGGAAGGAAAAAAATGGAAGAAAGACAAAGGAAATAAAACATAGTAGCGGAAAATTTATCTGAACTCTAAAAGGGGGAAATCATTCAAAAACAGATTTCAAAATATAAAACAAAATATGTATAGTATGCTCCAGATTAAATTAACCTAGTGATGGATTTAAAACAAGGCCCAGCCCATCATTACTTTTAATTACAAACATAAAATTAGTGTTTCAGGAGGCAGGTGCCAATGGCTCACATCTGTAATCCTAGCTCCTCTATAGACTGAGAGGAGAAGGATTTCAGTTTGAAGCTAACCTCGTAAGAAAAATCTTCAAGGCACCATGCATAAAATAACAAGGAAAAGGTTAGGAGCATGACTCAAGAGGAAGCAAACAATCTGGCAGTGAGCAAGCTAAGCGAGTGGGAAATCCTCAGTTCAATCCCCAGGAGTACCAAAAGAAAAAAATACAATTACCACTTCTATGAGAATTCAAGAATCATATACTCAGAAACAGAATCCATATTGAGCATCCCACATTCTAGATTTCATTAAATGCCCCAAGATATGGGGACCCAAGAATTCTAATTTTAATCCACTCAAGTTCTCTGTTAGAGAAGCCTTATTATTTCCTGTTAGTCACATCCTATTTGACCTAGAGTAGCTCCTCACCTCACCTCTCTTGGCCTGAGTTTTCTAGCTCCCAAACTGGGATATGATTCTCAGTCTCACAGAGTTTCTGTGAGGGTTAATTGAGACATGTTTACCTCGGGGAGTGATTGCTGACAAATAACCAAGATGCTACCTACCATGGTAATCATCAGATGTCATCACTTCCTCCTTCCCATTGATATGTGAGGTGAGCAGGGTCTCACATAGACCATCCCTGCCCACACTTCCTGAAGATGACTGCTTAGGTATGGATTCCAGAAAGCACTGAAGATTTGTTATGAGACAATTATCCTGAATATGGTAATGAATACCTGCAATCCCTGCTAGATGAGTTGTAGAGAACTAACCTAGCAAATTGAAGGTCCTGGGCTCAATCCCCAGAAACACACACACACACACACACACACACACACACACACACACACACACACACTCACACACACACACACACACACACACACACACACACACACACCACACACCACACACACACACACACCACACATTATAAACAATGAGATCTGAAATTCAATGAGAAATTAGATAAATATTGATAGAAATTTGGTTGTAAATATACTATTTAATCCAACTGACTTTAATGACCAAAATAAATGAGAATGTAACAAATGTAATCTAGGTCTTAAAACCTCATACCGAAGATCTTAAAATGTGTTGGGTTGTTACTGAGAGAAACCAGAACTTCCTATTTTGTCTTGAATAGGTTGTTTTAGTATAATAGTGGGCCTATTTATCTTTTTATTTCCTTTGCTTTAGTTATTTTCTTTTCTTATAAGGTCTTTATTTTTGCACTGACTGACTTCTAATCTCTATCATCTTGCTTCTGAAATAGCTAGGGTAACAGTCATATACCATCATGTTCAACCTCTTTTTGAAATGAGGTCTCTTGTTAAATTTTGTCCAGGGCTGGCATTGAACATCCCCAAATCCACCTCTCAAATTGCTGGGAGTATAGACATGTGCCACTATGTCTGTTTGGCTCATTTATCTCTGGTCATGGAGATAGGTAGGTGATACATATATGTACAATATTCTGTGTTCCATTTCCTATATTGCAACCATCCAATCAATAAGTAGAAACAAAAATAAGATTTAAAAAAACAAAGTCATATGTTTCTGAAAAGGTAATAGTAAATAACTCCTTAAGAGCTACAAATCTATGCTGTGTGTCAATGGCTCATGCTTATAGTCCAAGGTACTCAGGAGGCTGAGATCTGAGAATTACAGATCAAAGCCAAACTAGGCAGTATGTAAAATTCTTATTTCCAGTTAACCACCAAAAAGTTGGAAATGGAGCTGTGGCACAAGTAGAAGAGCACTAGCTTAGAGCACAGTAGCTCAGTGATGGTGCCTAAGACCTGAGTTCAAGCCTTATGACTGGCACACACACAAAAGAATCTTACAGATCTAGTGCTTTATAAAATCTCAGCAGAGGAAAAAGAGAGCAATTGGGGTCAATTGGAACCTGTTCAGAGACTTTGTTAGCAACCATTTCTTGTTGAATATCAGGTGGGAGTACAACGTGCTATGTTGTCCTCAGTGCTTCCACATTGTTCCACTACAGCTGGTGTCTTAGCAGGCAGGACCCTTGATCCCTGGGAGCCTTGACCCCGTATGGCAGCACAGGCATATTTTTAACTTAGAACTAAACCCATGTAATGCAGGGTCTGTCTGGGATTCAGATGACAATATGCATCTTGATTTATGCTTTGACATATTCATGTTCTTGTCTTCTGTGTGAAACTGGAGCCTAATGAATGGAAAGAATCCCAGCAGGAAAGGAAGGCATAAAGCAATCCTTGAGATGGATCAGATTTGCTTTACCTAAGTTTTTGGGTAAAGGGTGTTACTTTTCCTAGAGTTTCAAAACCAATAGACCTGCCCAGGCCCCTGGTGACCTTGGAGCCTCCTTGTCCAGTCCAGTATGTTTGAGCGTCAATCCTCAGTTTGCACCGCCGCAGCTGTCTGAAGGTTGGCTTCAGGATACCCCACTTTTCCCTGCTCTGTGCATGCTAATTGAGCTACCCATGAGTGCATGAGTTCCAAAGGTTGCAGTGACCATGCTGTAGCCCTTCAGGTTTCAGGCTGCGACGGTAGCCACTGTTGCAGCCTTCCCTACTTTTACTGCGGCCTCCTTTTTGGCTGCTCACCCTCATCCCTGGCCTGTCAGTGCCCAAAAGGTCCTCTAGGAGAACCCCTCCACCCATGTAACAAATGTACACTGGACTTCCAATGACTCGTGGTGGTCAATTGGACCTACATGACCACAAGAAGAGCCTGACTATGTTACACAGACATGAAGAACTAGTATGATGGCTTGACCTGCAAGGCCTCTGAAAATGGAGGTTTGACCCCCATAAATTTTGCTTCACTGTGAATTTTATATTTTCACAGTGAACAATGTATAATTTCCTTGTGCTTCCTTTATTAGGTTTTGTCTTACATTTTCTAAAGCATTATTCTAGCACAGGATGATACATGTCTCCGGTGAAGGCACCATCAGACCCAAGAGGAAAAGGATGTGGGACATAGAGTATCCCTCCTTTCCAGAAGTGTCCACCGTGGTAAGAAGAGCAAATCTTAGGACAGTGGGCACAGAGGCTTCCTCCTACTCTAAAGCATGGCTCACGTGTGGAGAGAATTTCAGAACAACTCTGAAACTTTGCCAATAGTTGCCTAAAGTCAGCTATTACCAAACAGGATATTGAATTAGCTCCATGACCAAAGAAAGAATCAACCATATCTAGTACATTGAGCTCACAAGTATAGCATGGTGTTCCAGTGAAATGATCACTCAGATGAAGACAGGACACTGTCTAAAATACAGAGAAAGAATGAGAATGACACTGGAATAGGCAGGAATACTTTGTGTGCAAAAGAGCGGAACAAGGGAGATTAATTACAATTGATTGACTGGGAAATGGGCAGTGATAGAGAAGAAGCTAGTAAAGGCAATAATGTGAAGGTGGAGAGGGTGCCATGGAAATCCCAGATGGTGATTCTTGTGCAAGTAGTTATTCTTTGGCAAGTGATAATAGGATACCTGAGCCTCATAAGGGAAAACCTGGCTTTATTGCCTAGCTGGACTGAAAGTGAATAAATGCCCCTGCCTCAGTTTCCTGAGTTCTGGGATTACAGTCATGCACTACCACATTTATGTTTGAAACATTTAACTTACTTTCATGCTTGATTATTTGTTTTTCACCTTTGACTTTGATAGTCTTACATCTACATTTCTGGACCTTGGCATGAACATGTGTCGGTTAAGATATAAGGAAAGAATAGTAAATCCAACAGCTTCCCATACTGAAACACCTACCTTGGGTACCTTTGAACTCACTGTGCTCATCTTACCTGTGTGGAGACTGTCCATTCTGCTCTGCTTCTTGAGAGGACTGCCAGATTCTCAGCTGTGTACTAGAGGAACACAGAGGTGAAGGATTTAAGATGGCAATGTGAACAAAGAAATTTACTTCACTGAAACTTCTGTCATTTACTTTATTTTTACGTGTCATTTTACCTTGCTCAGAGTTTATATTCTTTTTATGGTATGATGAAAAAATAACATTTATTTTCCTCAGCATTTAAGTTTCTTGTTTGTTTTCATTGAGTCAAACTTCTGAGAAAGAACAACTAACCTCATGCAAATTTCCAGAAATGGATGTTTTTGTTATCGTATTCCCTTGTAAGAAAATAATTCTTGGTCTGGAAAGTCAGAAAATAGAAATAGATTAAAATTTTAAACAAGACACGTTTATTTGTGCTGACAGTAGGCTTTGGATTTTTAGTTGCTAAAATGTATGTGACTATGTTCAGTCTGGTCCAGTCAGATAAGAGCATGCTTCTTTGCTAAGTTATTGACAACTGAAAACTTTTGAAGTTTTTATTTTCTTGTCAGACCATTAAACATTTCTTCAGAGAACATGAAAGTCATACTATTTTCCTCTTCATAGAGTCCACTGTGCTTCAGGTAATTCAGCTGCAACCCTTAGCACAAAATCCGGTGTACTGGCTTCTGGATTTATTGGAGCAGCCTAGCTGCCACAAATAAGGGAAACTATGCATCCTATGTTCTCTGAGTCTGGATTACTTCCCTTAATGTAATGCTTTACCAGTCTTTCCATTTAGTTACAAATTTTAGTCTATAGTACTCTGTGATGGATGAATGGGATTTCTGTGTGTGTGTGTGTGTGTGTGTGTGTGTGTGTGTGTTTATACATACATTCATACACACACACACACACACATATATACATATATATACATATATATATATATGTAAACTTATACGTATATACCATATTAGAGGGTTATCTGGGTATTGGAAAGTGAGAGACATGAGTCTTATCACCCTGTCCATGGGCAGTGACATGAGCTCTTGGGGCAAGAGTCCTGAGCCTTGTTACTCTTGTGCATGGCCTGAGGTGGCAACATTTGCTCAGCTATGAGGCATAGAAAGAGGATGTTTTTCTCCAACTTTAAGCTAGATACTGAGATCAGCTATCTCAAACCACATGACTTCTAGTGTAGTAATCCAACTAAAGATTCAAAGAAACTATTTTATTTTATTTTATTTTATAGTCCTGGGTCCCTAACTCTCACCAGGTCACTGTCCCTGAGCCCCTTTTTGCTCAAGGCAAGCACTCTACCACTTGAGCCAAAGTGCCGCTTCTCAATTTTGGGGAGATTAAGTGGAGATAATAATCTCATGGATTTTTCTGCCTGTGTAGGCTTCAAATAGCAATCCACAGATTTCAGCCTCCTGAGTACCTAGGTTCACAGGCATGAGCCACTGGTGCTTAGCTAGAAACTAAATAATGAAAATATCCATTATCTACTACCTCCCATCTTTGGAAATATGTTCTAGCATGTTCTCATCAGATCAATGTTAAACTACTAGTCACTAAGAAAATAATTCTTGACACACTCATTACTACAAATCAAAAGAAATCATTGAACTAAGCTCCTCAATATGACATGACACTGTTTAACTCTTACACATAATCCCCCCAATTTATCTCATTCTTGGATCTTCAAACCACCTTCTAATAAATATGAAAATTTGTATGTGTAAAAGTGAGTGCATGATTTGAAAAGAAAGTTAATAAATATTTTCCTATGACAAGAAAATAGAAACTAGGTTTGGGAATGTGGTTTAGTAATAGAGTGTTTGCCTAGCATGCATAAAGCCCTGGGTTTGATTCCTCAGTACTACATCAAAGCCAGAAGTGGTGCTGTGGCTCAAGTGTTAGAGCACTAGCCTTGAGCAATAGAAGCTCAAGAACACTGCCAATGCACTGAGGTAAAGCTCCTGGACTGGCAAAAACAAACAGGACTGGAATAAAATAGGAACTATTAATCATTTTTATTAGTATTGTGAAAATACCATACGGATGGATTACAATTGCATAGGCAAGATAGTGAGTACATTTCTTATCAAGCATTGTTGCCTCCTCCTTTGTTTCCCCATACCATCCATTCCACTCTCAACCCTGCCAACCCCACACACCCTATACCACCACCTCCGCACCCCTCACCCCCCACCTCGCCTAAGTTGTAAAGTTCGTTTTTCAACATACCTTTTTGTACATCTCATTGTTGTAATGGGTCCACCTGTAATCCTATTTAAACAGTGTGTTTATTCCCTTCCCCTCCACAAATTATATCAATATCAAATAGAGTGAAAGCAGGGCTTATAGCCTGGGGAAGGTACATACAAAGCAACAAAGAAATAATCTTATAAATATGTTGGAAACAATCGCAAGAAAAAAAAAAAACATTTGAACCCTTATCTTGGAGTTCATTTCACCTAGCATCAACTTGTCTGACACTTTCTGTTTGTCTCAGACATATACTAGTTATTACAAATAAAGGAAAACATGGGATCTATATTTCTTTGGGCCTGGCTTACTTCACTTAATATAAAGTTTTCCAAGTCTTTCCAATTCTTAAAAAATAGAGCAATGTCATTCTTTCTGATGGAGGCATAGAATTCCATTATTTATATTTATATATATATATATATATTTATATATATATTTATATATATATATATAAATATAAATAATGGAATTATTTATATATATATATAAATATATATATATTGATATATATATATAATATATATATATATACTATATTATATAATATATATACTATATATATTATATACATCAGGTTTTCTTGATCATTCATATACTGAGGGGCATCTGGGTTGGTTCCATATTTTAGCTATTGTAAATAAGGCTGCAATAAACATAGTTGTTCTGGAAGCTTTAGTATGGTCTTGTTTGTGATCATTTGGGTAAATGCCTAAAAGTGGGATTACTGGGTCACAAGGGAGCTCTATGTGGAGTCTTTTGAGTAACCTCCATACTACTTTCCAAAGTGGTTGAACAAGTTTACACTCCCACCAACAATGCAGTAAGGTTCCCTTCTGTCCAAATCCCCTCCAGCAACTGTTGTTATTAGAGTTCTTGATTATAGCCATTCTAACTGGGGTGAGGTGGAATATCAATGTTGTTTTGATTTGCATTTCTTTTATGGGTAGGGAGGTTGAGCATTTCTTCAAGTGTCTATTGGCCATCCTTCTTTCCTCTTCAGAGAAATTTCTCTTTAAGTCTTTAGCCCACTTATTTATTGAGCAGCTGTTTCTTTGAAGATTTGTTGTTGGGGGATTTAATTTTTTGAGTTCCAGGTATATTTTTGATATGAGACCTTCATCTGTTTTATGGCTAGTGAAAATTTTCTCCCAATCCATGGGCTTTCTATTGATCTTGCTAGCTATGTTCTTTGCCATGCAGAAGCTCTGCTTCTTCAAGCAATCCCATTTGTCCAACCTTTCTTTGATATGTTGTGTCTCTGGGTCCCTATTAAGAAAATTTGGACCTGGGCCAAGGAGGTCCTAGTGTTTCTCCTATTCTGTCCTATAATGTTTTCAGAGTGTCTACTTTGACTTTGAGGTCTTCAATCCATTTGGAGTTGATTCTGGTGCATTGAGATATATAAGGTTCTAGCTTTAGTTTTCTACAAGTGATTAATCAGTTTTGCAGCACTATTTTCTGTAGAGGATTTCTTTCTTCCATTCTATGTTTTTAGCTCCCTTATCGAAGAGTAGATGGCTTTAGGTCTATGGGTTCATTTCTGGGTTTCCATTCTATTCCATTGGTCCTGAGGTCTGTTTTTGTGCCAGTACCAAGCTGTTTTGATTACTATGGCTTTGTAGTAGAGTTTAAAATTTGGTATTGATATTCCTCCAGCACTGTTTTATTCTGTTAAGGATCGTTTTTGCTATTCTGGGTCTTTTATTGTTCCATATGAATTTTTGGATTGCCTCTTCTATTTCCTTGAAGAATGAGGATAGAATATTGATAGGTATTGCATTGAATTGTAGATATCCTTGGGAAGTGTTGCCATTTTTACGTTTTTGATCCTTCCAATCCATGAGCATGGGAGGTTTTGCCACTTTCTAAGTTCTGTTTTGATTTCCTTTTTCAGATTTTTAATGATTTCATCATAGAGGTCCTTCACTTCTTTTGTAAAGTTAATTCCTAGGTATTTTATTTTTTGTGGGGCTATTATGAACAGAGTTGCTTTTCTGATTTCAGCCACACTTTTCTCATTGTTGATGTTTGAGGGTTAATTTAATACCCTGCTACTTTGCTAAAGTTTTGAATCAGCTTGAGTATTTTCGAGTGGTGTCCGTGATTCTTTAAATAAAAGATCATGTTATCTGCAAAGATGGAGAGTTTTACTTCATCTTTCCCTATTTGGATCCCTTTTATGTTTTCATCTTGTCTTATTGCTGTAGGGAGGCATTCTAATACTAAATTGAAGAGACGTGTACAGAGTGGACATCTTTGTCTCATTCCTGAGTTTAGAGGAAATGGGGTTAGTTTTTCACCATTAAGTATAATGCTGGCTGTAGGGTTGTCATATGCAGCCTATATTGTATTGAGGAATGTTCCCTGGTTGCCTAATTTTTCCAGAACCTTCATCATCAAGGGGTGTTGGATCATGTCAAATGCTTTTTCTGCATCTATTGAGATAACCATGTGTTGATGTGATGAATTATATTAATTGATTTGCATATATAGAACCAGCTTTGCATCCCTGAAATGAATCCTGTTTGATCGGGGTGTATGATTTTTTGGATGCATTGTTGAAGACGATTGGCCAAAATTTTGTTGAGAAGTTTTGCATCAATGTTCATCAAAGAAATGGGCCTATAGGTCTCTGGCTTTGATGAGTCCCTGCCTGGTTTTGGGTTATGATGGCTTCATAGAATGAGTTCGGTAGTGAACTTTTGAAATCTCTTTCAATTTCATTGAAGAATTGAAGGAGTATTGGTGTGAGCTCTGCTTTGAAGGCCTTGTATAATTCTGCTGTAAATCTATCTAGTCCTGGGTTTTTCTTACATGGAAGGTCTCTTATTGCTGTTTCTATTTCAATGCTTGATATGGGCCTGTCAAGATGGTTTAATTCATCTTGGTTTAGTTTGGGATGTCGATATCTACTAGGAAAAGGTCCATTTCTGCCAATTTCTCAAACTTATTAGCATAAAGGTTTGAGAAGTATTTTCTTATAATGTTCTGAATCTTGGTTGTTTCTGTGTTGATGTTTCCATTCTAATCCTTGATTTTATTTATTTGGGTATGTTCTCTTCTTTTTCTGATAAGATTTTCTAAACGTCTGTCAATTTTGTAAATTTTTTTCGAAAAACCAACTCTTTGTTAATTCTTTCTATGTTTTTTTGGATTCTAATTCGTTTAATTCTGCTTTAATTTCATAATTTTAATTTTCTTTCTGTCTACTGGATTGGGGTTTATCTTGCTGCTCTTTTTCAAGGATGTTCAGATGTCTCATTCAATATTTGGTTTCTGATCTCTCCAATTTGTTGATGTAGGAACTCAGAGCTATATTCTTGCCTCTGAGTATTGCCTTTGCCGTGTCCCAGAGGAGCTGGTAATTTGTGTGTTCATTTTTGTTGAATATCATGAACATTTGATTTTCCATTCTAATCTCTTCCATGACCTACTGTGACTCAACAGTGTGTTGTTCAGCCTCTATGTATTACAGGACTCTCTAAAGTGGCTTTTGGTGTTGGGTTCTAATTTTATTCCATTGTGGTCTGAGAGAATGCAAGGTATATCTTCAATGTTTCTGAATTAAGACAAGTTGGCTTTGTGAAATAAAATGTGGTCTGTTTTGGAAAATGTTCCATGTGCTGTTGAGAAAAACATGTGTTCTGATGCTGCTGGGTGAAATATTCAGTAGATATCTGTTAAATCTATTGATCTATGAAGTTGTTTAGATCTGCGGTTTGTCTTGAATTTTTGCCAAATTGATCTGTCTAGTGGAGATAGTGCTGTGTTAAAGTCCCCAACAATTAATGCTTTGGATCTATGTGAGATTTGAGGGAAAGTAGTGTTTCTTGCATAAATTTTGTGCTCCGTTGTTTGGTGAATAGATATTTTGAATTGTAACATCCTCCTGGAGTAGAGATCTGCTAATTAGTATTTAGCAACCTTCTTTATCTCTTCTCACTAATTTTAATTTGAAGTCTATTTTATCTGATATTAGGATTGCAACTCCCGCCTGTTTATGGGGGCCGTTCGCTTGGTAGATTTTGTTCCAGCCTTTCACATTAAAAATGTGTTTGTTTTTATGGGAACGGTGTCTCCTGAAGGCAGCAGATAGAAGGATCTTGCTTTTTAATCCAACTAGACAGTCTATTTCACATAATTGGAGAGCTAGCTCCCTTAATGTTGAGAGATAAGACTGAGAGGTATTTGGGAGTTCCTGTCATGTTATCCACCTTGGTGGCTGCGAGAGCTGAATTCTTCCTATGGTTCTTGGATTCTCAGTTTGGGTGCGGTTTCTTGGTCTTTATTGTGGTTTTGTTGGTTTTCTATGTGTAGGACATCTTTAAGAATCTTTTTTAGGGCTGGTTTGGTGGAGATAAATTGTTTCAATTTTTCTTTGCTATGGAATGTTTTTATTTGACCTTAGGTTATGAAGGAGAGTTTAGCTGGGTACAGTATTCTTGGTTGATAATTGTTTGTCTTTAGGCATGGCATACATCATTCCAGGCTCTTCTTGCTTTGATTGAATCTGCTGAGAAATCTGAGATGATTCTAATTGTTTTGCCTTTATAGGTAATTGATCTTTTCTCCTTAACAGCTTTAAGGATATTTTCCTTGGTGTGAATTGATCCTGTGTGGGTTATAATGTGACAGTGGGATGTCCTGTTCTGGTCTCGTCTATTTGGAGTTCGAAAAGCTTCTTGTATCTGAATAGGCCTATCTTTCTGCATGTTTGGGATGTTCTCTTCTAGGATCCTGTTAATCAAATTTCCTAGACCATTAACTTCTGTCTCTAGGTGCTCTTCTACACTCATTATCCTCAGATTAGGTGTCTCTTAAATCTTGTATTGATCTATAATATTCCTTGGATTTGTCTTGGATGGCTGTATGTTCTTTCTCTATAATATCTAGGATGTCTTCATTAATTGGGATTCTATCTTCTGCATGGTTTAACCTACTGTCAAGACTTTCCACTTTGTTTTTATTTCTTTTCCTTCTAATTCGTCGTCTTTGATGGCTTCAAATTCTTAGTTGGAGCTTTGTTTTAGATCTTGTATGAAATTTTTTACTTCCTTAATTTGTTGTTCAGTGTTTATTCTCAAATCACTTAGTTGATTGGTTATAATTTCCTTGGACTCCCATTCCTTCTGTTGGTCTCCCTTCAGCATTCCCTTTGTGGTCTCCTTGACTTCTTTCAGCTCTCTGTTTATGGATTCCATGAATGCTTCTACTGATCTTTGTGTATTCTCATCCTGCTCTCTCAATTCCTGTATTACTCTTTGATTAACTTCCTCATGTTCTCACAATTCCTGTAGATCTCTTTGACTGCTCTAAGCCTGCTCACAAAATTCCCGTGTCTCTCTTTGTTCTCAGACTGTTCATGCAATTCATGTCTTTGTTTTGACTGTTCTCAGCCTGCTCACACAATTCCTTTATTTCTCTTTGACTGTTCTCAACCTGCTCACACAATTCCTGTATCAATCTTTGAGTAGCTTCCTCACACTCACGAGATTCCTGTATTAATCTTTGGTTTACCTCCTCTCTCTCCCTGAGTCCCTTACAGGTCTTTAATCTTTTCATTCACAATGTTTACCAGAAGTGTTTGTAGAGCTCTTTGGGAACTGTACACTGGATTATTCATTAACTGTTCTGTCACCTGATTATCATGAGTGGGAGTTGAAATACCTGGACTTACCATTTTTCTTGTTCTTTTCTGGCTTGTTCTGCCCATTTGGTATGAAAGTAACACCAATTTTGTGCTAGAAGACTATTTTAAGGCAAACATCAACCAAAGTCCTGTAGTTGCACAGTCAAAAGCCAGTTGATATAATCTAGTTCAACAGACACAATCTATTCAACATCAAACAACTATGGATTAATGGGCTAAGAACAGCAATGAAGAATTTGGCAAACCAGAAATTATTAGGTTTTGGGAGAAATATGAGGAAAAATAGGATTAGAGGGATATGGAGAGGTAAAAGTAGAGTGATTTAACCAACTCCTAATCTCAGAGAGGGAAATGAATTGGACAGAATGTTAGGAGAGAGATTAAAAAAGGGAAGAAAAAAACAAGAAAAAATGGAAAAACAAAAATTCTTAAAATATTATATATAAAGAGATAATACTGCTATTATCTCTATTGTCTCTATTATCAATACTGCTATTGAAGAATTTAAGCCAAAGAGGTTGAATAATAAATTTCTGGATTAAATGTGTACACAAAGGGGGATAAGGTCTAATAATCGACGATGGAATATATTTGCGGATGAACAGAAAAGCAATTAAGTCACACAAAAAAGAAAGAAAAAGAATGAAGAAAATAAATAAAGAAAGCACCAAAAGGTCAATAGAGATTTAAAAAAAAAAAGCACACACACATATATACACCTAAAGTAAAAATTATAAGAGGAAAAAACAAGATTAATAAGAAACAATTTTTAAAAAAGTAAAAATTAGAAAAAGATCTTTTAATTTTTTTGAGGGGGGACATGGGAAGATCCTGTATCTCCCTTGTGTTCATAACCAGTCTCTTTGTGGAGTCTTTGGTCTGCTTGAAACGTTTGGTTTTCCTGTGGCTTGATTGGTTTCTTTTATTTATTTTTTTTTGTGGGGGTTCCTGTCGTGGGGTGTGAACTCTGGGCCTGTGTACTGTCCCTCAGCTCTTTAGCTCAAGGCTAGCACACTACAACTTGAGCCACTGTGCCACTTCAGGCTTTTTTTTTCTTTTTGCTTATGTGGTGCTGGGGAATCGAACCCAGGACCTCATGCATGCAAAGCAAGTGCTCTACCACTGAGCCACCTTCCTGGCCCTTGATTGGTTCCTTTTTATTATTTTATTTTATTGTAAAAATATTGTACAGAGGTGTAATTACATGGGCAAGATATTGAGTACATTTCTTATCAATCATGGTAGCCTCCTCCTTTGTTTCTGCTTCCCATCCCTTCCCATCTTCCCCCCGCCACCCCCACCCAATCCTCCTTCCCCCCCTCCAAAGTTGTAAAGTTCGTTTTTGACATAACGACTTGTACATCTCATTGTTGCAATGGGTCTACCTGTATCCCTATGTAAACGATTTGTTTTTTCCTTCCCCTCTACAAATTATATGGAACCAACCCAGATGCCCCTCAGTAGATGAATGGATCAAGAAAATGTGGTATATACACAATGGAATTCTATATCTCCATGAGAAAGAATGATATTGCCCTATTTGTTAGGAAATGGAAAGACTTGGAAAAAATTGTATTAAGTAAAGTAAGCCAGGCCCAAAGAAACCAGGTCCCATGGTTTCCCCTATTTGCAATAACTAGTATATGTCTGAGTCAAGCAGAAATGGTCAGATAAGTTGATTTTAGGCTAAAAGAACAAAGATAAGCATTCAAATGTTTGTTCTTTCTTGTGATTGATTGGTTTCTTAAGTCAGTTTGTTTGAGCAGGAAGAAAAATGCTCTGCATTATCCAGATCCTTCTCTCAGGCTAGTTCAGTGGGAGGTAGATCTGCTTTGAATATCACAAAAGAGGGAGATGGCTGTTTCCTCTAGTTTGGAGATGCTGTGAGGAGGCTAGGTTCTGGGTAGTGATAAGGCCTTTCAGCAAACAATAGCTTTTCCCTGAAGGGCTAGCTTTTGAGACACTCACAGAGCCCAGCCTGGACCCATTCTCAGGGTTTATGTTTACTGAATTTCAGTTGATTGACTAGGCTGCTGTAGTGAGGGGCAGCCTCTGGTTCTGTTTACCCAGTGACAAAAGACACTTCTCTAGGGGCGGAGCTTTCTTTTCCTGGTCTGGGTGACTTTCCCCTGGGTGGAGTAGAGCCTGGAAAGTCAGGTCAGGTTCCTGTGACCTGCTAAGTGAGTCTTTTGTTCTATTTAAATATTTATTTATATATATTGTAAATATACCATACAGAGGGGTTACATTTACATGGGCAAGATGATGAGTACCTTTCTTATCAAGCATTGATAGGGCCTGAGTTGGAACTAGCTGCTCAGCTTGGCCTTTGTCTGTATCAAAGATGGAGATCTGTGGTGGGGGGGCAGCCTTCCCTCCTCTAGTCCCTGAGAAGGAGTGAGGATGTCAGGGTTCTACTCATGCCAGAGTATTGCTTCTTAGATTGCCTGTGGTCTGCAATATGCAGGATGAAGATATCTGCTCCTTGTCAGTTCTTGCTGGTGTTGAGTAGAATCCACTGGCCTGCTGCATCTGGCACCTTTGTCCCAGGCTCTCTGTGTTGTAGATATGGTGGCTCTGGCCACCGCAGCTGCCGCAGACGTGGGTACAGGCAGTGCTCAGATCTGTCTCCTAGCCTGGATTTTCCCTCTCTGGCACAACTTTCTGTTCTGTAATGGCATACTTGGTGTGATTTTCTGGCCTAGGACTGTTCACTGGAACACTAAAACTGCTTTCTATGTGAGAACTTGTTTAGCCTCCAGCTTTTCCTCTGCCATCTTCCTGGAAATCCAGGGACTATTAATCTTATATGCATTTCTGAACTTTATAATTTGTAAAATATATTTTTAGCAAATTAGATGTTTTTAAAAAGTGAAAAGATTAAATATTCCATGCTGCCTAAAATATGTGTTATTTTAAAAAATTGATATCAATGAACTCATATTCCTTGAATAACGTACTATATATGCACCTTTGAAGAAGCAAATTTAAAATTTAGAATTTATTTGAAGTGCTGAGACTTGGAAGGAAACCTTCTGCATGCTCAATGTATCTAATCATAAACAGGGATACTTAACCTAATGTAGAAAGAAAAAGATAGAGTTTCTATGAAAGGAAGATTAGTTATACTTACAATTGTAGAAAGAATTCAGGTAAAATCAAATAGCACCCCAATGGAGTGCTCTTAGGGGCTGAAAAACGTACCTCATTCCCTGGATTGTGAATAAACACTCTAAAATTGTGACAGATAAATACTATTATATAATGAGTACTATTTGGTTCATTCATCTCCAGAAAATGTCATTCCTTCTATTTCATAATATTGAATAAACATTCCAATTACTAAACTATACACAATGTTTCAATGTTTACATTTTATGAAAACCAACTGAAGCAATATTTGTTCCCAATGAATGTAAGATGATGAGTTTTAAAGGGCTTCATATCTCTTAAGACATTTGACTTACATTAATGGTCCGGAGATTTAATATATGTGGATATGTAGATTACACACACACACACACACACACAAACACACACACACAAGCATATACATGTATATTTCAACAAGTAGTATAAAAATCTTTAAAAACAAATCATACCAGGCTGGGATGTACCTCAGTGGCAAAGCGCTTGCCTAGCAAGTACAACGTCCTGGGTTCGATCCCCAGTACCAAAAAAGAAAAGACAAAAAAAAAATCATATCACTGGTAGCTGCAGATCAAACAATTACACATAAAGTATAGGTTTTTAAAAGACTGGAAATGGCTCATCAGAATACTTGATAAAATTCATATTAGAGGCCCATTTCTTCCAATCTTATTACTGATGTGTCATTTCAATGTGTAATTCCCTGAAAACATTTGTCCCTTCTTTTTGGATTTACTTCTAGGAGTCTCTGTGTTTCTTGTTCTTGGTGACTATGTTAAAGGCCAGGACAATGGTTGGGGTGTCTTCTTTGTAGTTATCTGACATGGTAAAGATAACGCCATCATCTACATCATCTCAAAACTCCTGAAAGTCACAGTGGCTGTGATCCTAGGAAACCCAGGTCTATCTAAGTTTACAGGAAAGCCTGGGGAAATCTTCCTTTGAACAAATTCTCTAAAGTTGATAAAGGGCTTGAAGGGAGCAATCACTTCTAGAATATTAAAAAACTCACTACCTAAGGGAAATTCTTGACTCATGTCAATTGTGCCTTCAAATGTCTCCTTTTTTTTTGCATGCCAATTCTCTTCACAGATGTGGAGCTTTTCAACTTCTAGGAGATCTATACTCTTGCTGTGTGATAGTGCTATGAGGGATTGTCTTGGAATAGGGTCAAAATTCTGTTCCATTGAGCACTGCCTCAGCCTCATAGGATGAGGAGAGAGGGAGGAGTTGGGGACGGCAGGAAGAAGGTTCCTTCTAATACAGGCAAGGCCACTCTGAGAAGAAGTCAGAGGATCCCTCTACAAATAAAATGTCCACTAAGGAGCCAAGTAGGAAGGACCTTAGCAGGGCTAAGACTCAGGAATGAAGCAGTGATTCTAGCAGGAGCCAGGGCCCTGAGTCCTGCTCTGGCTCAGCCTCCAGCTTTGGCTCCTGCAGCTGCTCCAGCTCTTTCTCAAGAAGCTCCAGCATAGTCCTGCAGCTGCAAATCTGCTTCCAGCAGTGCCCCAGCTCCCTAGCCCCCAGCCCTTATCTGCTCAGACATCACACCAGACCATGGTCCCCTACAAATCCAACACCCAGGAGGTCATGCCCCTGGAGCCCAGGATTCCCCAGACAAGGCTTCTAGTCCCTGGACCACAGCCCCTGATTCAGCTCCATCTCCACCTGATAAGCAGGTACCTGATGCTCCCCCCTTATAATACAACTCAGTTTTGTCACTTCACTAGCCCATGAGTGGCTGTAACAAAGGATCCCTTATTGAGACAATTCATCTGCAGCCCAGTTATGGCTCCCAAATTTTTGTAGATTTGAGGCTCTCTTCATATGTGTGGCCTGTAATTTTCTGGCTAGAAAGTTCATTCCTTCTCCATTCCTAGAGTGTTTGGCGCTTCCAGGCTTGCCACTGATTACTGGGGATAGTCTGGCAACATAGGGGTTCCCTTGCTTGTCCAAGGCATAGGCTTTCAGGGTAAAGGGATGAAGCTGCTGTTCCTGTTAGGCCTGGCCCTTGACCCTGACTAAGCCCCGTTCTACCCTGAGAGAATACCACACCGTGTTCCTTGCTGTGAATGGGTCTGTTTACCAAAGACTGCCCCCACCACATTTTGCCTGCCATTCATGGTGTTCTTGCAGGTTTGCCTTGGCAATATGTATATTGCTCCCTCCCTCCTTCCCTTTCTCCTCCCTCCCTCCCTCTTTCTCTTTCTCTCTCTTCTCTCTCTCTCCCTCCCTCTCTTTCTCTCTTTTGCCTTTATTGTGTATATCTACTATATCTACTATATAGTGTTGTATATATACTATTATTAATTTTGAGTTTTATAACTGTAGTATTTTAGGTAAGGTTGTGTTTATGCTTTGCCGGGTACAATAAAGATATTGTACTGAATAAACCTAGAATTGGATTGCAAAAAATTAATCTCTTCTGTTACATTTTTTCCTTTATTCAAGCTTTCCCTGAAGGCTTTGTTTTGAAGAATATCCTCCTCATTGAGATGTTCTTTTGTTCCTAGAAGTCTGCCCAAAAGCTTCCTATTCTTTCTGTTTTATCTTCTTGGAAAAGCCCTCCAATTTGGGCACATGTGAAAGAAATTGAATTGTTTTATAAAGTTGCAGAATATCACTGTTCATTAAAATGTCAGCGTCTTCTGTTTCAATTGTCTCCCCATTGAAAATGAGCTCGAATGCTTTCATTGGCACTTCATGTTACTCAAGTCTGCAAGAGTTATGTCAAGCCTGACACTGAGGCCTTATTTGTGTATTATACATGCATCAGAATGCAGAATTAGGGAAAATAAACAGTCAGTTCTGAAAATCCCAGAGAAGTTCTAGATAAAAGTCACTGAGCCGTTGCAAGATGTTTAATAACAGAAGTAGGTAAACATCTGGCTCCTTATAGAGATAACTCATGTATTCTTTTGCCCTGGCTGGATGCAAAACTTAATCCTCACATCTCATTCTCCCAAGTAATCCTTACTACTCAGAGTCAGAATTGAGTTTGGAGATTTTGTTCAAGACTAGTGCTTTATTGGGAGAGCCACGGTTCCACTCCTCAGTTTTTACTAGAGATGACTCATGGATTTTTTGCCCTGGATGGCTGCAAACCTTAATCCTCAAATCTCAATCTCCTATATAGTCCTTACTACTGAGGGTCAGATAGAGTTTGTGCCTGACCGTTTGGTTCAAGACTAGTGTTCGTGCTCTACCACTTGAGTCACAGTTCCACTCCTGGCTTTTTTCCCTGGTTAATTAGTGAGAAGAATGTCATGAACTTTCATGCCTGGGTTGGATTTTACTTCCACCCTAAAATCTCCACCTCCTGAGTAGCTGGTGTGGGCCACCAGTGCCTGGGTCTACCTTGGTCCCTAGCTTCAAGCCTCTGCTCTTCATTCCTTTGATATTATTGGTGTTGTCCTCCTTTTAGATTTCAATTGGGCTTAGTTTCCTGAGTCATTCAGTCTCTGGTCCCAGGAATCTATAGAAATGCTGTTATGACATCTAGGCTAAACATAAGGCAATAAGCCTGGGATAAACAGGATGGTGTCCAAGCCTGCGGCTTCTTGCATCTGTCACAGGGTGAATGATCCCAGGGCTTTCTTTTAATGCCACCCGCCTTCTTGGAGGTCTCCTAGCTTCCTTACCATCTGACTGCAGGCATACCATGTCCTAGGGTGCAGAGTACTAAGGCTTCTCCTTTATTCCACTGCCACCATTGGGACGGTCAGAAGTCACTTGTCTCGTCTGAACTTTCATTTCACAGAAATTGTGGTTTAAACCCAGCATTCTGATTCTTCCTTTTTCTGGATCTTTGCCTATCTAGCAAGTTTGAACTGTCTTCTGGTCTCAGAAAAGCCAGATGTGCATACCAACAATTGTACCAAATCAACACCCAGTGATATGGGGGCTCTCTCTGTTCTGATGTGAAGCTCAGAGGTCTTTACTACCTGCATGCATCTTTCTTCCTAGGAACACAGGGCTATTATTTCCCTGAAGAGCCATGGCCTTAAAAACCTTGATGGAGTCAGGCACCGGTGGCTCTCACCCATAATCTTAGCTACTAAGGAGGCTTAGATGTAATAATCAAGGTTCATATAAGGTTGAACAGGAATGGTAATGGCACTCCTCTTTCAATATCACTGCCTCCGAAGAAGTGACCCACTCTCAAACAAAGAATCAAACCAACTAGAGAGGTTCTCATTGTGTGGGGAGACCAGCCTTTCCATGAGCCTATTCCTGAGGGCTCCCCTTACTCCAGGAGCCTTGGAAGGGGCATTGGCTCCCTCCAGCAGCAGGCCTATTTCCCCTCTAGGAACAGCATTCACCACAGCCTCTAGCCAGCAGCACACTCTTTGTCCATGTTGGGAAAGCTGCTGTCCCCAAGTTTCTGCTGGGGAGATCCTAGGCAGCTTCATGTGCCTGTAGGCACAGACTCCACTAAGCCATCCAGCAAGGCTTCTTCCATCTGTCTATCTACTACCCAGCCAGCAGAGCCTGGTATCTCCTTTTGTTCTGGCCTCCCTGCTCTGCAGTGTTAGGGAATCCTCAGAGCCCACTATGATGTCTTCACACTCCAGTTTCACCATTTCATTGCCAGCCATGAGCAGGTTCCTTCATTGTGGTCCTTAGCAGTTTGACCCACACAAGCATGGGATATTTCTGGACAGCAATCAAGTCTAGCTTTTCATTTGGAAGCCGGCAGACTACAAATATAGGCTCATAACCTGCCTCCCTACCAACCAGGACAGCCTGGCCCTCCAAGCTCGATTTCCCACCATGTGCTCAGGAGTCTCTTGGGCTTAGCTTCTGCTCCCTCCATGTGCCCATGTCTTCTGGAAAAAGCCTGAAGTTGCCATTGCACCTCCTTTGCCCCAGAAATCAGGTCACAGTGAAGCTCTGTGTCCCCAGCCTTGCTTCTAGCGCAACGACTATCAAGGCACCACTCCCACACTCCTCTGCAGTCCTCTGACTTGAGTCCAAAAAGAGCTGTGCTTGGGCAGCCCACAGTCAGCAGTCAGCATTCCTGGCATAGGGGTATCTGCTAAGACCACTCCCATGCAGGCTGACTTTGGAGAATCTCCTCTTCCAGTTTCAGGACTGGTAGCCATTGAAGCTGAACATGGCACGGAAAAGATCACAGCACACAGTAGAAGAACCTGACAAGCAATGGCCCTGTGCTTAGAGACCTGACAGAGGTAGTAAATCAGAGAGAGTGATGTGGGGGGGCTAGATTGTATATGTTTCAATATCCTTGCCAAGAAATGCTTATTTTCACCAAGCTATAAAGAGGAAACTTCTACCTCTATCTCTGACAAAGTAGCTGGTACAAATCTAGACTTCCAAAAACAATCACAAAATGGAAGCTATGTAAAAATAAATATATGTATGTAAATGTAAATATTTATATATTTAATATAAATATCTAGAGATATATGTATATATTAGTATATTCACATATACAATGTGAATATGTATATAATGTTTGTATGTATAACATATATATATATATATATATATATATATATATATATATATAATGTACAAGAGAGAAAAAATACATTGTATTTGAATGAATACTGACCAAAATCTTCCCAAGTTTGATTGAAAGTATGAACCCTTATATGCAGGAATCTAGCAGCTCAACAAAAGTCAATTAGGATAATCCCACAGGTCCACACTAAGACACATTCTAATTAAACACTCAAAGACAACAAACCTCCCAAAGCACAGAGACACAACTCCTCACACACAAGTGATCTTCAATGATACCATGAGCAATTTCTCATTAGAAAAAGAATAAGTATTAGACAGCAAGGGAAACAAATACAAAGTGATAAAAGAAAAAGACATTGCTAAAACCAAGTTTTCTAAAACAAAAAAAAAAATCTTCAAAAAGTGACAGATGAGCTAAATACTGATGGCTCAGGCCTATAATCCTAACTACTCAGGAAGCTGAATTGTGAGAATTGGCTCAAAGCCAGCCTGGACATTGTCCCTACAGGAGCAAATTGTAAGACACAACTGTCCTTAAGAAGGATGGAGGACTTTGTGCCCTGTCATTCGTGGGACAAGACATAGGATAAGGTGGCCATCAAGAATAGAGGCTAGGGCTGGGAAGTTGGCTCAGTGGTAGAGTGCTTACTTCGCATGCATGAGGCCCTGGGTTCAATTCCTCAGCACCACATAGGCAGAAAAAAGCCAGAAGTGGCGCTGTGGCTCAAGTGATAGAACGTTAGCCTTGAGCTAAAGACCTGAGGGACAGTGCCCAGGCCCTGAATTCAGACCCCACGACCGGACCCCCCCCCCCCAAAAAAAAAAGAATGGAGGCTATTGGCTGGTGTTTCCACAAAAGCAATTTATAAGATGCAGGAGTCCTCTAGAAGGTCAGAGGACATTGGCTACTCTCCTAGTGGTTTCAGAAATGGCATGATAATGACAATAGAAAACTCAAGGCCACCTGGATTACTTAGCAACAGTCTTTGAGGCCTAAGAGCTAGAGTGCCAATAGTGGAGGCTGCAATAGGTCCACTTTTTCACTGACCTCACTTGCCCTGAATCTACTTTGTCCATTTCCCCCATGATGTCATTTTCCCTGTTGTGATTACTCCATTATGAGAGGTCATGCAGAGTATATAGGAAGGCACTGTGCCCCATGGTTTGTCAGTTTACAGTGCTGGGAGCTCTTGCTTAGTGAGCTGCTGGACTAAATCAAAGCTAGATTGATTTTTTTTTTTTTTGGTTGGGAGGATTTGTTGGTTAGATTTTGGTATTTCTTTTTGACTTTTCCTGGGTTTTCCATTATTTTATTTAGTTAATTTTAGGGAGACTCCTGCCATCATCGCAGGAGGATGGCAGAATACAAAGAATCATCCTCAAGCTCCTTGAAGGAGGAGATTATCAAACATTACCAGATGAAAGAACTCCCCGACCATGGTACCTGAGTGAAACTGGCTCATCACCACTTCACAGACACTGAGATGGCAGTTAAAATATTTCAGAAGGGAAAGATCTCCAGTCATCAGATAGAGAATGAGGTGGACATTTTTAAGGCTGGATGGCACATCAGGTTTTACCAGGTGATGGAGAAGGAAGAGTATGTGTATCTCATCACAGAACTGGCCACTAAGGGCCACCTTCTGAAGTCGATCTGAAAATCCCATCACCTATATGAGTTGAAGCCAGAAGGTTCTTCAAATTGTATGTGCTATACACCACCTGCACCAGAACACAATCACACACTTCCTTAAGCCCAACAGCATCCTTTTGGACAGCAAAGGCAATATCAAAGTTAGTGATTTGGTCTGAGCATTTGGTTTACTCCACTGCAGTTGCTGAGGAATTTATTTAGTGCTGTGCTGTTCCATCCCCTCCTGAAATGATCCTGCAAGAAAGAAATGATGGCTGAACACTGGTGTCTCATGCCTATAATCCTAATTACTAAGGAGGCTGAGATTTGAGGATTATGGTTCAAAGCCAGCCTGGTCAGGAACGTCTGTAATACTCATTTCCAATTAACCACAAGAAAACCAGAAGTGGCACAGTAGCACAATTGGTGGAGTGCTGGCCTTGAGCTGAAGAGCTCAGGGACAGTGCCCAGGCCCAGAGTTCAAGCCACACAACTGGAAAAATAAAAAGTTATGATGCCTGAAATGTGGAAATCTGGAGCTTAGGTGGCTTTTTATATTTTATTAGAACAGGAAGATTTCCCTTTGATGGGAGAAAGTGACCCAGGTAGAGTCACTAGTTCTGAAGGCCAAGTATGCTGGTCCATATAACATGAATGTTAGATAAAATGTAATATGCCAACTGGTAATTGAGGACCTGAAGGAGAGACAAATACTGAACAAATAATGGAACACCCATGGCTCAAACAAGTTGCACAATATTCCCTGTATCCTGATGAGCCACAGCCCAACAAGCTGGAACCCATCATTCTTAATGTGAGACATGTTGTACCACCTGTGTGAGATACAGGGATATATACAGGACAGAACATTCAATGCAGCCATGGGTACATACCTCTTAATGAAGTAAACTTAGCTTGTCCAAATGAAAAGAGTACCTTGAACTGTGCCACCGAGCCCAATTCCTGCAGACCTTTCCAACTTACCTCTCCTTAAAGGAAGAAGAGTCAGTTTACCCTCCTGGTTTAACAAGTACACATTGTCATCTGAATTTCAATTGCTTTATGATGGCAAGCTGTCACCTCTGAATAGAGGCCTAAGTGCTATTCTGCCTACCATTCCCTTCTATTTCCTGTAGAAGAACCTCAATTCCAGCACACTGCTAGGCCAGGATTCTATTGTTTCCCTTGGCTGCTCTTTCTTCCTAAGCAGCAGTGAGATTTCTCTCTAGGTAACCACACAAGATGAGACCATAAACTCTGTTGAGTAAGAAGCAGGGCTGGAGAAGAGTGGCTAGCAGGATATTCCCAATCCCCTGGGTAGTGTCATAATTATACCAAAGTATAATTTAAGGAGGAGATGGGGCAGGATTAGGGTGGCTAGCAAGAGAGCTACTACTCTTCTCAGAATATGCTGTGTTATGCAGGCACAGGAGAAGAGCAATTCTCAATAATAGGATGGAGATAACTATAAGACATCAGAAATAATAGAAGGACCTGTTATTGTGATGTGAAAGACTGAAAGGAGTATACTCAGAAACAAATTATATTAGAGGTCCATGCATGTAGATCTGAATGGTGTGTGCTGAGCAATGCACTCAGTACAGCACAGAATGGAGCTGTGTCAACTGCCACAGGTTTATCCAGGAGGTATTCCAGCCAAAGGGCATCTAGTATTTCACCAATTAAACTAAAATTTTCAGTTATTAAAGCATTTAATTTTCGGTGTACCACACCAGAGCCTTGCATATGGAAGACAAATTCATTAATACTTGAACTGCACCCTAGTTTTTAGAAATATAGTTTGATTTATTTTATTCTAATATTTAATTTTCTTTAAGATATAGTGTCATTATGTAGCCAAAGCTATTTCCTAATCTCCCAAGTGTTAAGATTACATGTGTACACCACTATGTGAGCCATTATACTTTCCTCTGCTCTTTTCCTTAAGTTCTAACATTTTAAAATACTTTTCCCTTGGAAGTACTATGGTTTTTATTCAGAGCCTGGTCCTTGGCAGACAAGTGCTCTACCACTTGAGCCATGCCTCCAACACTGTATTTTAGTGTATTTTTCCTCTTTATTTACTTCATCTAATCAGAAGCTGTGATTCTTGTGTATTTGCCTGTTGGGCAGCTGGCATGTGCCTTGGATGGTTCTAAACCTTATTTTATTATTTTGCTTCCATATTAATTTTTTGTAAATATATTTTTCTTGTTATTGTAAATACGGTGTACAGAATGGATACAGCTACGTAAGTCATGTAAAGACTTAAAACCTTATCTTAAAAAAGGATATATATATATATATATATATATATATATATATATATACAGTAATATTATCTGTAAGAGAAAAAAGTTAATATCAGAATAAAAGCATCTGTGGGCTGGGGTGGTGGTACAGAGTACTCTGACTTTACCTCTAGCCAGAGCTACATACAGGCATGTATGAGTTAAATAAAAATGAATAAAAAGTGAAAAATATCCATTACAGCACAGTAATGGAAGATTTAGTACATACTTATAGATATCTTGACCATTCATACATTTCTGGTGTTGATGGAAAGTTTTATAACTGTTATGATAGAATCTGCCACATTCTTCTACCATAATATAGTATTAACATAAGACCCAGTAATCTCATTACTTCTTACATACCCACAAGAATTGAAAACCAAAACTGACACACCTGTAGGCCAGTGATAACATCAGCAATGTCACAAAGGTCAAGAGTTGGAAAGAAACAGTGTTCATCAGATGAATAGGTTTGCAAAATATCAGGTAGGTATAAAATTGATTATGGCTCAACCACAAAAAGCTGCAACTCCTAAATCCTCTATCATGGATAGACACAAAAAGAAAATAGTATATTATTTATGTGAAATATACTGAATAAACCATTTAATGAAAGATAAAGGTAGATTAAAAGTTTCTGGGGCAGGTAATTGGGTTGATTTCGCAATGATTGTGTGGATTCAGCATTGAATCAACATCAGCATTGAAAAGGGAGTTGGAAAATAGAGGTAATGGCTGCAAAGCAGTGGGAATATAATTAATCACTAAATGATATACCTGCCTAGCAAGCATGAGGCCCCAAGTTCAACCCCAGCACATCCAAAAAATGGGAAGTATTGCATCTGTCACCCATCTTGAGTGGTAGCTGTTTTCTTACTCTTTTGATTGTATTCCTCAGAGTAAATGGAAAATGCTGGGTGATTTTAGGCTGCATCAGGCTATCCGTGTTCATGTGTTTACTTCTAATATATTATTTGAATATCTGCTGTTGAGTGAAGGAAATCTTGTACATTATCATGAGAGCAATGCCTGCAGTTCTAAATCAGGATGCTAAAGCAGGAAAATACCTACACAGTCAAGGCTGCATGGGAATGACAGGTCTCAATCCCCATGCTGGCTTTTGAAACCAGAGTAGCAAATATTTGCAAGCAATTACAAGAGGGAGATAGTACTCTACCACTTGAACCACAGCACCACTTCCAGCTTTCTGGTGGTTAATTGGAAATAAGAGGCTCAAGGACTTTCCTGCCCGGCTGGCTTTGACCTGCGATCTTCAGATCCTGAGTAGCTAGGATTACAAGTGTGGGCCAACATGCCCAGTCATACTTACAGATTTTTAGTCATTTCTTTTGCCTAAGCATCTCTTTCTGTTGCCAACCTGGCAATCTCATTATTACAACCATCCTTATGGGGCAAATAAGGAAATAGGAGCTAAAGATTACTGATTATGACATGGGGGAACTGAAGACACAGTCTGTGAATCAGCAATGTGTTAAAGCATATTAAACACTGGCCACACACTGATTGTTCATGCTTGCCATTCAATAGTCTTAGGGGGATGAGACCTGAGGATTTTGAAGTCAGCCTAGGCATAAAAACCTGTGAGAAGCTCATGTTTAATCAGTTTTTTAAGCCAGAAACGGAAGTGTGGCTCAAGTTGTTGAATATCATACTTGAGGAGACCTAATAAAAACACTAAGCCCTAGTACCAGTGCTCGTGTGCACACACACACACACACAAGCACACACACTCCTAATCAATCAATAAAATCCATTTAAAACGTACTGATTCATAAAACGGCACCTCTAGACTGGTGGATCTACTTTTCACAACCCTTGGCTCAAGGCTTTGTCCTCATCAGTTGAGGTCTCATCATCAAAGGCATCACTATTAAAGGTCCCAAAAAAGGTAAGGACATCTCATAGGAAAAGTTTTTATATCCCCACAAAAGAGGTTGAAAGCCTATACCTGCTACCTCTCCTCTGTTCGACTTTTCCAGTAACTAATAACAAGTTGGAAAACTGGAGACAGTCAGTTAAAACAAATGAATGGATGGATGAATGAATGAATGAATGAATAAATAAATAAATAGGATGTTGAGGGCTTATGCTTGTAATCCTAGCTATTCAGGATACTGAGATCTGGGGATGATAATTTGAAGCTATTCTGGCCAGGAAAATCCATGAGCTTGGATCTCCTCCTCCTCCTCCTCCTCCTCCTCCTCCTCCTCCTCCTCCTCCTCCTCCTCCTCCTCCTCCTCCTCCTCCTCCTCCTCCTCCTCCTCCTCCTCCTCCTCCTCCTCCTCCTCCTCCTCCTCCTCCTCCTCCTCCTCCTCCTCCTCCTCCTCCTCCTCCTCCTCCTCCTCCTCCTCCTCCTCCTCCTCCTCCTCCTCCTCCTCCTCCTCCTTTTCACCAGTTCTGGCCTGAGCACTGTCTCTAAGCTCCTTTTGTTCAAGGATAACACTATCCTGCTTGAAACACAGTGCCACTTCTGGCTCTTCCTGTGATTAATAGGAGATTAGTATCTCACGAACTTTCATGCCCTGGCTGGATTTGAACCACAATCCTCAGAATTCCACCTCCTGAGTACCTAGGATTATAAGGGTGAACGACCAGCACTGAATGCCTGTGAGACTCTTATCTCCAATTACCTAACAAGAAAGCTGGGAGTGGAGCTGTGGCTCTAGTGCTATAGTGCTAGCCTTGAGCAAAAAACACTTAGGAACAATGCCCAGACCCTGAGTTCAAGGCCAAAGACCACACAAGAATTAATAAAAAGGAAGGTAGCAAGGGGACCTTGGGTGGAGAGATTCACCATTATCAGATACATGTCAGGTGTGAATGGTCCACATTGTAGGCTAAGAGAAGACAGAGCACCTACCCAAGGCACAACTGATCATCTGTTTGGGGAAGCCAAGTAAGAAGTAAATAAACCAATATGAAGCAACATAGCAAGATAAACAGTGCAGGTGAGAGTGCTTGAAAGGGTTATTGTAAGTTGAGTGCTTTTGGCTCACACCTGTAATCCTAACTACTCAGGAAGCTAAGACCTGAGGACTGTGGCTTGAAGTCATCCTGGACAAAAATGTCTCTAAAATTCTTATTTCCTATTGACTAGCAATAAGTCATATTGGAAACTGTGGCTCAAGTTGTAGAATACTATCTTTGAGATTAAAAAAAAAAGCTAAGCAACATTCCCCAAATCCTCAGTCTAAAACCGTTCAAACCCCAGAATCAATCCACAAAAAATGGATCTCTGTGAAGAGGTCCATTGAAGCCAAGACCTGTAGGATGACATGGAGCCAGCTTTGGGGCAATATAGTAAAGCATATGACAGAGGCAATAGCTAGGGTGAAACTTTCAGGGCTGGAGTGAACTCAGGACCAGGATGAAGTGTTGTATGTCTGGTTCTGAGTGAGAAAGAGGAGAGGTACATCTGAAAGATGGAGGCTGCTGGGCATTAGTCGATCATGCCTGTAATACTATCTACTCAGAATGCTGAGGATTGAGGATTATGGTTCAAAGTCAGACTGAGCAGGAAAGTCACATGAGAGTCTTATCTCAATAAACTAATCAGAAAAAGCTGGAAGTAATACTGTGGTACAAGTGGTAGAGCACTAGCCCTGGGCTCAGGCCCTGAGATCAAGCCCCCATCCTCAGACTTAAGCTTCCTCAATAGCTAGGATTACATGTGTAAACCACCACGATCAGGCAACCCTTTATTATATATTATTTAGTTTAATGACCATTACTGTGCTTATAGGAAGGCTCACTCTGAGAGCATCATATTCTGGTTCACTTTTAGTCAATGAATTCCCCCCTGGAATTAGTCTTGTCTCTGGGAGGAAGATAAAGTCTCTGAAGCCCCTTCGCTTGCTGGGTGCATCCTATATTGCAAAAGTGATGAAAGAAGTCCGAGGTTAGAGCTGGGTTCATAGGGCAGAGTCTGTATTGTGGGAAGTCTGGGCTGGTGTGCAGCTTTGATCAACAAGTGTCTCTGGTTATGAAGAAAAAAAACCACACCTCAAATTCAATTTCCTTAAGAATCCTCTTTGGAACTAGAAGAGGAGAGGGGAAGGGAAGAGACATTCTAATTTTTTCCTTCCTGTTATGACCTTGATTGTTATTCTTTGCTCGAGAAGTCATTACTGAATGTGCCTAGCTTGGGAAGGTCCTCAGTTTACCTTCCCATGGTTTATAAGATTTATTGCGATCTATTGAAAGTCAGCCCTCGACACAAGGGTTTGTCTTTTCGACCGGCCCCCCCCCCCCCCGTCCCGGTGGGGTGGGGTGGGGTTCGGGGGCGGTCCCCTTCCCGTCCATCCCGTCTCGGGTGGGGGGGGGCCGCTCCTCCTTCCGCACGCTCTCGCTCGACTCTCCCGTCCGCGCGCGCGCGGCCGGCGGGCCTCTCGCCCGCGCGTCCCCGCCGGCCCGAGGCTGGGGTCGTGTGTGTGCTGAGACACATTCCCAGCCCAGTCCACCTCTGGGATTTTTCTCCCCCCCCCCCCCCCCCCCCGTCACCATAATGAGTCTGCACCGGGTTCTGCCCGCCCGGAACCAGAGGTACGGTACTGTCCTCTGCGAGCTCGTGCTCTTGCATGACACGGTAGTACTAATTCAGCCCCGAGGAAATCTTCACTAGGGCATTTTCCCCCAAGTCCACCTCCACTTCTGGCGTTTTGGGTGACCCATCGAGATGAAGAGTCTCAAATGGACTTTCCTGCCCGGGCGGGCTATGAACCACTATCCTCAGGTCTCAGCCCCCTCGCTCAGCAGCACCTCAGACGGATGATGGGCAGTGAGCCACTGCTGCCACCGGCACCACCCGGCCGGTGAGCCTTTGCCTGGGGATTTTCTTTACCGACCGGCCGAAAGGTTTCGTGCCCTACCTGTCTTATGGATAAGTTTGCTCTGTTTTCGGTCTTATTTTTGTCCTCATGGACATCCTTCTTTCCCAAGGAAAAGGGGCCTCGGCTCGGGGAGAGAGTCAATTCCTGAGGCCAGACAATCCATAGGAGGAACTTTCTGCCACAGTGTGGTGTGGTGTGGTGTGGTGTGGTGTGGTGTGGTGTGGTGTGGTGTGGTGTGGCAGCTCAGATATCACAAGGACTGCCATCTCGTGTGCAGGATACCCGGGGAGGGGAACTGCGGGGTGGGGGTGAGCAGAGGCATTTTCTCCTTCCGGAAACCAGATGATGATCGAATAAAATTAGCCATCCATCCTTGAGACATTCTCAAGGAGGTGGGCTGGGAATGTGTCTGGGTGGTAAACAGCTTCCCCTAAAAACTCGGGCCTAAATGGCGGCGGCGGCATCCATCTTGTTCACAGACCCAGTGTCCACGTTGAAAATGAGAGTCTCTTCTGGGACGCTGGTTCCTGCTCCCTCCTTCCTTCTTCCAAGGAAGAAGTTGCCGCTGGCGGGTGGGTTCCAGGCTGGCAAGCAGAGTAAGCAGAGCCCCGCTGGAGTCCACAAGGAAAAGCAAGACCGAGGGGAGGCGGGGAGGGGGACACAGAGACAGACAGGAGACAGAGAGGCAGAGAGAAAGAGACAGAGACAGAGACAGAGAGAGACAGAGACCCAGCGACCGACGGAAAGACACACAGGGGAAGAGATGGAGGGGGAGCGAGAGATCCACAAGTCCAACTAGGTCCCCTGAACGAATCATCGACAGACAGACAGACACACTGACAGACAGACAGACAGACAGACACACACACACACACACACACACACACACACACACACACACAGAGGCAGACAAGAGGGAGATGGAGAGATGGAGGGGGAGCGAGAGATCCACAAATCTAACTACACCAACTGAATAATCAGACAGACAGACAGACAGACAGACAGACAGACAGACACACACACACACACACACACACACACACACCGACACACAGGCAGACAGAGGGAGAGATGGGGAGTATAACTAGATCACCTGAATCAACAAACAGGAACAGGCACACATGCCCCCACCACACACACACACACACACACACACACACACAGGCAAAGACAAGAGACCGACACACAGACAGGCAGAGAGGGGGAGACATGGAGGGGGAGCCCTAGAGACCCATCAGTGTGACTGACTAGATCACCTGAATAAATTTATTCCTTCCCTGCCCTGCCCTCATGTATGAAGGTAGACGATTGGTATGGAGTTCTTCTTGTCACCAAACACAGGTGAGGGCTAGTGACTTTTTACCCTTCCATGTAGGGACTCTTCACTTAGGACCCTTGATTTTGATCATTGAATAAGAATTTCTGGAGGAGTCACTCTGGTGGAGTTTTATGGAGTAAGCAATCAGGCAACCAGGCAACCAGACAACCATACAACCCAACCACAAAAAAAAAAAAAAAAGCAGACACAGACAGACAGACAGACAGACAGACAGACAGACAGAGAGACCCACACAGCTCCTGACTTCATGGGTGTTTTCAGGGTTAAAGTGGGGGGTCGGGGGGAATGTGGCAACTGAATTATGCACAGATAGTTGTTTTATCTTTGCTCCAATCTCAACTCTAGATGTTTGGGGTATTTCTTTACAGATAAGATAAACAGATCATTAACGCTTGTTTTCTTTCTTTCTTTCTTTCTTTCTTTCTTTCTTTCTTTCTTTCTTTCTTTCTTTCTTTCTTTCTTTCTTTCTTTCTTTCTTTCTTTCTCTCTTTCTTTCTTTGTGTTCCCCCCCCCTCTCCTTTTTCTCTTTTTTATGGGGGGGGGAGAGGTGGGCAATCCTGGGACTCGAAGTCAAGGCACTGTCACTCAGCCACTCAGCTTTTTTGGCTCAATTCTAGCAGTCTATCACTTGAACCAGAGCTCCACTTTTGGCTTTATCTGTCTATGTACTATGTACGTGGCGTGTGTGTGTGTGTGTGTGTGTGTGTGTGTGTGTGTGTGTGTGTGTGTGTGTAATATATATTATATATATTCATTTTATACATAGACGTATATATGTATAAACACACATCTATTCGTTTATTTATACACATGTGTATATATATGTGCACACATATATTTATACACATATGTGTATATATACATGCACACATATATTTATACACATACATATATACTGTGATACACACGCACGCACGCACGCACACACACACACACACACACACATTGCCTTATTATTTTCATGATTTTTGTTTTTTTTGGTTTTGTTTTTTTTTTTTTTTTTGGTTTGGTTTTTCCCGGGACGTGGGGCTTGAACCCTGGCTGGCCCTGGACACTGTCCCCCAACTCTTCAGCTCAAGCCTAGGGCGCTACTACTTGAGCCACAGTACCACTTCCGGTTTTCTGAGTGGCTTATTGGAGATAAGAGTCTCACGGTCTTTCGTGC